>NC_136420.1:85420080-86020080 GCF_052625555.1 Lactuca saligna | reverse complement strand
AAATTAGTTTCCCATTTACACAATATTTGTTGGTTTACATATGATCCTAGCTATATATATATATATATATATATATATATATATATATATATATATATATATATATATATATATATATATATATATATAGTTACACACGCAGCTGTAAATAAACTAAACGTTCGTCGAACCATTCGGCAGGAAGATCGTTTATGGTCATATATTTAATAAAATAACGAACATGAACACAAATTCTTCATCTTTTAGTTAAATGAACGAACATTAATGGTCGTGTTCGTTTATTTAAGTTTATAAACATTCGTTTATTTTGTTTTTTTTACATTTGTTTATGTTCATTCGTTAAATTTATTTACGTTCATATATGACGATTGTTTTTTATTACATTACTATAACATAGGTTCGTCGAAGTTCATATGTGTTCAATTGTGTTTGTTTATCTTTATTTGTTTATGTTTTTTTAGCATGGTCATGATCATAAATAAGGTAATTTGATAAACGAATGAGCATGAAAAAAAACGTACGTTTATTCGCTTGTATCTGTTTGTTTGTTCGGCAAACTTAAACTAACGAACATTAACAAACGTTTTTTCGTATTCCTTTGGTTCGTTTACAACCATATATATATATATATATATATATATATATATCCACACACACACACACATATATATATATATATATATATATATATATATATATATATATATATATATATATATATATATATGAGAGGGCATATTTTTGTGAAGGCGTGAGACGAGTTTTTTAATGAAATATTCTAATATTCAAATATTTATAGTAAGTGGAATATATTAATATTCTAAAACAATATTGTTAACGGATTTTTGTATTCATTTGGTTCGTTTACAACTATATATATATATATATATATATATATATATATATATATATATATATATATATATATATATATATATATATATATATATATATATATATATATATATATATATATACATTCTAAAACAATATTATTAACGGATTTATTTTAATGTACATTGGAATACTCACTAGAAAACTTTATATATATATATATATATATATATATATATATATATATATAGAAAAGTTCAAGGAACTAACGAACCAATTCAAAACGTTGAAATTTAAAGCGATCAACGGAAAAACGAAGGTTTCTAGACTATTACAATGGACGCACATGTACTTGATAATAACAAAGTTCACTTCCTTTTTTTAGCTTAAGTTTTTTAGGTCATGTTTTTTATCGAAAAAAAACCGAATCTATCATTGTTTGTGATTTTTCATCCTCTTCAAAAAACCCGCTTCATTTTCTTTGTTTGTTAAAAAGTTAAGGTCTATCTTTTTGTAGATAAAAATTTATAAATATAATAGAATTCATATTTTTTTGATACTCTTTTGTAACACTCTAAATTTTCAAATAAAATTTTCATTTTCTGAAAGCCCAAATATGTAAGTTGTTCAAAACACAAATCAATCAAATGTTTCACATTATCCCAAAATCCTCAAAACAACATAAACTCTTGCTGGTGTGTACAATCAAGCCGGTGCCTTCCCGTGATCCTAAGTTGTACCTGAAACACATTTTTCACAAACACGGTAAGCCTGAAGCTTAGCGAGTTCTCCAAAATACCACATACACAAATAGTAAGCCTCTCATGGCTATAGCTCAGCATGGACCCTCCGGTCTCACGACTCGATGTGGACCCTCCGTTCATGTGTCACAGTGAATACCCTACGGCCTCACAGCTTGGGTTGGATCCTCCTATCCTGTATACAAATGAAGACCCTCCGGTCTCACAACTCCGTTTGGACCCTCCCGTCCTAACTCAGTAAGGCACAAAATAATATATAGCATAAATCACAAAGACAAAATGCATAATATCACATAACTCAGTATAAGCACATAAGACCCTGCGATCAATAACTCAAATAAGACCCTACAGTCACACAATATTACCACTTAGATATGTATAATGTGAAGACTCACCTCACCTAGTAAAGCAATATATTCCACACTCGAACTGTTGGTCTAGACTCTGCATCTCCATGGTCCCCAAAATCCACAGCTTGACCAAAAACCTAAAGTCAATAGAAGTCAACAATCAAAGTTGAACCAATTCTTCGAGTGTAGCTCATGAACTTGTCGAGTTCCTTAGTGCTCAGTAAATCACAAAAACGCATCTCAACTCGCCAAGTCCATGTAAAGTCTAGAAGATCGGGGAAAACCCTAACCACTCGTCGATTTGTCCCTCCAACTCATCGAGTTCACTCTGAATCCAAAAAACGGGAAAACCCAACTCAACTCGTCGAGTCCGTAATGCGTCCCGACCATCGGGGAAAACCCTAACCAACTCATCGAGTCTCTTTAGTCCATTCTCTCATTCAGACATTTTAAGAAGAACTAAGGCCCCATACTCTAGATCTAGCCTTCTAAGGATGAAATACCACCTAAAGCTGCAAGCTTTATGTTTATGCATGGCATTTAGGGCTCAATATGCCAAAAAAAAGCTCTTTAAGGGTTGAATGCATGAAAGTTGCCCAATAGCTTGATAAAGCTTGAATCTTTAGTCCCAAGGGACCTCATACTGTCCAGATCCAAAGTCTCATCTTCAAGGCATGCTCAAACAACTAAGGGACTGAACGAGAAGATGGAAATAACCATAAACTCCCTAGTAAAGAGATCTAACAAACAAATGGCCAATGTAATAACTTTTTACCTTCAAGTGACAACTAACATTGAAAGAACACTGGATCCAAGGGATCCTTCTCGTTGCAAGCCTTTTGCTCCTCAAACTCCTTCTAAAAATGCACTAAAACATACAATCTTAGCCTCTCTCTCTCTCTCAGATGAATATAGCTCGATTAGGGTTTCTCTCAGGGTGGTAAAGTGATGAGAAAGTTAGGGTAAAGGAGTTAAATTCCTTTAAATAGGGTGCAAGACCGAATAATTAGGGATTCATCAAACAGACTCAACTTGTCGAGTCCAGTCGTCCGACTCGATGAGTAGACTTCATATTTCACGTGTTAGATTAACTCTCTACACGACCAGATGGGACCAACCAACTCGTCAAGTAGGTCCTCTACTGTGAATAAACTTCTCAAGTTCCTTATCCAGGAAATCTGGGTGTAACAGTTCTCCCGCACATAAACTAGATTTCGCCCTCAAAATCGCTCTTTATCGACACATAGATTAAAACAACAAGCCAAGAAGTGATACCAGAAAATCTCAGAACATACAACGATCCCCCTCCCAAGACATCTGAAACCAATAAGGAACTCTCAACCCAAATAAGGACGTACCCTCTTGTCGTTGTAGTATCTGCTCTGACTCTTCAGAACTCAAAAACTGTAGTGGTCTGTCTCCCCTACAGACTACCCACACAGAATATCACCAGGTCAACCGCTCATCGAATCACAAACTGATAAAACACTTCTAACTCTGATTATCTCATTGTGACTGATGGGAACAAGTCTCCGACCATAATTGGTTGCTGATCACTCATGTCAGACATACCATTTGATCGAGATCGTAGCTTAAAGTGAACGGAGGGGTCACATCTCACCAAGTATCAACTACCGGTACCGCTATCAGACCCAATCTGAAGAATGAATCTCAATAATATTCCCTCATACGCTAGAAGAATGACCATGCCTGGTAGGAAATACTCTCTGATATTTATAACCATAATCCCCAGCTTCCCTTTAAATGTTCCTTCGAATGCTGAGTACCAGGTTAGCTCCCGACCTAAGAGTTGAGCCTCCAAGGCTACCTTAACACATCCGGCATTACGACTTCACAGTCGTTCTATCCAACCAAGTTGACTCAACCAATCACACTGGACTCACATTCAACAAGTTCGCTTAACCCCAAGCGATTACTACAACCGATTTGAAGTCGCACCTCACCTCCAACATATGTTGTCTACTTTTTGCTACTTCATGCATGTCGGGGTTCTCCTCAAACCAACGAACTGATCCACCCAGGTCTAGAACATTAGATGGGAAATATTCCCCCCTCATAATGAAATCCATCTGAAAACTCTGAAGTCCCAACCTACCCATCCTCAACACAGATAGAGCCAAAACTCAACACAAGAGTCTGGTCCGACACTGAATCGGAACCACTCGTATCCAATCTGACCCTCAACTCATGACCCGAGATCCGCGAATCTACGTGTACATTACTCCTCCCATCCTTTCAATTTGCGAGAAACCCTCCCTCAATCAAGATAACACGGTTTCCGGCCATCATAGAGACCCAAGTCTCACCCTGGTCCGACCACCAGGTTCCCACAGACTCAATTGGCAAGGCTACCCAGGCCTAAGAACCCCTCTGCATCACTCCCTAACTAGTGAAGTCTATGGCTCCCCACAGTTTTACAACACTCTCTCATTGACTAATAAGTGCTACGGATCCCTACAGTCTTATGACATTCTCTTAGTGCCTCGTGTATGCTACGGTTCCCTGCAGTTTTACAATACTCTATCTCGATGTCTCGTGAATGCTACGACTCCATGTAGTCTCTCGCTGACTCCTGTATGCTACAGCTCCTTGTAGTCATACGATACTCACTCGCTAACTTGTGTATGCTACAGCTCCCCGCAATCATACGATACTATTTCTCACTGACTCGTGAATGCTATGGCTCCCTGTAGTCTTATAACCTTCTCTCCCTAGCCATGGGCTCACCACATGATTTTCCCAGACAGTCCTAAGTGATTACTCCCACCTGGATCTACTCACTCTCTTATCACCCCACAATCTCATCATCCAGTCATCACCATACTGAGTTTACTAACTCAAGCTCCATGGTCCAACATAGGTACGTGCACACACCTACCTCGATTATGCATCACTACTCTTGAAGAAAAATCTTGTAGACAAGTCACTTTTCCTCAGTGCAGTTTACACCCTTGGATAATCCCTGTCTGGCGACAATTAAATGATGATCTCACATCTAGAAATATAGTCTCTTGACATTCCACTTGTTGTGTAACAAACCCAAGTCTCCTACTAATCCAATAATTTAGGGATTCATACTCGGGTACCTCGATACACCATCACAGAATCTGACAATGTCTTGTCACAACCACTAATCTTCCATTCACACAACTTGAACTTTGAATTACTCCAACTCACAATTTATGGCACGGAGGGATTGCCAATGACTGAGAACACGTTGACGACAAACCAAAGCCCCATCCTCTACTGATCAAGCCCATGCGAAGCTACTCATACTGACTCTGAAGTTGATTGATAAATCAACTGTTGGCCTTACTGGAGTATAGATAACAATCTATAAGTAGAACTATCAATCTCTCAGCAATCAAATCCTGACCTCAGCAACCCAATTGTCTCCAAACTCAAACATTGGCACACCCGAAGAAACACGAGCCATAATCAGATTCCTGTCTAATGGTCACCTGCCGTGAAGACACTCATTCTCTCCTGAGCATATGTGACATGCATCATCTCGCTTTGTATGTTGACTTGACTACCACATGACCCCAGCCTCATATATTCGGGTCGTAGATCCCCATAACCCAAACTTTTGTACCACATCAGATTGAAGATCCTCACACAAAATATTCAGTTCTCCCCCACTTAGGGTTTGAACCATTATCCATCAACATACCAACATACCACACTTCAGACTAGCTCACCAGATGTACCATTCCCGACTCACGGAACGCACACGCAGCACTCGATGACCTTCCAAGTAATAACCAAATAACTCCAAGTATCATGAATCTCAGATGAAGACCTCATAGTTCTCCCAATGTAACTGCCTTTAGTCACCCCCAAAATCTCATACTAACACTTCACCGAACATCTTGACTGTTCGAAATTAGTTATGACTCTGAACCTGAAAATAATGAACTAAGCAAGAGACCTCACTCTACAGTCGATATACAACGTAAACAACGAGGGTTGCTGCCCCGCTATGCTCCTCTCGATTACGTGGAACTGCTACTAAAATATGTCTTACTATACTCAATAAGGCATATCCTTGTCCTTATCCATCTCAGTCTCCACTGATGACTCTCTTAGGGTATAAGAAATACCTCGCAACAGACATACTACAAAATACTCTGGTGAAAATACCACAAATATATGCTATCTCACGGGGTTTACCTCCAAACTCTTAAACCGGAAGCTCGTTATCTCTTTCGCTCCACACGGAAAGTGGAAATCATGTAATTCTCATCACAGAAGGTGACATCTCAATCATCGGCCGATCACTCAACCCAGATCGTAATCCTTCGCAAAGCATCATCTCCACTTTTCCTCGAGTCTCGCGACTCCAACTGGCACCTCACCAATCAAACCGCTCAGGATCTAAACTCAATTTTCCTCACGAGGTACACTCCATTGAAGCTCGACCGATATGGCCTTCTGGCCTGACAATCTACCATATCTATTCTCAGTCTGAACATCCACAGTAGGATAATCAGTAAAGATGTAAACACACTCTTCTATGAATCATGGTACCTGAACCAAGTTATATCCCCTCAGTCTGCTACTTAGAATATCTATAATTCTCCTTGTTTCGAGTATGGGTCCTCTGCTTTCAGTAGTACGGGCCCATACTACCTTCCACATCTACCCATACTTTCCACACATATCGTCTCATATTTCCTAAGTGGCTGCTCAACCAATCCCATTACACATGCTCGCTCTCCAACGAATACTCACCTCTAAACAACACACTCATCGGGCTAAAATTACTCCCTAGGCTCTCCTAGGTTCTCACACTTCTCCGCCATCAGCTGTTGAAGAACTCCTCGCAATGTTAATTAGCTGGTCTAGCTAACTCACATCACTCATGAGTTCTACAAAGCACAAAGCAAGTAGCATTTGGGCATCGAATAACCTCTACCAGCACATAAAACCACTCTTACAACTCTACTTGCTCTATTCTCAAATCAAAAGGCATCACTGAACTCAAGCAATCTATCTCTCATGGGTATCTAACTACTTCCTCAGTAGATTCCTCAAATGCACATCTAGGTATCTCTCCTAGATTACTCCCCGTCTGAAGCTCTCTTTAAAATATTCCTGCTAGGTACTCCTACTCAGCACATACACAAAGCAAATAGCAGATAATATCAATTAATAATATCCCTAGGCTAAGGCATCATGAATCAGGCGACTCTAGCTCTAAATTCATGAAATACCTAGTTGGTCCTCTAGCATGCAGCTCTAATATCTCATAATTATCTCATCTCATAATATAAACAACTAAGGGTATTTTGGGAAAATCACCGTCCAGCCTTTTGCAGATTGTACACGCTGCTCCATCTCGTTTTCTCTTAAAAGCTCTTACACATTTTTGAAATCATTTCTTTTTAGAAAATTTTTCTCAAATCCTCAGTTTGAGACTAGACATACCAAAGGGTACATCCAAATCCCACAAACCAAGGCTCTGATACCAACTTGTAACAATCTAAATTTTTAAATAAATTTTTCACTTTTAAAACCACATCACAATCTCACATTTCTCAAAACCCAAATATGTAAGTTGTTCAAAACACAAATCAATAAAATGTTTCACATTATCCCAAAATCCTCAAAACAACATTAACTCTAGCCGGTGTGTACAATCAAGCCGGCGCCTTCCCACGATCCTGAGATGTACCTGAAACATATTTTTCAAAAACACGGTAAGAACGAGGCTTAGTGAGTTCCCTAAAATACCACATACACAAATAGTAAGCCTCTCATGGCTATAGCTCGACATGGACCCTCCGGTCATGCATCTCGGTGAGCACCCTTCGTTCTCACGGCTCGGTGTGGACCCTCTGGTCATGTGTCTTAGTTAAGACCCTCCAGTCTCATAGCTCGGGTTGGACCCTCTAGTCCTATATATCAATGCAGACCCTCCGATCTCACAACTCGGTTCGGACCCTCTGGTCCTAACTCAGTAAGGCACAAAAAACTATATATATATATATATATATATATATATATATATATATATATATATATATATATATATATATCATAAATCACAAAGACAAAATATATAATATCATATAACTCAGTATAAGCACATAATACCCTTCGGTCAATAACTCGAATAAGACCCTCCGGTCACACAGTATTACCTCTCAGGTAAGTATAGTGAGAAGACTCACCTTGCCTAGTAAAGCAATATATCCCACACTAGAATTGCTGGTCTAGACTCCGCCTCTCCATGGTCTCCAAAATCCACAGCTTAACTAAAACCCTAAAGTCAACAGTTAAAGCTGACCCAACTCGTCGAGTGCAACTCATGAACTTGTCGAGTTCCTTAGAGCTCAGTAAATCACGAAAACGCAGGTCAACTCGCTGAGTTGCTAGCTAACTCGTCAATTCCTTGTAGAGTCCAGAAGATCGGGGAAAACCCTAACCACTCGTTGAATTGTCCCACTAACTTGTTGAGTTTACTCTGAATCCAAAAAACGGGAAAACCCAACTCAACTCGTCGAGTTGTCTCACCAACTCGCTGAGTCTGTAACGCGTCCAGACCATCGGGGAAAACCCTAACCAACTCATCAATTTGGCTCACCAACTCGTCGAGTCTCTTTAGTCCATTCTCTCATTCAGACATTTTTAAGAAGAACTAAGGCCCCATACTCTAGATCTTGCCTTCTAAGACTGAAATACCACGTAAAGTTGCAAGCTTTACGTTTATGTATGACATCTAGGGCTCAATATGCCAAAACAAAGCTCTTTAAGGGTTAAATGCATGAAAGTTGGCCAATAGGTTGATAAAGCTTGAATATTTAGGCCCAAGGGACCTTATACTATCCAGATCCAAAGTCTCATCTTCTAGGCATGCTCAAACAACTAAGGGACTAAAAGAGAAGATGGAAATGGCTATAAACTCCCTAGTAAAGAGATCTAACAAACAAATGGCCAAGGTAATACCTTTTTACCTCCAAGTAGCAACTAACACTGAAAGAACATTGGATCCAATGGCTCCTTCTCGTTCCAAGACTTTTGCTCCTCAAACTCCTTCCAGAAATGCACTAAAACATATAATCTTAGCCTCTCTCTCTCTCTCTCACGCACACACACACACAAAGATGAAGATAGCTCGATTAGGGTTTCTCTCACGGTGGTAAAGTAATGAGGGAGGTGGGGTAAAGGAGTTAAAGTCCTTTAAATAGGGTACAAGCCTGAATAATTAGGGTTTCATCAAACAGACTCAACTCGTCGAGTCCAGACCTCTGACTAGACGAGTAGACTTCATTTTCTACGCATCCTAATTATCTCTGTACATGAAGAGTTGGGACGAACCAACTCATCTAGTAGGTCTTCTAATGTGAATAAATTCTCAAGTTCCTCATCTAGGAAATCAGGGTGTTACATCTTTAAACATAGATTCATATTGATGTTAAAAAAAATCAAAATTTCAGTTCAAATGCATATTGTGAATCTATTTAAATTCATATTATGAACCTGTTCAGATACACGTTGTGAACCTGCTCAGATTCACAGTATGAATAATAATTAGTCATATTCACAATGTGAATAAATCCATTTGTTGATTTGACAAAACTAATTTATTAGTAATGAAAACGTTAAAATATTATAAATTTCATATGTAAATTTCACTAAATTAATTTGCAAATGATCAAAGAGTTGAAATAATAAGTCAAATTCACATTGTGAATGTTATAAATTGAAATATTTACAGTTTAGATTCATAATGTGAATCTGAACTGGTTGAGTTTTTTTAATCAATATTGATATTTATTAATAGAGTACAAAAATTAAAGTGAGATTTTTTCGGAAAAAAAATCATTTTTTATATATTAACATTGATCTCTATGGAAAGATGATGAAAAATCGTAAACAGCGGTATATTCGGTTTTTTTTCGATAAAATATGTAGCCTAAAAAAATTTAAACGAAAAAAAAGGTTAGTTTTAATAACAAGGTAGATTTTTTGGTATAATTTGGTGTATTTTCGTCCTATATAAATCTTCCTAATTCTAACCATTATTGGCTGGCTTCCCGAAAAACAACCAAGTTTTTAGGCTTCTATAATTCTAAAAATAAACGAAGATTCAATTTCGTAAATTCGATCTATGCTAATCGTGTTCCTCATTCTTCCAGTAAATTTGATAAGAAAGACGAGAAATTATAGGGTGGATTGATCATTTAAGGTCAATCTACTTGGAAATTTACAAATAAAATAAGAGAGAGATTATGGAGGAAGAATCAAGCGGCATCGAAGAGTAGGAGATGATTTTCTTCAAGCCTCGCACGAGATACAACTGTAAACCGATTTAGATTGAAACTTCAGATATTGAATATATGTGACGAACTTTCTCTCTAATTTGTGCAGAAATATCGTACAACCTCCTTCCCGTAGTGGTTGAGCTCTTAAGAGCATTGGGTGTGAGCAACACGGTGCAACACCAAGTTATGCCACCTCACATGACACCTAAGCTAATGGTGTTATGACACCAAGTGGAGAAATGGGCAACAAGATGCAACACCAACTTTTGGAAATATATATATATATATATATATATATATATATATATATATATATATATATATATATATATATATATTTTACTATTTTCTTTTTTTTTTTTGTTACTTTTTTTTTCATTTTATAATTTATTTTTTAGTTACTTCGATTTTTTTTAAATTGATACAAATATTTTTTAAATATAAAATAAAACATAATGTTTAAAAAATATAAAAAAAATAAATAAAAATTTTTAAAGATTAAAATTAACATGAAGACTAAATTACACATAATATCCAAAAACAAAAAAAGAAATAACATCCAAATTCAAAAAAAAAAAAAAAAAAAAAAACAACGCTATTCGTTATCATTATTGTTACCATAGAAGATATAATCCACCAAATCTTCCCGAAGTTGTCTGTGTTTCTTTGCGTCCTGAATGTCAACAACGCGATGCAAATAATCTGTTGTTCCTGGTTGAAACTGAACGTGTCTGGGCTCTGTTGGGATATAGTGTGCAATATTTTCCCTTTATCTTCTACTACCATGTTATGCATTATGATACATGCATACATGATATATCGTAAAGTTTCTAAATCTAATGCCCGTGCTGCATATTCGACTATATGTCATTTCGCCTTTAGCACTCCAAAAGCACGTTCCACTTCTTCTCTTCTCTTAAAAAAATTGTCTCGTTCTTCTACCGGGTGGCGGAATGCCTTCACGAATGTGAAATACTGAGGATATATTCCATATGTAAGGTAATACCCATATTTGTATTCGTTTCCATTTACCGTGAAAGGAGCATCCGGGGCTTTTCCATTCAAAAGATCGTTGAATATTGGCGACTGATCAAGAACATTGACGTCGTTGTTGGAACCTGCAACCCCAAAAAATGCATGCAAAATCCATAAATCTTGAGAAGCGACAGCCTCTAACACCAACGAAGGTGATCCGTGATGACCACTTGCGTATTGCCCTTTCCATGCTACCAGAAAAATTTTCCATTTTCAGTGTGTGCAATCAATGCTTCCTATCATTCCGGGAAACTCATGGCATTCTTCATGTGACGCATACAATTCTCGCAAATCATGCAACGAAGGTTTCCGTAAATACACGTCTCCAAAAGTTTCAGCAACACCCCTTGACAATGTATACAAACTCTCTCTTGCGGTTCTTTTGGACATTCTCATATAGTCGTCCATGGTGTCGGGTAACTCCCTCATAGCCATCAAACGAATGGCCGCAACACATTTCTGCAATGTTGTAAACCCTCATTTACCTCTAGCATCATATCTTAATTGAAAAAATTCGTACCTAAACATAAATAAACTACAATTTAAAAATATATTGCATATGTTGTAAAATCAAAGAAACATGTAGCACATTTTTATTTATTTTGTATAAAAGTATAGTAAAGAAGCGATACCGGCTTTCCAAGGCGTTGACGATTCGTAAGAACACATCCCTACTCAAACGAAATCTTCTTTTGAATTCCTTCGCCCCGTATACACAATATCCGCAGAGTAATCGCGATATAGATGTTTGTGTCCTTCCTCGCAATTTCTGTTTAACATCGCACGTCTTGTTAGTAGCGGGGCTGAGTCTGGTTGTAGCAGGTTAGTAGTGTAATAATGATACATCATCCTAAAGAAAATATCGTCATCTGAATCATCGAACGAGTCGAAAGGATCCATATTTTTTTTTGAAGATAATTGATAATATGTAGAGAGGAGAAGAGAAAATGTGTGGATTTTTTTATAAAATTGTAGGTATTTATAGGATATAAATGTTTTTTTTAATAATTAATTTTTTTTTTATAACCGTTGCAATTTAAACATTATTACACGTTTTAAATTTACTAGTTGCATCAAGTCGCCATGGCCACGAGAACCACTCTCGACGAGCAACAACGAGTAGGGGGGGTTCCCCGTGTCATAACACCGTTGAGGGGTGCCACCTCACCCCCCGTTGCTTCTCGTTGGACCGTACCGGTGGTCTAATAAAGAAAATTCACACCTAAAAGGAGAAATAGGATCACGAATTCCAAAAATTAGAGAGTTGTTTCCCATTTATAAAATGCTAACATCATCTTATGTGGCTCTGATTCCTTTAGCCTCTTTATTATCGAAAGATTTTGTTCTAGTGTTCTAGGCTTTGTGGTTGGATTACGGCCGCCAAGTTTTGGATTAAGTTCATCGGAATGGCTTTGTCGGTATACAAACAACTGATTTTGGATCTAGGAAATGGAAATCTTTCTAATTCCAACCATTATTGGCTGGTTTCGAGAAAAAACAACTCTGCTAGAAATGTTGGAAACGTCCATGCATATGTGGTGGATCGAGATATGATGTTTTTAGGTAAGGAAAACCATTTCTCACGAAGTGAATGGTTTATTTGGAGGATCCAATGGGATAGATTTTGGTGGTGGTGAACAATCACCACTTTTACATCAGTTACAATAGAGGGAATGACACTTTTCTAATGGTACGAGTGTGAGGTAAAATCATCATTTCTTAAAATTTAATAGAAAAATTAAGTAGGTGATAAAACCAAGTATCAAAAGATAAAAATTACAATTTTAGATCCATAATTAAAGACTAAATGCACTATGATGAAATTTGTAATTTTCTTTATATATATATATATATATATATATATATATATATATATATATATATATATATATATATATATATATATATATATATAGGGTAAAGTGAATATACCTAACAACCTTATATAAGCTTAGGTACCTAACCTCATCAAACTACGTCATTTTGCATTAAATTATCATTGCAATCATCCAATGTTCTTAAACTTAATCCCTAAACTTGATTTACTTCAAAAAAAATTTGGAAATTCTTCATTATATTTCTCGTACATCCTTTCATTTGTAGCGGTAGAATATGAAGCCCATCAGATGGTATTCGATAGAA
The DNA here is from genome assembly GCF_052625555.1 of Lactuca saligna. Taxonomy (NCBI): domain Eukaryota; kingdom Viridiplantae; phylum Streptophyta; class Magnoliopsida; order Asterales; family Asteraceae; genus Lactuca; species Lactuca saligna. The sequence continues at coordinate 86,006,667 of NC_136420.1, read as the reverse complement.
AGACGTCATGTAAAAGAAAGATATTGGTGAAAGTTCAAAGATTTTGGAAGTAATCAAGTTATGGGGTTGAAGTTTAAGAACCTTAGGCAATTACAATGTGAATATGATACAAACTGATGTAGTATTATGGAGTTAGGTACCTAAGCTTATATAAGGTTATTAGGTATATTCACTTTACCCATATATATATATATATATATATATATATATATATATATATATATATATATATATATATATATATATATATATATATATATATTCTAGTCTGGATGTTGCTTAAAAAACCACAAATAATGGGACATGTGTAGGGATGTTAATGTAACACATATGTTAAATCATGGGGTATTTCATTTTAGAGGATGTAATTTCCTTTTTTTAACATAAAATTTTATATCATTCTTTTACCCAAAAACAAATTCAAAAAGACATCAATTTACAACCTCACACCATAAATATCTCCATCGTCCATAATTGCCCTCATTCATTCTTGCCTTTGTTTGATTGTCATCATTCATGTTGCTCCTCTTTCTAACTAACCCTTTTTGTACATTTTAGTGTACGCATGTTTTTTTCCATATAATATTAAATGCGTTTGAACTTTTAAATAAATAGACTGAATGTTATTTTTGAACGTTGTCACATGTCACTAGTCGGTTCCTCAACCAATATTTAAGAGAAGTCACAGTGTTTCAAATCATTTGCTTGACATTTAATTATATGAGTTACCAAACAATACTCAAGTAGTTTGTAATGAATAACAGAATATATAGATGAACAAAACATAATGGATTTAAAATGAGGCATTCATTTATAAAATGGACAAAGCTCCACATTGAGGTACAAAAGTGGCCTACCATGAGTTACCAACTCAGTGTGGGAGGTGTACTTGAGTTAGACACCATCCGTCACATCTTATTTGGATTAACAAAAAGACACTAGACTTCTCAACATATGTACTCTTTTCAAAAATATATATATATCACTATATAAATTATAAGTTTAAAAAACAACATAATGATCAAAGTTTAAAAAACAAGCCTACATAAGCTCCTGATGATCAAAAACAATTTTTATCCCAATTGAAAGATGTAAAACATCATTATATTTCTCAGTTTAATCTATGTTTATTATAATCGAAGAACTTAGCCTAGATAAGATTAGTGAGTTGTCAATGGTCTAATTCAAAGTTGGCTATTGTTACATGTAGTTTGTAACTCAGCATGTTTGTTTGTCTTTTTCAATGTCTCATGAACATATTATATTCATTAACAAAAATTATATTAAAATAAATCCTAAAATATATTTTATAATGTGAAATTATATTTCAATAGCAATATATATATATATATATATATATATATATATATATATATATATATATATATATATATATATATATATATACACGTCAAACTATAATAAAGTCTCTACATATTAACCTCATAACCGATTTAACCCTTATATATATATATATATATATATATATATATATATATATATATATATATATATATATATATATATATATATATATATATATATATTTATTTAATTAAGTCCCAAATACTGGTAATCGTATTCAATTTAACCCTTTGACCCGGTCAACAGGTCATCCAACTTTCAAAAATTACATTTTCGGTCTAGATTTCAAAATTTATTACAATTTGGTCCAAAATTTACATTTTTGGCCCCGATTTTAATTTTTTTTTACAAATTTAGTCTAAAATTTACTCTTTTTGCCCAAATTTTAGAATTTTATTATGAATTCATTCTAAATTTAGTTTTTGTTACAACTTTTTTTTCTCAAAAGTTTATTTCTAATATATTTTTTCTTTAAAACTCATATTTATACAAAAAAAACATATTTTCACATAAAAATCTTTTTTTTTATATAAGAACTTTTTTTAAAAACTTTTTTGTATATGAAATATCTAATTATAAAAATAGGTTTGGATTATTTGTATGATTTATCTTAAAAAATCAATTAAGAAAATAAAAGTAACCATAAATTATAATATTAAATTATAGTTTGTCAAAAACTAGTTACACTCATTTTAATATTATTTATTTGTTCTTTAATCACATTTATAGGAAAAGATTAAATAATAGAAGATGCTACATATTCAAAACTTCATATTTTTTTGTTTCTCGCTGAATAGATGTTCATACATATAGTTCATCATCATTTTGGATTTCTTTATTTAAACTTCTTTGTAAAATCGGATTCATGTGTCAATTTTGTTTGTTGTAATAACAAAAAATAACTATCTAGATTTGAGCAATTGTCATTTGTCGATAAGCAGGTTTTTGGTAAAAAATGACATTTAACAAATGTAAAAAAGTATTACAAATGTTGATAATTACAACTCTACTGAAATTAATATCGATTGTCATATATGAGATTAGAACAAGCTTACATACCTTTTGTCATATATATGTGATCGAATGTATGATTTAATTTACGAATATGCAACAGATTGAAAAATACATATAAACAACCATATTAAAATCTCATAGAAAAAAGAATACACACTAAATATAACACATATTAAAATATGTATATTAATAGTATAACTTAGGATTACTTTTAATTTAGGATAACTAGTGTAACTAGTTTTTTACAAACTACAATTTAATAATATAATTTAGGGTTACTTTTAATTTCTTAATTGATTTTTTAAAAGAAATCACACAAATAATCCAAACCTATTTTTATAATTAGATATTTCATATACAAAAAAGTTTTTATATAGAAAAAATAAGATTTTTATGTGAAAATAAGTTTTTTTTTTTGTATAAATATGAGTTTTAAAGAAAAAACATATTAGAAACAAACTTTTGAGAAAAAAATTTCTAAAAAAAACTAAAATTACGATGAATTCATAATAAAATTCTAAAATTTGGGCAAAAGAGTAAATTTTGGACCAAATTTGTAAAAAAAAAATTAAAATCTCGGCCAAAATGTAAATTTTGGACCAAATTTGTAATACACTTTGACATCTGGGCCGAAAATGTAATTTTTGAAAGTTGGATACCTGTTGACCCAGTCAAAAGGTTAAATTGAATACGATTACCCGTATTTGGGTCTTAATTGAATAAAAAAATATATATAAGGGCTAAATCGATTATGAGACCAATATGTAAGGACTTTATTGTACTTTTCCCATATATATATATATATATATATATATATATATATATATATATATATATATATATATATATATATATATATATATATATATATATATATATATATATATATATATATATATATATATATATATATATATATATATATATCAATTAGAACTTAAAGATTCCTAAATACCATCATACGTTTCTATTTAAAAAATATATTTTGTAACATATTTTTGCTTTATATACTAAGAATTCACCTATATATCATCAAATTTGTTAAATAATATAAAAATGATTATTTTTTTCAATTTATTTCCAGCAAGTTTAAAGTTTTAGTCTATAAATTAAAGATAACAAAATAAATAGATGTCTATTTTTTTAAAAAGGACAATGTTGTTCATGAATGTTTGAATTTTCAACATATCTCAACTCTCTCTCTCTCTCTCTCTATATATATATATATATATATATATATATATATATATATATATATATATATATATATATATATATATATATATATATATATATATATATAGAGAGAGAGAGAGAGAGAGAGTTGAGATATGTTGAAAATTCAAAAATTCATGAAAAACATTGTTCTTTTTTTTAGATATATATATATATATATATATATATATATATATATATATATATATATATATATATATATATATATATATATATATATATATATATATATATATATTGAGAACTCAAAGATTCCTACAAACCTAAGGACTTTTCTGTTTTAAAAATATATTTTTATACATATTTTTTACTTTATAGACTCAAAATCCGCTTATATATTATCAAATTCGTTGAAAAATATAAAGAATGATTTTTTTCCAATTTATTTCAGCAAGTTTACAATCTTAGTCTATAAAGTAAAAATAACTAAATAAATAGATGTTTCAGTATTTTTTTTAAAATTGTTATGCTTTCATGAGTTTTTGAATTTTCAACATATATCAACTCTCTCTCTCTCTCTCTCTCTCTATATATATATATATATATATATATATATATACATATATATATATATATATATATATATATATATATAGAGAGAGAGAGAGAGAGAGAGAGAGAGAGAGAATGTGTGTGTGTTTCAAATGAAAACCTTAAAAGGTTAAAAATCCTAAAAATCATTTTTAGATGTTTTTCATTAAGGATTTTATGGACAAATCTAACATTAATATTATATTAAGCATACTTTTCCATTTCCTAGTTCACAACTAGTTACCACTTGTTGGAACATCGTTGGACCATAGTCGGACTAACGTCGAACCGCAGTTGGAGTAACACCAAATTCAATAACATTTTTCTGATCGTATTCACAGTTTAATAAAACATACATTTTAGTTCTCTCTTTTTCTTAATACTTTTTAACACATGCAATTTCATTTTTGCAGCCAGATATACCAAATTTCAATATTAAAAAAAATATGGAATTATGCCTTGACAAATTAAAATTTTTTTCTTTCTAAATTATATATTTTCATAGAAAAATATAATGTACTAGTTTATAACCCATAAGAACTACGGTTATAAAATTAATTAAAATTTTATATTAAAAATCAAATTTATTAATCAATTATTTTAAAAAGTTATTACTTAAGAAATATTTTTTTAGTTATATAAAAGGAATTATAATCAATGATTTAAATAAATATGTGAAGATATATCACCTTATAATCTATATTTATTTTATTTTATTTTTTAATCTAATGTTATTAATTTATTATACTTAAAATTTTGAAATTTAAAATGAGGAATCAATTATTAATTTAATGTAATGTAATTAGAGTGGAAATTTGAAATTTGAAATTTGAAATGGATACTTAATAAATTGACAAGTGGCATGATAGGTGATATATAACATTAATAAGAAGTCCTAATTATATGACATTTGCCAATAGGAGATTAACCTTATTATTTTACTAGTTTATAACCCGTGATAACCACGGTTATAAAATTAATTAAACTTTTGTATTAAAAAATAAAAATTTTTAATTAATTATTTTAAATAAATTATTACTTAAAATGATATTTTTTTAGTTATATAAAATTATAATCGTTGATTTAAATAAATACGTGGAGTTATATCATTTATAATTTATATTAATTTTATTTTATTTTTTAATCTAATATTATTAATTTAATATAATTAAAGAAAAAAATTTTAAAAATTGAAATTTAAAATGAAGAATCAATTATTAATTTAATAAAATTAGAGTGAGAAATTTAAATTTTGAAATTTGAAATGAATAATTAATAGGTTGACAAGTGGCATGATAAATGATATATATAACATTAATGAGGTTCTAATTGCATGACACTTGTCAATATGAGATGAAACTTATTCTTTTATTAGAATAGAGATTAGAATACGGATATAGGACATATTCACAATTTAAAATATTATATTCATAATTTAATAAACATATTAATTCAGTAATACACTATTTAATATTTTTTATGCATACATTCATTCATATTTTAACACAAATTTTTTATAAAATAGACAACTTAATATAGTATATTTTAAGTTTAATACATATAATTCACAACATAAGATAATACAATCCATTATACACTAGTTCATATATTGAAAGAAACCAAACCGAAACTCTAACACCACGAACTAACACACACCACAAACCACATGTGCCATTATCGCAATCATCATTCCTTCTAAATCTGATCTTTTTATAAACTCATTAATTAAACGCTTAAATATTATATTCACAATTTAAAAAATCAATTAATTCACTTATTCGGAGTTTAATACAAAATAATTATAAAACTAATAAATTCTTGCATATTTATGCAAAACGAAAAAAAAGTATTCATAAGAAAATTAATACAAACATTCATACATTAATCATAGATATTTTAAAACAAAATTCATTAAAGATTTACAAGTGAATATCAATTCACATTTTAAATAGAAAACTCACAACTTAATGAAGTTAATTCATAGTATAAAACACAAAAACTAAAGTTTAGTACACAAAATTCTCAACTTAATATAGTTAATGCACAATTTAAATATAAAATTCATAGCTTAATGGAGTTAGTTTACTATTTAAACACAATAATTATAGCTTAACAAACAATATTCACATATTAATACAATAAATCAACGTTTAATTCACAAAAAATATAAATTTACAGTTATATTATCAACTTAAAACTCTTAATATGGTTAATTCACATTTTAATACACAAAATTCACATCTAAATACAAAAAAAATCATAGTTTAATACATAAAATTCATAATTTAAATAGAAAATTCACAGCTTAATGTTATAGATTTACAGTTTAAAACACCAAAATCACAGCTTAATACACAAAATTCACAGCTTAAGACAATAACTTCACAGTTTACTACACAAAAAGTATGCATTCACAGCCATATTATCAAATTAAAGCTCTTAATGCAATCAATTCGCGGTTTAATACACAAATTTTACAATTTAATACAACAAATTCAAAAATGAATTTAAAAAGATTCTACATTTACAACTTAACAATAGATAAAACTAAGATTAACACAGGTAGACGACAATTAGGAGATTAAAACATCAAAATCACACGTTAACACAAAGAAAAGACGATTAAAAAAATGCATCATAGAGATATGATGCACAATCACTTCATAAAACTCAAACACCTTGAAACAATTCCATAGGAAAAAAGCTATTATTTTTCTAAAGGCATATACTAATATTTAAAACCACTGGTAAAGCAAAATCATAAATTTATGTTTAAAATATGCATCATAACACAAAAACTTCAAGCATAAAAGCAAATTTGAAGTCATATTACCTCGATTTGAGTGAAACTCCACTAGATGTACAAAATGCTTATCGTGAAGGACATAATTTGAGATCATCAGAGGTATAGAGCAGGAGGGTCAACGAAGACAATGGGAAATGCATCGATTTGAGCATAAGTTGTGATGCATGAAGGACCTTGGTGGTCAGAGATGAGTAAGATAACTGGAGGTGGTCGAAGACAAAGCAGATCTAGAGGAATAAAAAACAAAGCATATATAGAGGAATGTGGTTTTGGTAAATCCACATCGCTCGCTAAAGTTGTAGAGCTGGATAAAGGAGGCCGTTGATGTTAGATCATTAGAGGATATATATATATATATATATATATATATATATATATATATATATATATATACACACATACAGAGAGAGAGAGAGGGAGAGAGAGAGAACGAAAACATGCAATGTTTTCTGGTGTTTTAGCTAGGTCGAAGGTTGGAAATGAATCACACTTCACAAATCTGTAGGGGTGGAAAGTTACATTTGGTGCTTCGGCGGTTATAGTTGTTATTCGTGTGATATAATAGTAGTTCGCAACAATGATTAAAGATTTGGTAGTTGTTTGGTATGATTGGCGACATTAGCTCGCCATAGCAGATATAGGGGAAAGGCAATGATCAGAGATTGTGGATTTGAACCCTAACACTTCAGATCTGCAGTAGAAAATTTTAGATCTAGAGGCAAATATTGTAGATTTGAGCCAAAAATCATAGATCTAGAATGAATTGGAACTTGTGCTTTTAAATATAATAGTTTACCAGTAAGAGGAGATGGCAAAGGTACATCGGAGATCCAACAAAGAAGTGTTAATGATGGTTCCAGATCTAAAATTTGTCGCCGAAGGTGATCATGGTGGTGAGGTCGCCATTGGTGGTGGTGATGTCACCGTCGGTGGTGAGGTCGCCATTGGTGCTAGTAAATGTGGTGGTGCTCATTAGAGGATGTTAAAGGACATGAGATAGTTTTTTTCTTTTCTATTATGAAAGAATATTATCTGCTCAAACTCAAAAGTAATGGAATGAGTTTTACACAAATACCATTATGCCCTTATTATATTTTATATTTATAAAAAACTTAAGAAAAATCAAAATATAAAAATAACCTTAATTAGGGCTGTAAATGAACTGAACGTTCGGCAAATCGTTCGTGAACTGTTCGGCGGGAAGTTCGTTTATGTTCGTTTATTTAATAAATGAACGAACATGAACAAAAATTATCGTTCATTTAGTTAAATGAACGAACATGAACAATGGTCTCGTTCGTTCATTTATGTTCGTGAACGTTTGTTTATGATGTTCGTTTACGTTCGTTTATGTTCGTTCGTTTAAGTTTATTTATATTCATCTATATTCAATTATTTTTTATTAGATTGCTATATTATATGTTCGTTTATGTTCATATATGTTCAATTGTGTTTTTTTATTTTTATCTTTGTTCGTTTATGTTTGTTTAGTATGTTCACGAACATGACAAAGTAATTTGTTAAACGAACGAACATAAACAAGAAAATATCGTTCGTTTATCTGTTCGTGTTCGTTTGTTGTTCGGATAACTTAAACGAACGAACATGAACAAAACCTTGTTCGTGTTCGTTTGGTTCGTTTACAACCGTAACCTTAATTATAAGGTAAAAATAAGTGGTTCTTAGGGTTCTTAACCTTTATTGATTTTCATTTGATCTTTTACCTCTCTCTCTCTCTATATATATATATATATATAATTTGTTGATAGTTTCTAATATACTATATATATATATATATATATATATATATATATATATATATATATATATATATATATATATATATATATATATATATATATATATATATATATATATATATAAATGGAAGATGTAAGGAGAACCTGAAAACCACATGTAGGCTAGATAACAAGGAAGACATGTTGGGCCTCTCATAATTATGGACAATTTTAAGAGCTATATTGTCCCTCCCCCCACACACACACTCTCTCTCTCTCTCTCTTATATATATATATATATATATATATATATATATATATATATATATATATATACTAGGCGAATCTCCGCGCGTTGCGCGAGAATAGAATTATATAGTTAAAATAATAACTTTTACCAAATTATTATTTAATATTTCTACTTTGAAACAAAATGTTACTAGTAAAGCAAACATATAGTTAACATATTAGTTTTATTAAACATTCTACTTTAATTTTTAAGTCATTGTGATATATACAATTATTTGATAATTTGATAAACCATTTAAAATTATGTACATTATATATCAAATGAATGATAATATAACGAGTAACAAAACGTATGAACAAAAATATGAACTGCAACTTTTAGTAACATAAAAATAGAAAAACATCTATTATAACATTTGTATTAAAAAAGATATATATACAACGAATAATAAAAAATATGAAAAATAAACACTATAACTTTTAATAACAAAAAAAACACTAAAACATCTATTATAACATTTATATTAACTCTTCATATTTAAATCACAAATCTCTTCAAATTCATTAATGTTTTTAATTAGCAAAACTTTACAACCTTAAATTTTAATACAAAATTAACAAAAAAAATCATGAAACTATTTTTTATAATCATTAAGAATTTTCAAATACTTAGCTTAAATATAACATACAATAAAAACAGTTAAAGGCAATATTATATAAAAAATTATAATGCTATCTTTAAAAACAAAAATAATATTTGTTGTTTTAAATAATTACAATAAAAAATACCAATATTCATCAAATAAATTTTAAAAAAGTTAAATTTCTAAAACCAAATTAAAATAATTAAGTATTTCCAAATACATTATTTTAAATAATTTACATCAACAATTACTAAAAGTAACAGTATATACAAAAATTATATTGATACCTTTAAAAACAAAAAAATGTTTGATGATTACAAAGATATGAATTAAAATCTTAAGCAAATAATTTTTATTAAAATTAATTAGTCATAACAACATCTATAAATATTATTAAACCATATATTATATTTAGTTTTATTCATGAGTAACCCGCAGATAGAGGCCATTGAGAAAAACAGGATCATAGAATTTTAAAAGATATCTACATTATCATATAATTCAAAACAAACAATGTTTATATCAATTTATTATCAGATTTATTATATAAGAGCTAACAACAACGTCATTGATATATTTAAAAAGGGATAATGACTTAAAAATGTAATATATTTTCCGATTTGTACATATTTGGTAATATATTTCTCACTTTGTATGTATTTAGTCCTTAATAGTTTTGTACATATTTAGTCCTTAATATTTTATTTTCTGCAAAATAAGTTATTTTTGTTTTGTACTCATTCAGTACTTACGAATGATTTCTTTAGGTTTTTCTCATGACATTTTAAGCGGGACAATCATTAATGAGGTGTTTGGGGCTTTTGATGCTTATGTTAATCGCAATCTCAACTACTTGGTTGCTTAGGCCATCTGTTCTGAACGTCATAATTTTTTCATACGATCTCTTATTTTAATTATCTTTATAGTCAGGCATTCGTATTTTAGTCTACTACAACTTTCTTTTAGATTACTCCCGTTAAAAAGTAATATATTTTTACTTACGATCTTTATATCCATACATTATATATATATATATATATATATATATATATATATATATATATATATTGTAACGACCCAATTTTTTTACGTCCGAAAATATCGTTTTAAAATATCACTTTAGAAAACATTAATAATTAAAAACATTGTTTGATCACACCATAACACAACGTAAACCATGTTTTAAAAGTCAACCATACATCCCATCAAAATATCAGAGTACAAATCCCAGTGAATCTCGTAAATGCGGAAACCAGAGTGTGTGCATGATGTGCCGCTACCGTACCGGCTCCTTCCCCTTCGGTGAAGAGGTACCTGAAAACAAAACTGTAAAACGTAAGCACAAAGCTTAGTGAGTTCCCCCTACTGTACCACATACCACATAATCACATATCATACATAAATTTGTCAGGCATATCTGGGTGCCCGACCTACCCTTTCGGTCCTCTCGACCGGATACTGCCTAGCATATCTGGGTGCTGGCCTCCCCTTCGGTCCTTTCGACCGGATACTGCCTAGCATATCTGGGTGTTGGCCTCCCCTTCGGTCCTTTCGACCAGACACTGCCTAGCATATCTGGGTGCTGGCCTCCCTTTCGGTCCTTTCGACCGGATACTGCCTAGCATATCTGGGTACTGGCCTCCCCTTCGGTCCTTTCGACCGGATACTGGGGACTATTTCACCCCCTACTACTACCACATAACACATATATCACATAGTGTAACAACCCTAGATGAATATCACAAAGACAATCATCTAATCACACAACTCCTACAGGTGGGCCGGCATTGTGGCCTTAGACCCACCGCTACTGGAAGGTAACTCACCTCAAAGTAGCTTCTGAGCTGATCGGAAACTAACTGACTGTTGCTGCTCCGGAAATCCTCCAGCTGCAATTCCCACAACATACTCAATCAAACACTGCTAACTGTTCTTTGGGTAAAATGACCATTTTACCCCTGGTCTAGCTCTAAGTCAAAGTCAGAGTCAACTTTCAGTTGACCCGACTCGCCGAGTTGGCTCTCCAACTCGTCGAGTCCCTATCAGATGATTGTCCCGAGTCCCTGTTTCTACTCCTCGAGTTAGGCTATGACTCGACGAGTTCATCTTCTAAACTGACATTTAACCCCTTCATCCTACTCGCCGAGTTGTATGAACAACTCGTTGAGTTCATCTTCATCCGAAGAACACTTATGCTAAGACTCGCCGAGTTGTATGAACAACTCGCCGAGTCTGTTCTTGATCTATGAAGATTGCCTTGGACTCGCCGAGTTAGGGCATTGACTCGCCGAGTCCTAACATGGGTGAGTTCAGCTTCCAACTCACCGAGTCACCCCCTGTGACTCACGACTCAAACTCGATACATCATAAAGGGACCAATTCGATGACTCGCGACTAGACTCGCCGAGTCACATATACGACTCGCCGAGTCGCCGCCATGCATCCATCAAATACACCGATTTGCTCGATTCTAGTCCATGCCATTCATAGATCTGGGCTTCTAGGACACAAATCACACGTAAAGTTTCCAACTTTACGTGTAGATATTCACCAATATGGATTTTAGGGCTCAAAGTGCACCAAAAGAGGTAGATCTAGGGCTTTCATGCAATATGACCCCACAAAGGCATTAGATCGAAGCTCCAGGGACTAAATCATGCCTAGATCTAAAGGCTAACAACTTATTACAACCCACAAAGCACAAACAAGCTTGGGGAAAAGCTCAAGAAGGACTTCTATGAAACTAAAAGAGATTACAAGCTTGAAAACAGAGGGGAAACGAGCTATACCTCAAGGAAAACGTTGAGATGACACAAAGATGCCTGGCCTCCTTCTCCTCTTCTTGATCTACTCTTCTTTCTCCTCAAAATCTTCAAGAACACACCAAAACACTTCAATCTCTCAAGGAAATAAGGGTATAAACGATGTTGGGAGCTCTGGGGGTGAATGGGGGCGAGTTTGGGGCGGAAATGAGGGTTTAAATAGGGTGCAAACCCTTGAAATTTAGGGTTTCATCCAGCAGCGGTGACTCGCCGAGTCGCCAACTTAAACGTGTCCTGAGTCTCGTCCCTACTCGACGAGTCGGACCTATGACTCGCCGAGTCCAAGGCTAAAATGGGGAAATACTCAAATAAGATTTACATACCGGGAACCAGGTGCTACAAATCTCCCCCACTTATTTTAGACTTCGTCCTCGAAGTCTGCTGCTCGATCCTGAAACAGCTCGGGATAATGCTCCATCATCTCGTCCATCGGCTCCCAAGTCCATTCCGAACCCTTGCGGTGCTGCCATTGCACCTTCACTACTTCTACCCTCTTGTTCCTCAAAGCCTTCGACTTCCTGTCGAGTATTGCGACTGGGCGCTCAATGTAATTCAAGCTGTCATCAACCTGAATATCCTCCAACGGTACTACCGCTGAATCGTCCACTAGGCACTTCCGCAACTGCGAAACATGGAAAGTGCTGTGGATCTGACTGAGCTCGGCTGGCAGATCCAGCCTATACGCCACCTTGCCCACCCGAGCTACAACCCTGAACGACCCGATGAATCTTGGGCCCAACTTGCCCCGCTTCCTGAATCGAATGACGCCTTTCCAAGGCGACACTTTCAGGAGAACCATATCCCCGACTTGGAACTCCAAGTCGGATCGACGCTTGTCCGCGTAACTTTTCTGCCAACTCTGAGCAGTCTGAAGTCTGCTCTGTACCTGCTGGATCCTCTCGGTCGTCTCTAGCACCACCTCGGTGCTTCCCATGACTCTCTGGCCAACTTCACCCCAACATATCGGGGTTTTGCACCTCCGCCCGTACAACATCTCGAATGGCGGTCGGTCAATACTCGCGTGGTAGCTGTTGTTGTAGGAGAACTCAGCCAAGGGAAGATAGATATCCCAGCTACCACCGAAATCCAACACACACGCCCGCAACATGTCCTCCAAAGTCTGGATGGTCCGCTCACTCTGACCATCCGTCTGCGGGTGAAAGGCGGTGCTAAAATGCAATCGAGTGCCCAACTCGTCATGAAACTTCTTCCAAAATCTGGAAGTGAAACGCACATCCCTGTCCGAGATCACCGATACCGGCACCCCGTACCACGCCACGATCTCCCTGATATAGATATCAGCCAATTTCTCAGCTGATATGCTCTTCTGAATCGGAATAAAGTAAGCACTCTTGGTCAGTCGGTCCACGATGACCCAAATCGAATCCACCCCACACGCGATCCTGGGAAGCTTTGTAATAAAATCCATGGTGATATCTTTCCATTTCCACAGTGGAATGTCCAACGGCTGCATCTTACCATGCGGCCTCTAATGTTCGGCCTTGACCTTCCTGCAGGTCAAACACCGCTCAACGTACCACGCCACATCCCGCTTCATGCAGGGCCACCAATAGTTCAGACGGAGATCTCTATACATCTTCGTCGCCTCGGGATGAATAGAGAATCGGTACTTGTGCGCCTCATCCATCAAAATCTGGCGGACGCCCCCGTGATATGGCACCCACACCCTATGGTGTAGTGTCAATAGACCCCGACTATCATAATCAAAGGAGGATACCTGACCCACCACGCGCTCGCTCTTCCGATGCTCCTCCTTGATAGCCTCCTGTTGAGCCTCTCGAATTCACTCCAATAGGGGAGTCACTACGGTCATCCTCATGCATAAGTCCCTGATCGGCGCCGCCTTGCGGCTAAGCGCATCGGCCACCACGTTGGCCTTTCCCGGGTGGTAAAGGATCTCGCAATCATAATCCTTCACCACATCCAACCACCGACGCTGCCTCATGTTCAGATTCGGCTGGTCCATGAGATACCTCAGACTCTTGTGGTCCATGTAGATGGTACAACGAACCCCGTAGAGGTAATGTCACCAAATCTTGAGGGTGAAGACCACAGCCCCCAACTCCAAATCGTGCGTCGGGTAGTTCGCCTCGTGGGGCTTGAGCTGCCTCGAAGCGTATGCAATGACATGCCCCCTCTGCATCAGAACTGCGCCCAACCCTGAAATGGACGCATCACAATAAACCACAAAATCCTCTACGCCCTCAGGCAGGGCAAGGATCGGCGCCTCACACAATTTTTGTCTCAGCATCTCAAATGCAGCCTGCTGCTCGGGTCCCCACCGAAAGACCACGGCTTTCTTCGTCAGTCGCGTCAGGGGTACGACTATCTTAGAGAAATCCTGGATAAATCTCTGATAGTAGCCCGCTAATCCCAAGAAACTCCGAATCTCAGATGGAGACCTCGGAACCTCCCATCTCATCACGGCCTCAACCTTGGCCGGATCGACCAGAATCCCGTTCTGGTTGACGAGGTGCCCAAGAAACTGCACCTCGCGCAGCCAGAACTCGCACTTAGAGAACTTGGCATACAAGCTCTCCCTCCTCAGGGTCTCCAACACCTCCCTCAGATGCTCCTCATGCTCCTCCTGGGTCTTGAAATAAACCAAGATGTCATCGATAAAGACTATCACAGACCGATCCAGCATCGGTCTGCAAATGCGGTTCATGAGATCCATGAACGCGGCAGGAGCATTGGTGAGCCCAAACGGCATCACCACAAACTCATAGTGGCCATAACGTGTCCGAAACGCGGTCTTCTGCGTATCCTCCTCCCTGACCCTCATCTGATGATAACCCGAATGCAAGTCAATCTTGGAGAACCAAGATGCTCCCTGAAGCTGGTCAAAGAGGTCATCAATCCTCGGGAGTGGGTAACGGTTCTTCACCGTCACCTTATTCAACTCCCAGTAATCTATACGCATCCGATGCGACCCATCCTTCTTCTTCACAAATAGAATCGGGGCTCCCCAAGGCGAACTGCTCGGACGAATAAATCCCTTGTCCAGCAGCTCCTGCAGCTGTGTGGACAACTCCTGCATCTCGGGAGGAGCCAACCGATACGGTGCTTTGGCTATCGGAGTCGCATCGGGAATAAGGTCAATCCTGAACTCCACCTGTCGCTCTGGAGGTATCCCAGGTAGTTCCTCCGGGAAAACATCTGCAAAGTCTCGAACCACCGGGACCTTGCTCACGGTCGCCTTACCCGCCTCCCGGGTATCCATCACATACGCGACATATCCCGCGCATCCCTGCTGAAGATAGCGCCTAGCCCTCGCTACTGAACATACAGTGGGTCCACACTGCGGCCGTTCGCCATGAATCACTAACTCTCCCCCGCTTGGGGTCCTGACTCGCACTAGCTGCTGCGCGCAGTCTATTACCGCCCCCATTAGGGCTCAACCAATCCATGCCAATAATCACCTTGTTCCCACGCAATGGAATGGAAACCAAGTCTACTAGGTAACGCTCCTCAAACAGTCGCAGAACGCAATCTCGAAACACCATCGATGCTCGCACCGATCGATCATCAGCAATCTCTACCTCTAACGGGCAATCTAACTCGCCTGAAGTCTCATGAAACCTCTTGCTAAGCGCAAGAGAAACGAACGATCGGGATGTACCCGAGTCGAACAATACCTGAACTGGGATGCCGTTCACATGGAACGATCCTAATACACATATATACACACGGAGCACATATCAATATCATAACATCGTAAAACAAAAGATAGAAGGAAAGTATCATACCCGTCACCACATCGGGCGCGGCGCGTGCCTCCTCGGTAGTCAGCTGGAATGCTCGGCTCCTCACCATCGGAGCCTCTGCTTTGCCCTGTCGGCCATCCGTGATCCGCAGGGTTGCTGGAGCTGGCGCCTTCACCGACGCTGAAACTGACAACAGGGGGCAATTGGCCTTCTTGTGGCCCCTCTGGTTGCGGTGGAAACACAACAACTACGATGTCTGAATAATTGATGCATGAGTAGTACAATCCCTGCTGATGTGCCCAAACTTGCCGCACTTGTAGCAGCCCGAGGATCCCATCCTGCACGCCCCCTCGTGTGCCTTGCCGCATTTCCGGTAGCGTCCCCATCCCTGTTGGCCTTTCGGCCCCATCTCTGATCCCTTGGGCTTCTTTCCCGAAGCCCCTCCTGTCTGTCCCTCCTCTAGTTTCCGTTTCCGGATGTGCTCCAAATCTATCTCCCTCTCCCTCGCCCTGGCGATCATAGAGTCCAAGGTAGGGCAAGCCGAAAAGCTAACATGCTCCCGGATGTCAGCTCGAAGCATATCGTGATAACGAGTCCTCCTCATATCCTCGTCACCAGCATACTGGGGCACCAACAAAGCCCTCTCCCGGAACTTGGCGGTGATCTCCGCCATAGTCTCCGTCGTCTGTCTTATATCCAGAAACTCCCTGGCCAGCTGCTGAAGCTCGACAGCCGGTGCAAACTCTGCCCTGAACCTGGTCACAAAGTCTGACCAGGTCATAGCCTCGATAGCTGAGGCTCCCAACGAGTCGCCCACTGACTCCCACCAATCCCGGGCTCGGTCCCGTAAACACCCCGCTGCGTATCTCACCTTCGACCCCTCGGGGCAGAAGTTCGTCAACTGTGCAGACTCGATGTCTGCAATCCATCGCCTGGCAGCAATGGGGTCCTTCACCCCATGGAAATCCGGCGCACTACTGCCCATGAAGTCCTTGAAGGACAGTGTGTGTGACCCCGACTGGCCAGATGCCAAATCGCTCCTGAATGCCCGCAGGCGATCCTCCATCAACTCGATGATCCCTTCCTTGATCGACCCGAAGATAATGGGAGTCGACTCAAGGATGCCCCTGGTGATCTCTGACGCGATGAACTCACGTAGTCCCTCATCTATCGGCTCGGAACCTGATCCTGAACCTAACCCCTGTCCAGAACCGCCGTCCACCGGCCTCGATCGAAGTACCACCATTCTGCAATACATCACAACAATCATTAGATATACTGATGCTCCCTGAGGGATCATAGCTACTTACAAGTTCCCTGGTCTTGTCTTGGCCTTCCTTGGTTCTGGTACGGATCCTCTGCTTTCAGTAGTACGGGCCCATACTACCTTCCACATCTATCCGTACCTTTTTCAAGGACTGCCTCGACTCCACCAGATCCCTTACACTAAGGCTGGTTATTACTATACTCATCCCAGGCTCGCCCTATGGAAATCTCCGGCTCCACTCGATTCAATCCTCATCTGCCGCAGGCCTCCTTGTAATGCCAATTAGCCATCACCCGAACACCATCACATGTGACGAGAATCAGATAATCCTTCGAGTACCCGAGTCGTTCCTACAACGGTTGGACTCAAACAAGAGCTGCGCAGTAGGATCAAATCCGGTACTCTAAGATTATTCAACTCTGATCACATGTGGTGTGACGTATTCGCCTAATGGCTAATTCCCATTACTCGGAGTCCCACGTAGCACGAAGCAAGCAGCATTCGGACAAGGGAAACGACTTCAAACAATTCCGCTCTCATAGAGAGGAACTGAACTATGACACCGTGTTAGCTTATACTACCAGGCATACCCTAACAGGCTACCCTACCGCTGTCTACACTACACAAGCATGCAATTCACATATAGGTGGAACACATAAAGCAGGCACATAAGGCATCATTCCTAGATCCTCAGTCCTATTCTAGCATGCAGTTCTACAAAAGCCGATAAACATAACATGAACTGGTATGGGTACTTTGGGGAATACTTACTTGAGCTTGGCCGGTCGCGCACATCACACACACTTTCGTTCTTTCTTAAACTCTTTTCTCCTTGTTAGAAAACATTTTCTTTTAAAATCTTTTAATCCCTCGATTTGAGTTCAGACACCCCCGAAGGTGCGTCCGAATCCCTCAAACCAGGGCTCTAATACCAACTTGTAACGACCCAATTTTTTTACGTCCGAAAATATCATTTTAAAATATCACTTTAGAAAACATTAATAATTAAAAACATTGTTTGATCACAC
The DNA here is from genome assembly GCF_052625555.1 of Lactuca saligna. Lineage (NCBI taxonomy): Eukaryota > Viridiplantae > Streptophyta > Magnoliopsida > Asterales > Asteraceae > Lactuca > Lactuca saligna. The sequence continues at coordinate 85,988,238 of NC_136420.1, read as the reverse complement.
CATAACACAACGTAAACCATGTTTTAAAAGTCAACCATACATCCCATAAAAATATCAGAGTACAAATCCCAGTGAATCTCGTAAATGCGGAAACCAGAGTGTGTGCATGATGTGCCGCTACCGCGCCGGCTCCTTCCCCTTCGATGAAGAGGTACCTGAAAACAAAACTGTAAAACGTAAGCACAAAGCTTAGTGAGTTCCCCCCACTGTACCACATACCACATAATCACATATCATACATAAATTTGTCAGGCATATCTGGGTGCCCGACCTACCCCTTCGGTCCTCTCGACCGGATACTGCCTAGCATATCTGGGTGTTGGCCTCCCCTTCGATCCTTTCGATCGGATACTGCCTAGCATATCTGGGTGCTGGCCTCCCCTTCGGTCCTTTCGACCGGATACTGGGGACTATTTCACCCCCTACTACTACCACATAACACATATATCACATAGTCTAGCAACCCTAGATGAATATCACAAAGACAATCATCTAATCACACATCTCCTATTGGTGGGCCGGCACTGTGGCCTTAGACCCACCGCTACTGGAAGGTAACTCACCTCAAAGTAGCTGCTGAACTGATCGGAAACTAACTGACTGCTGCTGCTCCGGAAATCCTCTGGCTGCAATTCCCACAACATACTCAATCAAACACTGCTAACTGTCCTTTGGGTAAAATGACCATTTTACCCCTGGTCTAGCTCTAAGTCAAAGTCAGAGTCAACTTTCAGTTGACCCGACTCGCCGAGTTGGCTCTCCAACTCGTCGAGTCCCTATCAGACGATTGTCCTGAGTCCCTGTTTCTACTCGTCGAGTTAGGCTATGACTCGACGAGTTCATCTTCTAAACTGACATTTAACCCCTTCATCCTACTCGCCGAGTTATATGAACAACTCGTCGAGTTCATCTTCATCCGAAGAACACTTATGCTAAGACTCGCCGAGTTGTATGAACAACTCGCCGAGTCTGTTCTTGATCTATGAAGATTGCCTTGGACTCGCCGAGTCAGGGCATTGACTCGCCGAGTCCTAACATGGGTGAGTTCAGCTTCCAACTCACCGAGTCACCCCCTGTGACTCACGACTCAAACTCGATACATCATAAAGGGATCAATTCGATGACTCGCGACTAGACTCGCCGAGTCACATATACGACTCGCCGAGTCGCCGCCATGCATCCATCAAATACACCGATTTGCTCGATTCCAGTCCATGCCATTCACAGATCTGGGCTTCTAGGACACAAATCACACGTAAAGTTTCCAACTTTACGTGTGGATATTCACCAATATGGATTTTAGGGCTCAAAGTGCACCAAAAGAGGTAGATCTAGGGCTTTCATGCAATATGACCCCACAAAGGCATTAGATCCAAGCTCCAGGGACTAAATCATGCCTAGATCTAAAGGCTAACAACTTATTACAACCCACAAAGCACAAACAAGCTTGGGGAAAAGCTCAAGAAGGACTTCTATGAAGCTAAAAGAGATTACAAGCTTGAAAACAAAGGGGAAACGAGCTATACCTCAAGAAAAACGTTGAGATGACACAAAGATGCCTGGCCTCCTTCTCCTCTTCTTGATCTACTCTTCTTTCTCCTCAAAATCTTCATGAACACACCAAAACACTTCAATCTCTCAAGGAAATAAGGGTATAAACGATGTTGGGAGCTCTGGGGGTGAATGGGGGCGAGTTTGGGGCGGAAATGAGGGTTTAAATAGGGTGCAAACCCTTGAAATTTAGGGTTTCATCCAGCAGCGGTGACTCGCCGAGTCGCCAACTTAAACGTGTCCTGAGTCTCGTCCCTACTCGGCGAGTCGGACCTATAACTCGCCGAGTCCAAGGCTAAAATGGGGAAATACTCAAATAAGATTTACATACCGGGAACTAGGTGCTACATATATATATATATATATATATATATATATATATATATGTGTGTGTGTGTGTGTGTGTGTGTGTGTTATAAAATCGTAAGTAAAAATATATTACATTTTAATGGGAATAATCATAAAGAAAGTTGTATTAGCCTCAAAAAATGAACACGTGGATATAAAGATCGTTAAAATCTGATATCGTATGAAGAAATTATGACGTTCAGAACACAAGACTTAAGTCAAACCATAAGACCTATGCAACCAAACAATCGAGATTGCGATAGACATAAGCATCAACAACAGCAAACACCTAATCAATGATTGTCCCACGTAAGATATAGAAAAGAACTTTAAAAAGTCATTTGTAAGTACTTAATGAGTAAAAAAACAAAAATGATTTATTTTGAAACAAAAAAAATATTAAGGACTAAATGTGTACAAAAATATTAATGATTAAATATATACAAAATAAGAAATATATAACCATATTAAGTCATTTTTCCTTGATAACTTAGAGTAACCGATCATAAAACTGAATGTGTACAATTTAACAAGTTGAAGAGGTAAATGTGGACGAAAAAAAACTCAGTGACCAAATATATATACAAATCAAAAAATATATTACCCTTTTATGTCATATCCTATTTAAAAAACATATATTTGTTAAAACTTCAAAATACGGGTATTCGTCTAATTGTTTCATAAAATGAAATGACCTACAAGTTTTGTAACTATTCTGCAGACTTGATTGACTGTTTGTATGTATTTGTGGGAACTGATACACTATCATAAAGGAGTTCTGAAAGTGATTATTGCTATTCTAAAGAATCATACTCAGATAATTCGGTCTATACCACTAGTGGCAGTTTGGATAAATTTTGAAATTTATTACTGCTATTTCATTTTATTGCTGATTTTGGTCCTTGGAGGATTTGTAGTGCCCAAGGATAAGCTTCACTTTTCAGTTTTTTTTCATATTATGAACAAAATTTTCAATTTTATTTTATATTTGTTATAATTTCAGATTATACAGAGCCATGGATGTTAAGGGGATTTTATGCTTCTCCTATGATGTATGCACATAATGATTTGCTTATAAATGAGTTTCTTACGAGAGATGGAATGCTGTAAGTGTATTTTTTATATTCGAGTAAATTGGAAACTACTTTAACAAAAAATATATTCATGATTACAGTTATTTTTGTTTGAATCTAGGCTTGCGTAGATAGACCCAAGAATTAATGCATCAACCATTGCAAAAGCTCTTTTTAAATCAAGAAGTTTTTCACCAAAGATTATTGGTTCTATATTTCTGTAATCTGTTGGAGTTCTCATTGGGTTCTCAATTCTCTTTAATTTATTATGTGACACTAACGTTCTAAAACCATATGTATCACCTAACTCTTAAAGTTCTTTTTTTTAGTAAGTGGAGTTTAGTCTCTAAAATTCATGATTATTTTTTCCAAAAATGATTTTAGCTCTTGGTAATGATAATCCAAGCAGTAAAATCTATGAAGTTTAGGCATGTACAAACTTTATGGGTTTTTATAAATAAATTAGAATATATTATTTTTAATTTTTATTTTTGTGGCATGTCAAATGACTTAGATGTTGTTTGTTTTTTGGAAAAAACCTCTTCAAACCTCTTACTGCTGCGTGGCGCAGCACACGCGCAACACTTTTCATCTCGCAGCTGTTTGTTTTTTAGAAGTCTTCTGAGTCAAAAACCTCTGTGCAGGCTCTGTTTGGCGCAACACTTGTACTGTCTCTTCTAACTTCTTCTAACCTCTTCTTCTTCTTTTTTTATTGCTGAAATTTTGATTATATGTTATTAAAATTTTATTTCACATTTTATTTCCGTTTTTTTTTCGTTTATTCTTATTGAATTTATTTTTCATTTTTTTATATTCAATAATGATAATTTCTTGATGAAATATCATTATTTTTTACTAAAATATTTTTATTTTTTGTTGAAATATCATTCTTTTTTACTGAAATATCATTAATTTTTACCGAAATGTTATACATTATTAAATTTTACGTATTAAAAAGCTATTTTCTGTTTATAAAATTAGTTTATTTTAATTTTTTAATATCTGCAGCAGTATGCAGACGTTAAAAAAACAAACACGCTTCTTATTATAGTCTGCAACCGTTTTGTCCACCTCTTCTACTGCAGAGGGTTGCAGAGGTGGTCCGCAGACTTCATGAATTTTTGCTTCAGAAAATCAAACAGCACCTTAGGTGTTGAGATGACATTAACAACTATTTCAAGGAAAAGTGGTTATTACTTGGCAGTGTGAGTTTGATTGTTTGATTTAGTTTCTAAGAAAAATAAGTTGAAGCTATGCTTAATCGTTTTACTATCCCAGGTGTATCAAACAATGTTAGTTGAGACTTTATCAAAAATGGTCCATTTCTTTGACTTTCTGTTGTGGCAAGGCTCTTTGTTGATGCTGTGAAGCATAATTTCATTACTATGAAAGTTGAACATATGAAGGGTGCAATCATTTTTGGTGACTTGGTAATTCATTATTCGTTTTCTTGTGCATAATTTTTTTGATTATGTTATTTTTATACTAACATTGTGTTGTTTTATGAAGGGTTTTGAACATGACATTCTAGAAGACCACTCGAGTGTTTTGGCTATTAATCTGAATAAATCAAGGTCCCTGATATACCATTCTTAATCTAAAGCATCAAAATTGAGTGATATGTTACCAAGCCTGGCAAATATTGTAGATAAAGAGCACAAAGAGCTTCTTTCTCAAAAATCTATCATTGAAAAACACAAGGGAGAACAGGAACGACACCTTCTTGAAATGGTATTCATCTGTCCATTTCCTAAATTACATTTTTAGCCCCTGTTTCTAAACTCTAAAAAATTGCATTATTTTTTTTAAAATTTTGTTTTCAAAAGAACAAGAAGAGGAGACAAAAGAAATAAAACTACAGAAAAAAAAATCAAAGCGGACCATACCTCCTTAGGGAGATTGAGGAACGTGAGCGTGAAGAAGCTCAAATTTTACTAAATGATGTTGGAAAACGTATCAAAAAGAAAGAAAACAAGCCTATCATTGAAGGGGTAAGTTCGGAAATTTCTATCCTCCATTCGTGTGTTATTTTTATGCTGACTATTGCCTTTTTTTGTTGTGAGGAGAAGATGAAAGAGAGGCAATAAATGGAAAAAGACAATGCAAAAACTAATTAAGATGTATCACTTTGAAAAGGTTAAAAAGGGAAGAGGTTGCACCTCTCATTGAAGTTGCTTTCCAAAAATGTTTAGTTGAAGAGAAGCTAAAAAAAAAACCCTCTGAAGGACAAAAGTACGGATGGGGTGTTGCCGTGTTGGGTATTTATAGTTTCATATTTATATAAGTTGTAAATAAAGAAGTAAGGTAAAAGATATTAAAAAGGTTAAAAGAGTAACTTAGATGAGTTGGAGACCAACCATATAACAAATTGAATGCATTGTAACAATTCATATAAAAAAGTTAAAAATTGAGCATACAACTTTTTATAAACCACAACAATGTGAGTTTCTTTATTAATTTTATAAACCAAAACAATCATTTCTGTAAGTTATATATATATATATATATATATATATATATATATATATATATATATATATATATATATATATATATATATATATATATTGTTATGACAATGCAGTTATGTTTCTCACTCAACATAATAGCATTATATAATATAAATATATAATTACAAAAATAGGGATTTTTATGAAAATATGGAAGCTTGAGGAATTAAAGTCTAGTGTTGTAGTTGAAAGGACAAATTATGTAATCAATTTAAATAAATATGTGTTTTTTTAGTAAAATAAAAATGGAAAGTGGGTTTTACTTTCCAAACTTTATTTTGAGGGCGGGAAGGATGATCAAGGTGGCATTGACATGTCCAATGAAGTAACCAAAGGTTATCCAAAAAGGAAGTGAAAAAACACCTCTGTTTCACCGTATTGGGACGACGATATTTGTGTATTGTTATTCTTATAGCAATATGTAATCTAACCCATATAAGTATTTTGTAAATGTCATATTATAAATTATTATTATCGATATACAAATATAAATATGTGTATTATTATACATAAGTTTATATAGAGAGAAGAATCGATTACATTACTTATAATAATAATGAAAGTGATACGCGTTAATATATTTCACGATCTATTCAATAAGCAAAAACAAAAATGAACTCAACATTCGTCAACTGGATGATGGTTCATCTTTTGGACAATGTCACTCTCAATTATTTATTAGACCGATTTGTCCTCATTTGGGAATATGACATAAAACGGCACTAAGACAATATGAACCAATCATGCCAAGGACAAAAATGCCATCTTCCATTCATCTTGTAGAAAATATCAACTTATTTATTTTGGAAAATCTCCAATAAAGTCCTAAAATTTTAGTTCGGTTTGCGTTTTAACCCTAAACTAATTTTTGTTTACGAAAAAGTTCAAAAAACCGGTAAAAGCTTGCATTGTAACCCATTCTTGCCGGTTGAAACAGGTAACAAGTTAATTTGAGACTATTTCATAAACTGATCCAAAATATTGGGGCTTCTCCGCGAAAAAACAAAATATTACGATTTTCTTACAAACAAAAACTTTATTATTATTATTAGAAAAAACATTATAAATGGTCCCTGTGGTTACCCAAAATCTGAAGTTTAGTTCCCGTGGTTTAAAAACCTCATAGATGGTCCTTGTGTTTTCAAAACTTTTGATGTTTGGTCCCTTTTGCTAACTCCGTTAAATTTGTCCGTTAACTGAATGGTATTTTCGTCATTTCACAACCTCAGGGACCATTTATGATGTTTTCTCGTATTTTTTTAAAAAAGAGAAAATTAAATATAATTAAATATATAAAAGTTCTCTCTATCTCTCTCGTTGACATCGATTCCTCCCCTCTTCTTCCTTGGTACCACGGTAACCCTCGTCCCCCTTTGATAAGATTCTTGAACCAGGTTTCATTCTTCCAAGATGAATAAGAGCGTTCCTACACCAGTGGACCTCAGTTACTCACCTACCTCGATCATGGAAGCCATCGGTGTCCTCATGACCTACCCCATGTCTTCTTACCACGAACAAGAACTCGATAAACGCTTCAATCTCTTCCATTTGTGGAATCTCCCCTAGAAAACGACTTCTTCAAGCAGAATTCTGGTTCAATCCGAGCCGTTATCGGAAACGCCAACGTCGGTGCAGACCGAGAATTGATCGACTCGTTACCGGCTTTAGAGATTGTATCTAATTTTAGTGTGGGGTTAGACAAGGTGGATTGGGGGCATTGTAAGCAGAAAGGGATTAGGGTTATTAATACTCCTGATGTGCTGACCGAGGATGTAGCTAATTTGGCGATTGGATTGATGTTGGCGATGCTAAGAGAAATTTGTGAGTGCGATCGATATGTTAGGGCTGGATTGTGGAAGAAAGGTGACTTATCGAACCCAAACATATCTTGCAACCTGAGGAACCTCTTCGCAACATCAAGAGACAATCTCATCCTTCAGTCCCTAGGGCCTTGAGCTGTGTTTATCTTGCGGTGATGGTCTTTCTTGGAAGCTTTCTTTCCCATTGAAGAGTTATTCTGAAGAATTACATGAGTGTTAAGGTGATCGTTGCCAATAGTTGTAGCATATTTTCCGTTATTGTTGGTTGGTTTTTCCATGGTGTACTGTAGATTACTAGTCTTCCGAGTTGAGTGTTCATGAGCTACAATGATAGTCTCGTGGTAGTTATCATCAGTAGAGAAGGATCGCTGCTGTTATTGGAAAATCTAAGGTTCGTCTTCTAAAGGGATGTAATGAGGGCAATTCAAGTTCTGTGAGGAAGAGGATGCAGGGTGGTAATAATCTTGAGAGGGTGATTTTAAATGATTTTGAAGATTAAAGTTGCTGAAAGAAGTCTTTGGGTAGTTACTACTTGAGAAAGAGGTGTCGTGGTTGATGTAGGAGGAAGGATACATCTCCTTATAAGTCTACTTTCCATAGAGATAACTACATATATATTAGATATGTTGACTGTACGTATGATAGATCTAAAATGGACCTTTGACACCTTAATTTAGTTGTAAGAGAGAGAGAGAGAGAGAGAGAGAGAGAGAGAGAGAGAGAGAGAGAGAGAGAGAGAGAGAGAGAGAGAGAGAGAGAGAGAGAGAGAGAGAGAGAGAGAGAGAGAGAGAGAGAGAGAGAGAGAGAGAGAGAGAGAGCTTTTATATATTTAATTATGTTTAATTTTTTTTAAATAAGAGAAAACATCATAAATAGTCCCTGTGGTTGTGAAATGACAAAAATACCCTTCAGTTAACGGACAAACTTAACCCCAATTAGCAAAAAGGACCAAACATCAAAAGTTTTGAAAACACAGGGACCATCTATGAGGTTTTTAAACCATAAGGACTAAACTTCAGATTTTGGGTAACCACAGGGACCATTTATGATGTTTTTTCTTATTATTATTATTATTATTATTATTATTATTATTATTATTATTATTATTATTAGGGTTTTTCTGCAAACAAAAACCTTATTATTAGTATTATCATTATTATTATTATTATTATTATTATTATTATTATTATTATTATAATTATTATTATTATTTTATTAAAAATATAAATAAGTATACTATTTTTCCAATTTGTTATTATTAATATTGTTAATAATATATATACATATATATATATATATATACATATATATATATATATATATATATATATATATATATATATACATTTAAATGAAAAAATATTAAAGACATTGTTTAAGGGTGAAGGTGGAGCGGATGATAATTCTTTAAAAGAAGTTAGCGATTTTTCAAATTGTTAATAAATAATGAGCAGTGCTATGTGTATATGTCTTATGTGTAAGTATTTGAATTACCAACATATGTTTTGCACTTTTTCATTATTTTATTCATGTGGTTTTATTGGGAAAATAGCAAATATAATGTGATAAAGCAAAACAAGTCATATTAATTTATACTAAATAAGATATTGTAATTAATACTTTTAAAATTTGATATTGGCAATCAATGTAAATATTTATAGTGGATTTGTTGGATTTGAAAAGAAATCTTTCTATCTTAAAAAAATTTATATACAAAGTGAGAAATTCTTTTATATTAAACTATTTATAAATAATTTTACAAATAGATAACTTTTTTTAAATTGTTAAGTGTTAATATTCTGAATGAAAACAATAATAAGAAATGTCAAATGATCATATACAAAATGAGAACATACAAGTATATATTCACGATTTCAATGCTTAAAACATTACCATCACCACCACTTTCACCTTTAAAAAATTTCTTTAATATTTTTTAAGTGTATTTATATGTATTATTAAAAAAATTAATAATAACAAATTTAAAAATTATTACACTTGTTTATATTTTTAATATAATAATAATAATAATAATAATAATAATAATAATAACAACAACAACAACAACAACAACAATAATAATAATAATAATAATAATAATAATAATAATAATAACAATAATAATAATAATAATAATAATAATAATAATAATAACAACAATAACAATAATAATAATAATAATAATAATAATAATAATAATAATAATAATAATAATAATAATAATAATAATAATAATAAAGTTTATGTTTACAGGAAAGTCCTAATATTTTTTTTGCGGAAAAGTCCCAATATTTTAGTTCAGTTTATAAAATAGTCCCAAATTAATTTGCAACCGGTCAAAAAGGGTAAAAATACAAGTTTTTATAGGGTTTTAGGATTTTTTCGTAAACACAAATTAGTTTAGGACTAAAACGTAAACCGGGTCAAAATTTTAGGACTTTATTGGAGATTTCCCTATTTATTTTTAAATGATTTTAAATGAGAATTATGGTTATAAAATTAATTAAAATTTCATATTAAAAAATCAAAATTATTAATCAATTGATTTAAATAAATTATTATTTAGGATATTTTTATAATTATATAAAATTATAATCATTGATTTAAATAAATACGTGAAGTTATATCACCTAATAATTTATATTAATTTTATTTTATTTTTTAATCTAATGTTATTAATTTAATATAATTAGAATGAGAAAATTTAAATTTTGAAATTTAAAATGAAGAATCAATTATTAATTTAATGTAACTATAATGAGAAATTTTAAATGGATAATTAATAGGTAGATAATTGGCATGATAGGTGAGATATAATATTAATAAAATGTTCTAACAAGATTAATAATTATTATAAAACCCAAAATGAGTTTTAGCCCTTATATGTTATTAGAAAAATATAAGTTATAAAACAATTAAACGATTTCTATTTTGTGAGAGACTAGTGCCTTTGTGTTTTTTCATTAGCATAACATATAATTAAATGTGCAAATTGTAATGACTAAATCTTATTTCACTTTTATTTACCTTAAAGTTAAATCATAAACAACTCGTTTAAAAAGATCATGAATGATTAAACGATTTATAATCAAATAATAGCCTCAAATGATATATCAACAATTCAAATTTACCATTTTTATGGGATATTACAAAATCATTTTTAATAACCTTAATAACTACATAACTACCATATATATATATATATATATATATATATACATATATATATATATATATATATATATATATATATATATATATATATATATATATATATATATATATATATGACCATTTCCATGTAAGCGATTGTGAACATCCAACACAACAAGAAGACCTATAAAATTAAAGATTGACATTTACATCTCCCTGGAAAGCACACTCAATGAATCTTTTTAAAAACCTAATTATACAACTTGAAGTGGAATGACATGCACCATCTTGCAAACTCCATTGTAATTTTGTAACATCCGGATTTTTACCAGGTATCTTGTAAATTTAATTTTGTGGTATTGTGAGGGGGACTCGGCGAGTTGGAGCTCAGACTCGCCGAGTAGGGACGCGGATTTGGGCAATGGAGCGCGCCTGGACTCGGCGAGTCCAGGATATGGACTCGGCGAGTCTGCGCTGTGTAATGAAACCCTAAATTTCCGGGTTTGAGGCCTATTTAAAGGGCCTTATGGCCGTCATTTGTGCTCACCCAACCCTCAGTGAGAGAACCTTGTGTTCTTGAGCGATTTGTGAAGAGAAAGGAGCATTTCTTGACCTTGTGTGTGTTATTTAGCAAGAAGAAGGAGACTCTAGGCAAGAGGAAGCAAAGGAGGTTGCTATTTCGTGGATTTGGAGCTTAGATCATCACTCTAGAGGTATGATCTCGGACTATTTTCTGTTTGGTGAAGCATTATGCAATTTAGGGCTTAGGATGGTCATTTATGGGATGATTTGGTGCCCATTGGTTCCCTCCTTGAGTTGAGGTTATGGATCTGGACCCATAGAGGTCCAGAGAGCCTCACTCATCAAGCTTTATGTATGATAATGGAGTCCATGACCTTGTGTTGTAGTAAATGAGTCAAAAGCATCATATATGGTCATATAGAGGTTGTATGTGCATCAAGATTGTAACTTTACGTGCTAAATGAGCTTGGAGGGACTGGATCTATGGATTAATGGACTGGATCTGACCTTTAGAGCAAGATTGAGTCAGTGCATGGCACGGACTCGCCGAGTCCGAAGAACAGACTCGGCGAGTAGCATGAATGTTGCCCGACCACACAGTGAGTAGCCTCGCCGAGTTGGGGAGGGTGGACTCAGTGAGTCAAGGGGGAGTCAGAATGGACCGGTGGATTGAGTCAAACTGGACTCGCCGAGTTGTTTTGAGACTCGGCGAGTTGAGTCGTGGTGACCCCACAACTCATGCCAGGTGGAACTCGTCGAGTTGAGTGAATGCTCGACGTGTCAAGGGAGGATTCCAGGGAAATTGGTGTATACGCCCAGACTCGCCGAGTCGCCTTGGTACTCGCCGAGTCCGGTCAGAGTTGACCGTTGACCAGAGTTGACCAGTGTTGACTCCTTATTGATAGTCAACCTTAGAGATATAAAGTGTTAATTAGAAGCATATAATGTTATAGGAGGATTAGAGCTCGGAGGATCGAGCACGAGGGATTTCCAGGATTCGTGAGATACCAAGATACGCGAGGTGAGTCTTCTCACTATACTTTACCTTGAGTAGGTAACCAGAGTTATGTGATAGAGTATTTGTATGCTATGTATGTTGTGTGTTGTACTGCATGATTTCTATGTGATGTATGTGGTGCATGTTTATCAGAGCTAGAACCTGAGGGTTCACAGAGTTTGGGTGCACGGACCCACAGAGTTATAGCCTAGAGTGGCTAATATGTGTTATATGTGATATTTTGGGGAACTCACTAAGCCTTGTGCTTACAGTGTTGATGTTATTTGTTTCAGGTACTAGTGACGACCACGGGAAGGCGCCGGCTTGATCCGTATACACACACGTTCGGAGCTTGATATTATGATCTTGGGATTTTGTACTGTTTTGTTGGATAATTAAAATGGTTGTTTTATGAATATCGATGGAATTATGTTTTATAAAAATTGAAAAATTTGTTTGAAATTTTCGGTGTTACAAATTGGTATCAGAGCCTTGGTTTGAGGGATTCGGGTACACCTTCGGGGGTATTTGAACTCAAACTGAGGAATTGAAGAGATATTTCAAAATAAAACCAAAATTTTCTAAGAGTAAAAGATTTTCCAGGAAGAAACGTGTGTACGATCAGCCAGCGCCCGAACGGTGAATTCCCAAAATACCTTTATATTATGTGATAATTATTATTAATGTGATGTGTTTGCATGCTAGAGTAGGCTAGGTATTGCTAATAGGACTAGAGTGGCCTGTTTTGTGATGCCTTAGCCTAGGGAGGGGTGAGCTGCTATGAGATGCTGAGAGTAATTAGGTAGCAGCTAGGGCTTTGTGTGAGATCTATTTCAAAAGTGATTTAAGTATAATAGAGTACTTGGGGATTGGGATCCGAAGAGGAAGATTTGGGGTGTGTACTGAGACAGTGCGGACAGTAGTATTGGGCCCGTATTACTGAAAGCACCGGTGCGATACACAGTCCAAATAAGAATCTTGGGATGCCAAGGATCAAGGAGGGGTGGATTGTCGAATGTAAGAGTGTTCGAGTGAAGTCTAATTATCGCATGTTGTATTTCAGAGGTTGATCATGGTGAGGACTCGTCATATGCCAGAGGATGCCGGAGCTAGTGATGAGGAGATTCGACAGATCATTCATGAGGAGGTGGCTGCGGTCATCAGAGCTGAGATACCAGAGATGTTCGGGTCTATTAAGACCGCGTTGATTGAGACATTTGACGAGCGCTATGCCGCTCTTTTTGAGGCTGCGGTTGCAGCGGCTACCGCAGCGATTGCTGCGGCCAGACCCCAGGGAGGTGATGCGACATTGTTTAGGGAGTTCAGCAACACCAAGCCACCAGAGTTTGATGGTACGCAGGATCCGGTGGCAGCTATGAGGTGGATATCTGATATGGAGGGATGCTTCTTCTCTTGCTCGTCCCCTGAGCATTTGAAGGTTCGGTTCGAGCTGAACCAGCTTCGCTTGGGAGCGAAGGACTGGTGGAAGTTTGTGACGGCGCACTTCACACCGACTGAGCTTTCGGCAGTGACCTGGGAGAGGTTCACTACCATGTTCCGAGATGAGTACGTCCCTTAGGTGGAGAGAGAGCATCTGGCACAGGAGTTTCTGACCCTCAAGCAGGGTACCGAGTCAGTTACAGCGATCACAAGGAAGTTTCATGAGAGGGCGATGTTCTGCCCTGAGCACGTGTCCACCGAGTAGGCACGTATGAGCCGTTACCTGAGCATTCTGAGACGGGATATTCAGGAGTTCGCTGCGAACTCCTCGTATCGGACATTTTCCGAGCTTCAGGCAAATGCTCGGAAGAGGGAGATTGAGCTTGAGACTCAGGCCAGGGAGGAGGCGGAGTCTCTAAGGAGGAATCGGCAGCCGGCACAGTCCCAGCCGGCAGCCAAGCGGGCCAAGCCCGCTGATCTCAGACCCGAGAGCCAGAAGGGCCGCACTTGTGGAAAGTGCGGCAAGGGTCACGATGGAGTCTGTCGAGCAGGGTCTTGCTACAAATGTGGCAAGGAGGGGCATATGGCCAAGGACTGCCCCAAGGGATTTGCAGTGTGCTTCCACTGCAACCAGACCGGAAACCGGAAGGCAGAGTGTCCGCTGCTGCGCGGAGCATCTCAGGGGTCTGCTCCCGCCGCCATCAGAGCTACTGCTACAGAGAGTCGGCCCGTGAAGGCCGAGGCACCGAGGGCTCGGGGGAGAGCCTTTCAGCTGACTGCGGAAGAGGTCTGCGCTGCACCCGACGTTGTGGCTGGTACGCTTCCTTTTTATTATTTATTTATGGTGTTGAGATATTATGCTTATATTATGCTATGCATAGGTACCTTCCTTGTGAATTCTGTACCTGCTTTAGTGTTATTTGACTCGGGTGCGAGTCGATCTTTTGTATCTTTGACATTTAGTCAGCATATCAGTGTTAGTCGTGGGGCACTGAGTCGGCCCCTACGGGTTTCCATAGCCGCCGACAGAGTGATTTGTGCCACAGAGGTCCTCCGGGGATGTGTATTGGAGATTTTTGGGGTTGAGTTCCCGATCGACCTGATTCCTATTGCGATGGGTGATGTCTGTGTTATAGTGGGCATGGACTGGTTGAGCCGATTCGGTGCGGTTATCGATTGCGAGCGTCAGCTGGTGACTATACGAGATCCTAGTGGGGGAGTTCTTTCGGTTTACGGCGAGGGTACACGTTCTGGATCAGCCTTTTGTTCGGCTGCTAGGGCGAGGCAGTGTTTACAGCAGGGCTGTAAGGGTTTTGTGGCGTATGTGATGGATACGCGAGTGATCTCCGAGAGACCGAGTTCGGTGGATGAAGTTCCGGTGGTGCGTGAGTTTCCAGATGTCTTTCCCGAAGAGTTACCAGGTGTGCCTCCCGTGAGGCAAGTGGAGTTTGGTATCGATTTGGTTCCGGGATCCGCGCCTATCGCTAAGGTGCCGTATCGCCTTGCGCCTCTAGAGATGCAAGAGTTATCCTCACAGCTTCAGGAGCTGCTGGGGAAGGGGTTTATTCGGCCGAGTAGCTCGCCGTGGGGAGCACCCATCCTGTTTGTGAAGAAGAAAGATGGCTCGCATCGCATGTGTATTGATTACCGGGAATTGAATAAGCTGACGGTTAAGAACCGTTACTCGTTGCCGAGGATCGACGATTTATTCGATCAGTTACAGGGAGCATCTTGGTTCTCCAAGATTGATTTGAGGTCGGGCTATCATCAGGTGAGAGTGCGGGACAAGGACGTCCAGAAGACAGCATTCAGGACGCGTTATGGGCATTATGAGTTTATGGTGATGCCTTTTGGGCTCACCAATGCCCCGGCTGTGTTTATGGACCTCATGAACAGGGTATGTCGGCCGATGTTGGATCGGTCGGTGATTGTGTTCATCGATGATATTCTGGTATATTCGAGATCTAGAGAGCAGCACGAGGAGCATTTGAGGGAGGTTCTTGGAGTTTTGAGATCGGAGAAACTTTATGCAAAGTTTTCCAAGTGCGATTTCTGGTTGCGGGAGGTCCAGTTTCTGGGACATCTCGTTAACCAGAAGGGGATATTAGTCGATCCGGCCAAGGTTGACGCAGTGATGAGGTGGGAGGTGCCAAGGTCACCTTCTGAGATTCGGAGTTTCCTTGGGTTGGCAGGGTATTATCGGAGGTTTATTAAGGATTTCTCCAAGATTGCGGTTCCACTCACCAGATTGACCCGGAAGGGTGTTACATTTTTATGGGGTCCCGAGCAGCAGACCTCCTTTGAGACGCTTCGCCAGAGGTTGTGTGAAGCTCCGGTATTAGCTCTTCCGGAAGGGATGGAAGGTTTTGTGGTATTCTGTGATGCATCGATTTTAGGACTGGGAGCGGTACTGATGCAGAAGGGACATGTGATAGCATATGCATCGAGGCAGTTGAAGCCTCACGAGACGAGGTACCCCACACATGATTTGGAGTTGGGGGCAGTGGTGTTCGCCCTCAAGATTTGGCGGCACTACTTGTATGGGGTTCGTTGTACGATTTACACAGACCATAAGAGCTTGAAGTACTTGATGGATCAGCCTAACCTAAATATGCGGCAAAGGAGGTGGTTAGATGTGGTCAAGGATTATGATTGCGAGATCTTGTACCACCCGAGCAAGGCTAATGTGGTAGCCGACGCGTTGAGTCGCAGGGCGGAGAGTACTCCACTGCGAAATGTATGTTTGAGATTGACCGTGATAGCTCCAGTTCTGGATGCCATTCGTGGGGCACAGGTCGAGGCGGTGCGTCCGGAGATGCAGAAGAGAGAGCGGGTCGTTGGGTTGGTTTCTGAGTTTGTATCGGATAGTCGAGGGCTTATGACTTATCAGGGCCGGATCTGGGTACCGTTTGTGGGCGGTACGCGTACTACATTGATGGAGGAGGCTCATAGATCGAAATTCTCGATCCATCCCGGGGCTACAAAGATGTATTTGGACTTGAGAAAGGAGTATTGGTGGCCTTGTATGAAGAGGGATGTCGCATGGTTTGTCGAAAGGTGTTTGACCTGTCGAAGGGTAAAGGCCGAACACCAGAGACCGCATGGCAAGTTGCAGCCATTGGAGGTTCCCGAGTGGAAATGGGAACAGATCACTATGGATTTCATCACCAAATTGCCGAGGACTGCCAGAGGAGTCGATGCAATTTGGGTGATTGTGGATAGGTTGACAAAGAGCGCTCACTTTCTTGCCATCGGTGAGAGTTCTTCAGTGGAGAAGTTGGCGGAGATTTATGTGAGGGAGGTTGTATCTCGGCATGGGGTACCGATCTCGATTGTTTCAGACCGCGATGTGCGTTTCGCTTCCCGGTTCTGGAAGAAATTTCATGAGGAGTTGGTTACTAAGCTGCATTTTAGTACCGCATATCACCCCCAGACCGACGGCCAGAGTGAGCGGACGATTCAGACACTTGAGGACATGCTTCGAGCATGTGTATTGGATTTCGGGGGTAGTTGGGATACGTATTTGCCCTTGGCAGAGTTTTCCTACAATAACAGCCATCATTCGAGCATCGGTATGCCGCCCTTTGAGCTGTTGTATGGTAGGAGGTGTCGGACTCCCATTTGTTGGGGAGAGGTTGGGCAAAGGGTGATGGGCAGTACAGAGATCGTGAATCAGACGACAGAGCAGATACAGCTGGTCAGACAGAGGTTATTGACCGCTCAGAGCCGACAAAAGAGTTATGCGGATAGGCGCCGGCCCGAGCTGGAATTTCAGGTCGGCGACTTCGTTCTCCTGAAGGTTTCTCCTTGGAAAGGAGTGATCCGGTTCAGGAAGAGGGGCAAATTGGGGCCCCGGTTTATAGGTCCGTTTCGTGTGATTGCAAGGGTAGGCCGGGTAGCCTATCGGCTGGAGTTACCAGCAGAGTTGGGGCAGATTCACAACACTTTTCATGTATCGCAGTTGAGGAAATGTATAGCCGATGAGTCGGCAGTGGTTCCATTAGAGGATATTCAGGTGGATGCAAGCCTGAATTATGCTGAGAGACCAGTGGCTATTAGGGATCGGAAGATCAAGATTTTGAGGAACAAGGAGGTACCTCTGGTATTGGTTCAGTGGCAACATCGGAGGGGATCAGAAATGACCTGGGAGCCGGAGGGTATGATGCGGGAGCAGCATCCGTAGCTGTTTTAGAGCGAGACTTCGAAGGCGAAGTCTAGTTCTAGTGGGGGAGAGTTGTAACATCCGGATTTTTACCAGGTATCTTGTAAATTTAATTTTGTGGTATTGTGAGGGGGACTCGGCGAGTTGGAGCTCAGACTCGCCGAGTAGGGACGCGGATTTGGGCAATGGAGCGCGCCTGGACTCGGCGAGTCCAGGATATGGACTCGGCGAGTCTGCGCTGTGTAATGAAACCCTAAATTTCCGGGTTTGAGGCCTATTTAAAGGGCCTTATGGCCGTCATTTGTGCTCACCCAACCCTCAGTGAGAGACCCTTGTGTTCTTGAGCGATTTGTGAAGAGAAAGGAGCATTTCTTGACCTTGTGTGTGTTATTTAGGAAGAAGAAGGAGACTCTAGGCAAGAGAAAGCAAATGAGGTTGCTATTTCGTGGATTTGGAGCTTAGATCATCACTCTAGAGGTATGACCTTGGACTATTTTCTGTTTGGTGAAGCATTATGCAATTTAGGGCTTAGGATGGTCATTTATGGGATGATTTGGTGCCCATTGGTTCCCTCCTTGAGTTGAGGTTATGGATCTGGACCCATAGAGGTCCAGAGAGCCTCACTCATCAAGCTTTATGTATGATAATGGAGTCCATGACCTTGTGTTGTAGTAAATGATTCAAAAACATCATATATGGTCATATAGAGGTTGTATGTGCATCAAGATTGTAACTTTACGTGCTAAATGAGCTTGGAGGGACTGGATCTATGGATTAATGGACTGGATCTGACCTTTAGAGCAAGATTGAGTCAGTGCATGGCACGGACTCGTCGAGTCCGAAGAACAGACTCAGCGAGTAGCATGAATGTTGCCCGACCACACAGTGAAAGGCCTCGCCGAGTTGGGGAGGGTGGACTCAGTGAGTCAAGGGGGAGTCAGAATGGACCGGTGGATTGAGTCAAACTGGACTCGCCAAGTTGTTTTGAGACTCGGCGAGTTGAGTCGTGGTGACCCCACAACTCATGCCAGGTGGAACTCGTCGAGTTGAGTGAATGCTCGACGTGTCAAGGGAGGATTCCAGGGAAATTGGTGTATACGCCCAGACTCGCCGAGTCGCCTTGGTACTCGCCGAGTCCGGTCAGAGTTGACCGTTGACCGTTGACCAGAGTTGACCAGTGTTGACTCCTTATTGATAGTCAACCTTAGAGATATAAAGTGTTAATTAGAAGCATATAATGTTATAGGAGGATTAGAGCTCGGAGGATCGAGCACGAGGGATTTCCAGGATTCGTGAGATACCGAGATACGCGAGGTGAGTCTTCTCACTATACTTTACCTTGAGTAGGTAACCAGAGTTATGTGATAGAGTATTTGTATGCTATGTATGTTGTGTGTTGTACTGCATGATTTCTATGTGATGTATGTGGTGCATGTTTATCAGAGCTAGAACCTGAGGGTTCACAGAGTTTGGGTGCATGGACCCACAGAGTTATAGCCTAGAGTGGCTAATATGTGTTATATGTGGTATTTTGGGGAACTCACTAAGCCTTGTGCTTACAGTGTTGATGTTATTTGTTTCAGGTACTAGTGACGACCGCGGGAAGGCGCCGGCTTGATCCGTATACACACACGTTCGGAGCTTGATATTATGATCTTGGGATTTTGTACTGTTTTGTTGGATAATTAAAATGGTTGTTTTATGAATATCGATGGAATTATGTTTTATAAAAATTGAAAATTTTGTTTGAAATTTTCGGTGTTACAAATTTATACGACATGGACCATTGGGTTTAGAAATTAGATACTTAGTTGCGACATGGATTACTGGGTTTAGAATTTAGACAGTTAGTTGCATAGCTTTCTTTTGGGACCATGCTGAACATGATTATAACTTTCATGAAAAGAAAATACAAAAATTTAAAGTAAATTGAACTACCAAAATTTTAAAATCATGAAGTATGAACAATGCTAGATGTATCCATTCTTGTTTTGTATTATTGTGAAATATATTTGTTGCTCATGTGAATTTAGAGGGAATGATTAAACCATTTTCATATATAATATTCTTCATTCCAACCAAAATCATAATTATACAGTAAAAATTTGGATAATAAGAAAGAAGAAAAATGAAGCAATATTTCTTACCATAAAATTTGATATTTCCTTCTCATCATCATCCCCCTCTTTCTAATTACTTATGCTCTCCATCGATAAATTTTTTGTATGAAGTTTCTAATCTATTGCTCAACCAATCACACAACTCTTTAAACCATTCGAATAAAAAATTACCATTGTCAAATATATATATATATATATATATATATATATATATATATATATATATATATATATATTAATCAGTTGGTGTCACAAGAACTATTAAATATTATAAGTTAAAAAAACTATTGAGTAGTAGTTGTTAATTAGATGCTATTGAAAAATTATGTATGTTTAAATAGATATTATAAAATCATTATCATAAAGAAATTTGAAAAGACATAGAAGTGTCAAATGATTGTGGTGTAAGAAAAAATATCCTTTTTATAAGTGTGTGTGTGTGTATATATATATATATATATATATATATATATATATATATATATATATATATATATATATATATATATATATTGGGTGAGGTTCAGTAAAAATCATTATTAACAAGGAACCAAGTAACAAGTCGTGAGCATCGAAATTTAAATCGATCAACGACCAAGGAAATGAATGTACATTTGTATATTTGACGCAGATACACCAATTTATACCATAAAACCACCTCTTTACGAAAAAAACACATCTTTTTTTTTCGTTTAATTTTTGTAAGCCACGTCTTTTATCAGGAAAATTGTTCATGATTTTTCGTCATTTTTTCATAGAGATCCATGTTGACATATAAAAAAGAAACTTTTTTTTTTTTCGAAAAAAAACTCACTTCGTTTTGTTAGTTTTTTCAATATTTAAATTTATTTTTATCCAAAAGAAATTAATTATACCAAAAATTTCAATTTTTGTCCTCTATTAATTAACATTAACATCGATTATAAAAAAGAAACCTCGATCAGTTCGGATTCGCAGTGTGAATCTGAACTGTAAATATTTCAATTTTAATTTTCACAATATTAATCTCACTTACTATTATTCACAATGTGAATTTGCTCAGATTCACAATGTGAATATATACTGTAATTTCGTTTTTTTTTACAACAATGTGAATCTATGTTTAAAGAGTATCAAAAAATCTGAATTTTGATACATTTATTAAAAAATTTTGATAAAAAATAGGCCTGAACTTTAAAAAAAAAAATGAAGTGGGTTTTATTGAAAATAATCATTTTGTTATAAAATATGATCAAATAAAAAGATAAATTATAGAGTAAAGAAAGACATGAGAATAAAGAGAACTTGTATTCCAATATTTGTGATGAAATCATCAAACTTTACAATACATAATATTCACTATTTATACTAAATAAAGAAGATGAAAGGTCATGTATGATATGAATGCACATTATAGTGGTGCATAACTACACTCATAAAACTCATAATAATGTTTGCTATAATGTTCACTAATTATGGAGAGTAATGGGGGAGATGGAGAATCCAATAGTCATTCACTAAATAATAATTCATAACACTCCCCCTTGAATGACGATTGTATCATGCCTCATTAAAACCTTAATCGGTAAAACCCTTTATTAAGGAAAAATAGTACATGATTAATAATAGATATTGGAAACAATTGCCTCGTTAAAAACCTTGCTAAGAAAACCCAGTGGGAAAAACATAGCTAAGGAAAAGAGTACAATATGTTTCCAACTCCCCCTGATTAGCACGTCACTTGATTTTCTTAAAGCACCGGATAACAATGTTTCGTACCATCTTTTCAAATTTTGATGTAAGAAGTGGTTTAGTAAACCAATAAGGAAAGTTGTTACTGGATTGAATTTTCTAGATGTTGATGACACACTCTTTTTGAAGATCATGAGTGAAAAAAAAAACATTGGTGATATATGCTTGGTTCTATCTCCTTTGATAAGTCCTTCCTTGAATGGAGCTATACAAGTTGTGTTATCTTCATATAGTATGGTTGGAACATCACTGTTAGAAGTTAGACCACAATTCTTGCAAATATATTGAGTTAAAATTCTTAACCAAATACATTCATGACTTGCCTTATAAATTGCTATAGTCTCTGCATGGTTAGAATAAGCACCAACTAAAGTTTGTTTAACAAAATGACAAGAATTTACGTTACCTCCACAAGTGAATAAATAACATGTTTGGGATCGAGCTTTGTGTGGATCAGATAAATATCCCACATTTGCATAACTAATTAACTTTGTATTTTATGAATTTGATTAGTATAAATTCATATCTATTGTACCTCGAAGATATCAAAGAATGTGTTTGACTCTATTCCAGTATCTTCTTGTTGGACAAGAACTATATATTGCTAATAAGTTTATGACAAAAGATTTATCAGGTCTTGTATTAATAGTAAGATATATTTGTGCACCAATAGCACTAAGATATAGTTCTTCGGGAACAAGAAGATTTTCATGTTTTTTATGATGTTGAAGTTGGTCCTTTTGGCATCTAATTGCCTTACCACCTTCGGGTTACTCATGGATGTGAGTTATTCATATAAAACCTTTTTAGCACATTTTCTAGATATTAATGTACAAAAACTTCATTTTTGTGTGCTTAATTTGAAGACTCAAATAGAATTTCATCTTACCAAAATCATCCATTTCAAAATTTTCTTTCAAACAAGAAGTGATATTTTCCAATTCTTTAGGAGTTCCAATTATGTTCAAATCATATAGAATAACATCAATTATGATAAATTCGTATCTGGATCTTTTTATGAATACATATGGGCTTAATGAATCATTTTTATAGCACTCTTTCAACAGAAATGTACTAAAACAATTGAAGCACATACGACCAAATTGTTTCAAACTATACAAAGATTTATTTAATTTTAGAAAATATACTTCACGAGAATTAGAAGTTTGTGCTTCTGGCACCTTAAACCCTTTTGTGATTTTCATATAAATATCATTTTCAAGTGAACCATATAAATAAGCGGTAAATACATCCATTAGACACATCTCCAGTTTTGCATATGCTGTTAAACTTATAAAATAACTTAATGTAATTGCATCAACTACCGGAGAATAGATTTTTTCATAATAAATTTCGGGTCTTTGGGTAAAACCTTGTGCAACAAATATTGCTTTATATCTCACAACTTCATTTTTCTCGTTTCTTTTGCGCACAAATACCCATTCATATCCCACTGTTCTTACTCTGTTTGGTGTACGGACTACAGGTCCAAAACTTTTCGTTGAGTAATATAATTAAGCTCTTTATTTATTCATCTTTCCATTTTGGCCAATATTTTCTATTCATACATTACTCAATAGATTTTGGTACAAGATCCTCATTTTCACTATAATCGCGCGCGGAACATGATATGAAAAATTATCATCGATATCTATTTATTTCGGTTCCATCTTATTCTTGTTATGACATAATTTATTGAGATCTCATCATTTTCATTTTTTTCAGGTACCTTATTTTCTTTTGTTATGTCATTAGGCTCTTCTAGAGCTTCATTAATATTTTCAAGAGATTTTGTTTTCTCTTTGGACCATCAATTGTATTTGCTTCATTTCATTTTCGAGGATTTTTATCTTTGGAACCGGCTGATCTTCCACACTTCAGGCGTGCCTAAGATTCATTTGCAGTTGTATTTTTTTTCCTTCTGGGATATCAATTTTAACTGGAGTAAGTATAGCTGGTTCATGAGACTTTGTTACCCACTTAGGGTCAGTAAATGCTTCTGGCAATTGATTTGCTACATTTTGTAAATGAATTATCTTTTTCATTTCAAGTTCACATTGACTTGAAAGAGGATCTAAAACTGAAAGTGACAATTCATTTCAAGAGATTTTATTTTCGAGCTTCTTTATTTCTCTCTCTAATGTTGGAAAATATGATTCATCAAAATAATAATCATCAAATATAGCTGTAAATAAATCTCAAATTAATGATTTTAAATATTTTACTATAGATGGAGATTCATATCCAACATAAATTCTCATTCTTCTTGAGGACCCATTTTTGTGAAGTGAAGTGGAGAAATGGGTACATAAATTATACATCCAAACATCCTTGGATGGTAAATAATTGGTTCCTGACCGAAAACCAGTTGAGTAGGGAAGAACTCATGATAACTAGTTGTCATTATGCATATAAGTGATGTTGCATGTAAAATTTCATGCCCTTATGTTGATTAGGAAGTTTATAATGCATTAGCAATGGTCTTGCAATTAATTAAAGGTGTTTGATTAACGACTCAGCTAAAACATTTTTGTGTATGAACATATGCAGCATGATGTTCAATAGTTGTCCTAATCAACATGGAATAATCATTAAAAGCTTATGATGTAAATTCTCCAACATTGTCAAGTCAAATTTTCATAATTGGGTAATAGGGAAAATATGCCCTTAGGCAAATTATTTATGCAAGTAATCTTGCAAAACCAAATTATGACTAGACAACAAGCACACATGTGACCATCTAGTTAACGCGTCAATTAAAACCATAAAATATCTAAATGGTCCACATGGTGTTGGATGAATTAGTCCATATATATATATATATATATATATATATATATATATATATATATATATATATATATATATATATCCTCTTGAATTCTTTGTAAGAAACTAAGACTTTCATACCCAACTTTGTTCAATGATGGACTGGAAATTAATTTTCATTGAGAGCATGCAACACAATTCATTATCTTGAAAAATCTTCTGGTTTTTCAAGGAAAATGACCACTTGAAGTTTCATTTATTCTACATACCATAATTGATCTGGGATGGCCTAACCGGTCATGCCAAACTATGAAGGTAATATCATACCTTTTTTATTTTCAATAGCATGAATTATTGTAATATTTTCAATAGCATGAATCATTGTAATATTTGTATAGTACAATCCGGAGGACAATACAGGTAATTTTTCCAAAAAACTTTTCTTATCTGATATCATTTTTGTAATGTTGAAATAATTTTTATTACCATCATTAGTTATTTCAATAGGATATCCGTTAGACTGAATATCTTTAAAACTTAATAAATTTCTTGGTGATTTTAATAAAAATAATACATCACCAATTCTAATTATTGTCACTTGTGGTAATACTATATTCACTCTTCCGGAGCCTTCAATCTTGGTGATTTAGACGAAAATAATGTGTCACTAATTGTAATTAGTGTCCCTTGTTGTAATATTATATTCGCTCTTCCGGAGCCTTCAATCATTTTTGCATTACCTGTTATTATATTAACATTTGCTTCTCTAAATGATAAGTAAGCAAAATATTTTTCATTATTAAAAATGCTATGTGTTATTGCATTGTCAGCAAGAAATATATCTTCATTATTTCTTTTGCGAATATCCATGTTTCTTTTCAATAAATAAATAAAACATAAGAAACATTCGACTTAGACAAATAAATTCATATTTTATTAATTTGAGAAGATTGTGACAACATCATTTCTCATGAAACGAATATGACATAAAAACATAATAAATGTCATGAAACAAAACTACACATTATTCTGATCAATCATCATCCATATCACCACTTGTCCCTTCAGGGTAGACAAGAAAATCGGCAACATCCAAATGTGTCATTCTGGTTGATCTTCATGAATATCACTTTGAATAAAATTTGTTTTGTATTTTATTTTTCTTTAGATTTTAGATAAGTTTGATAAAGATCAACAAAATGCTTTGATAAGCGAAAAGTACAAGACCAATGATCGGTCATTCCACATCAATGACAAACATTTTCAACTTTCTTTTGTTTTGGCCTTCACCACTTTATCATTAGGATGTGGATTTTTGCTATTTTCCAACTTCTGGTGGTTGCTTGTAATCTTGTATTTTATGATAATAACCTCCACGGCCTCGATTATACCCATGACTATTATGATTATATGATATTGCATTCACTTCAGGGAATGCACTAGGATCGGTCGGGATTGATTGGTGATTTTTCATCAATAGTTCATAGTTTTATTCAGCCACAAGAAGAAATGAGATTAATTTATAATATATTCTTTTTAAATCTTTCTCGTGATATTGCTGCTACAGGAGCATGTTGGTGGCATGGAAAGTAGAGAAAATTTTCTTTAGCATAACATAGATTTTCATAATGAAAATAGAAATCAAAATAAAGACTTGTATGTTAAGGAATTGTTAGTTAACAAATTCCATAAAATAAGTTGTAAGCATTGTACATGTAAAAATATAAAAAATACATACCTGAAAATAACAAGAACAATAAGGAGTTATAGCTCTATGGTAGAGTCGTGCTGATAACGTGTTATAAAATATGATCAAATAAAAAGATAAATTATAGAGTAAAGAAAGACATGAGAATAAAGAGAACTTGTATTCCAATATTTGTGATGAAATCATCAAACTTTACAATACATAATATTCACTATTTATACTAAATAAAGAAGATGAAAGGTCATGTATGATATGAATGCACATTATAGTGGTGCATAACTACACTCATAAAACTTATAATAATGTTTGCTATAATGTTCACTAATTATGGAGAGTAATGGGGGAGATGGAGAATCCAATAGTCATTCACTAAATAATAATTCATAACACATTTTTCATATACTAATATTGATCTCTATGGAAAGATGACGAAAATTCATGAACAATGGTATATTTGAGTGTTTTTTTTTTTTTTTCAAACATGGCCTAAAAAAAAAAAAAGGAAGTGGGTTTTGCTATAATTCGGTGCATGTGCGTCCATTGTAAGAGTCTACAACCAGTCCTTTTGTCATTGATCGCTTAAAATTCCATCACTTTAAATTGGTTCCTTGGTTCCTTTATTATTAATGGTTTTCTATTGAAGTTTTCCATATATATATATATATATATATATATATATATATATATATATATATATATATATATATATATATATATATGTAAAAAGTTGAATAAAGAACCATTATTAATGTAACGTCCCAAAAATAAGACCATAAATTTTTCATTTTTAGATTAATAAAACATCAAACCATATCATTGTTATAAAACCAATGTTATCAAAATGTATAGATACATCATCAATATCAGAGTAAATCACAAAATGCAGAATCGAGTGGTGTGTTCTCTCCAATCATCCCGAGCTCTTCCCTTTGGGACCAGAAGTACCTGAAACATAAGTTGAAATGTGTAAGCACAAAGCTTGACGGGTTCCCCAAATTGCAGATATCATACATACATAACTAATCATATAATTAGCCCCACCCGATATCAAGCCCTGCTTGGTATACAGATCTGTCAGTCATCGGGCCCCGTCCGACATAAATATAAACATATAAACGTATAAACACATAACGTATGCAATAATCATGAAGATACATAGCATACAAAATGGTCATCGGGCCCCGCTCGGTAAGCATACAAGTACATAACACATGCAAGAGTTACGCAGACATATAACATCCTAACAAAACTAACTCATGGGCGGGCATTGGTGCCTTCGACCCGCTAATCATGGTGAGGAAACTCACCTTGAACTGCTGAATCACTATGATAAATCTCTGGCTGCTAGTCAGATAAATTCCCGAGCTATCAATACCAATAACATCCAATTAATAATTGGATCCCCATCCATAATCATCCGTCTAAATTAGGGTAAAGGACCATTTTACCCCTTACCTATCTTGGTCAAAGCCTAAGGCCCAAACCTACCATTCAAAAGACCCAATTCCAAAAGTAATCACCTAAACCCCAATCATGGCCTAATTTTCCAAATTGGGCCCAAATCCCTTTGTGGGCCTTTTCCAAGCGAACCTAAAAGAAGCATTAGCCCAAAAACCTGATAAGCCAACAAGACCATAAACATCTAAGCCTAAACCGAAATATTAAGAGTCCGAAGCCCAACCTGCTGAGTACGTTGGGCGTACTCAGCTCGTACGCATAGCGTACTTGCTTTAGGGGTTGTACGTTAAGCGTGCCTGCTTGTACGCCCAACGAACTCCCTTATTTGGCTAACTTCCATTTTCCACAATAAAGTTTGCACCTTTAAGCTTAAGGAACTATCCAAACATCCACATCTACAAGATTTAGCTTCTAAAATGGTCTTAACTCATCAAGACTAACCAAAATGGACCAAAAATGACCATAACAAGCTAAAGATTAGATCAAAGCAAAGAGTAGACAAGGTATGAACTTTATACCTCAAAGTCACTAAAAGATGGAGCTAAATCTAGATCTCTAAGCTTCCATCCAATGAATAAGTCTTCCAACTTCTTCTTCTATCACTTCAAGGAGTACAAACCACCAAAATCAAGACCAAGGCTCTAGAACACTCAAAAATGCTATTAGGGTTCGAGATTAGGATTTTAGGACAATGGAGGCTAACAAAGTGGCCAGCTTTAGGGACTTTAGGTGAATAATTAGGGTGTAACACCCCAAAGTTAGGATTTCATTAAACCCCTCACACACCAAACATACGAGGTTCGGACCCGCGATTAACATCTGTATCAGTATGCTAAGTGTAACATGTGGTATGCCCTGTATACTAGCTTCTCAGCTAGTACGCTAAGCTTACCCTATGGTACAACCCACGTACTAAACCCAAGGACCAAAATGGAACATTTTAATTGTGAAGGGCTAAAAGGAAACATAATTTCAAGTGTTACATTAATTAAGAAACCGAGGAACCAATAAGTTCAATAGAAAACCATTATTAATCAATGAAACATGGAACCAATCTAAAGCGTTGAATTTAAGGTGATCAAGGACAAAAGAAAGGGTTGTAGACTTTTACAAGGGATGCACATACATCAGACTATAACAAAATTCACTTTCTTTTTTTACGTTAATTTTTTAGGCCATGTTTTTAATCGAAAAAAAAACCCGAATATATCATTGTTCATGATTTTTCTTCATCTTTCCACAAAGATCCATATTGATATACAAAAAATGATTTTTTTAAAAAAAAACCCACTTCATTTCTTTTTTTTTTTTTTTTTTTTTTTTTTTTTTTTTTTTTTGAGAATTTAAGACCTATTTTTTATCGAAAAAATTTAATAAATATATCAAAATTCATGTTTTTTTGTACTCTTTAAACGTAGATTCATATTGATGTAAAAAAACGAAAGTTTAGTACACATTCACATTACTCAGATTCACATTTGAATCTGCCCAGATTCACATTGTGAAGCTGAGCAGATTCACAATGTGAATAATAGTAAGTCGGATTCACATTGTGAATGTTAAAATTGAAATATTTACAGTTTAGATTCATAATGTGAATATGAACTAATCGAACTTTTTTTAATCGTTGATGATGTTTATTAATAGAGGAAAAAAATTTGAGATTTTTGGTATAATTGGTTTTTGTTTTTTATAAAAATAAACATAAATATTGAAAAACAACAAAAAAACAAAGTGGGTTTTTTTTTTAAAAAAAAAATTGGTTTTTATATATCAACATGGACCTCTATGGAAAGAGGACGAAAAATCGTGAACAACGATATATTCTATTTTTTTCGATAAAAAACATGACTTCAAAAAAATTTAAAAGAAAAAAAGAAGTGGAGTTTTTGGTAAAAAAAAATTGGGTTTTGTAGTATAATCTGGTGTATGTGCGTCAAATGTACAAGTGTACATCCATTCTCTTGGCTGCTGTTCGCTTTAAATTTCAACACTAACAATTGGTTCCTTATTGATAATGGTTCTCTATTAAATCTCACCATATATATATATATATATATATATATATATATATATATATATATATATATATATATATATATATATATATATATATATATATATATATAACAAATATTGGACGCAGGATTGAAAAAATAAAAAGTTGAGATTTTATTTTATTAATCGTCGAGATCTCGCGTGAAGATATGGCGTTTTTGTAATTATGTGCAATATTTTGATATTTTTCGGCAAACGTTAACTGTTTGGAGGTTAAATAGGTAAAAGGAAAGAAGGAAAAAAAAAACCCCATGCAGCGTGTGAATCCCCCCCCCCCCCCCCCCCCTCCTATTTTCTCTTTCTGACATTGCCACATGTCAGACCCTCATTTGGCGGATTTTTTTTCCACCACTTTGTTTTTGGTTGTAACATCCGCTTTCAAGTAATTTCATTTTAGCCCTTAACCTACTTTAAGTTTGCATATCTGGTCCCTTGTTTAAGGAATCACAATTCAGCCCATACGATGGGCGTACGTGAGGTACGCGTAATGTACTTGTGAGAACCCGGATCGCGAAAGCCATGCTAGTACGCTGGTTGTACCTGTAGTACATCGGGCGTACAATCCTAGCCTCTAAACCCTAATTTTAAGGGTTTGCTCCCTATTTAATCCACCTTATGCCTCCCTTGGACATTCTTATCAGCCACCCTTCCCACATAAACCGTAAACTCGAGTCTAAGTTTTCTGTGTGAGAGTTTGGAGCTAATTAGTGTTTTTGGTGCTCATTTGTTGAAGAAGGAGGATAGTAAAGAAGGAGGTGTTTCTTGCAAGCTTGTAGATCCAGAGACTACTTCACATTGTGCATCTTCTGAAGGTATAAAGTTTGTACCATAATGTGTTTCCTTTTTGATCTCCATGAATGAGTTTTATGATATTTTTTCCCAAAAAAAGACCTTTGTGAGTATGGAGTACTCGAAATTGTATTATGTCACACCTCCAAACAAAGACGGCGGAAACGTCCGGGGGTAGATGACATCATTGTATAGTATCACAACAATTGAATATGAATGAAGTGTAGCAACTAAACAACATACATTGAGATAACACACTTACATTGTTACATTTTGTATCTGTTCATGAAAGTACACAAAAATGACATAAAATATGAAATTTCAAAATGCAGCGAATCCGGTTCTTAGGCACCTGCTTACTGGTTTCTGAGAATACAAGTCCTTTGAAAATCGTCAACATTGAATGTTGGTGAGTTCGTAAGCATATTTGTATGAAAAGGTTTGTAACCACTTTGGTTGTAATAATTTGTAAGACTCCAGAAAATTCGATATTTTCTGTGAAAAATAGTTTGTAAGTATCGTTCTAAATTATGAATAATTGCATGTATGTCCTTTGTTTTTTTTTTTTTTTTTTTTTTTTTTTTTTTTTTTTTTTTTTTTTTTTTGTAATTGTAAATAGTGTTTCCTTGAAAATCCAATATTTTCTGATGTATGAAAAATTGTAGTCTTAAAACCCTAAGACTGAGTGGTGATAATAATGTACTAAAAAATGAAGCGTAGTTTTGCATTTTATAAAACTAGTAAAGTGTATATTCTCCGCAAATCCAAAATAATGTTATTAATCCCTACGTTAGTCATTATACCCATGCTTGATGTGACTATTATGCCTGTCGTGACGTTCTTCAGGGGTTTGGTTTCGGTAAGATATTTGTCACCTTTGACTGGCCCTATCTAGCTGTAGCGAACAGATCAGGTGTGGGATGTCAATCCCCGTATAGATCTATACACAATTAACTCGCTCTCCCTCTAGCAGACTCTGATTGTAACTACATGACTTACGGTCTAAGCTAGGTAGGTACGGTGAAGAAAAGTGTCTCACTAGAGCATTAACGGATTTGCACAAATTTCGAGTCCCTTTATTGATTAAGGTATTAGCCTTTCCATTTCAAACTTGTGATAGATGTTTTATGACATGCGATAGGCAGATTTCATATTATTCAGTTTATGATGCGCATTTTATAGATTTTATGACACGCAGATTATTACCCATGCCTTTAGAGTTTTTATAACACACAGTTTACGACACGCCTATTTTCCTGTCATGAACTGTTTTGTACACTGTTTTGGTAAAACTATTTATAACACTTCATAAAAATAGTATTCATTAAGTGTGTCTAGTTGTAACATTTGCAATAAAAATAGCATAATATCTTGAGCTTTAAACCTTGAAAATAGTGAATACAAGTTTACGACTATTTTACAAATATAATTATTTTTAGTAAAATATTAAACTATGTATTTACGTTTTTCACCTTGTCACCGGTTTGAGAGTTTTGAGTCAAATATTTTCATGATGATTTGACTCTAGGGAGTCACAATTTTTATATTATCACAAATGATAAACTTTTCATTTTATCCATATTTTTTGTGTGGGTTTTATAAAAAGATAATATGTATAGATCCAAGAGTTAAACATGCGTGGTTATATACGTGGCATATTTTCTAAACTTTGAGTGTACAACCCATGTCCACAAGTTTTTATGTAACATATATGTTAATAAACACACTCATCGTGATTTTTATGAAGATTCACAAGATAAAGTCCTTTTTGCACAAGTACCTGATCCATGTTCAACATATAACTAAGATTCATGCAATTACCCAAAGGTTAAACACATAACACATAGGTACATGCAAATATCCAATGGTTAAACAAAACTTTACTTGTATTCTTCCCCCAGAAAATAGCAAAAATACGAAAACATGGTGGTACGAAGCTCACCTTGAAGATTTCAAGTGTTAGAAGAAGAAGAAAGAAGTTGTGTAGTTTGAGAAGATTCTCGAAAATGGAGGATGTTCTAAGAAGCTACACATGAAAATAAGTGTGTAAATGGAATGATCTCAACACTACATAAATATAAGCTCTAGAGTTTTACAAAGAACTTACCAAGTTTACGAGTTATGAAGAAGAATTCTTGAAGATGGCACACCCACACACGAACTTTACAGGGAGAAATGAGAGAAGTTTGTGAGTGAGAGAGTGAGAAATTTTAGTATGGGTGTGGGAGGGTGATCGGTCGAACATAAGAGAGAGATAGAGGGGGGTTTTGACTTCTTTGAGGTTTGATGGGATACGTACTTAGAAACATGATGGTAAAATACTTTGTTGTTTATTGAAAAAAATAAGGTGGTAACCCATTTTCCCATTTCTTTCTCTCTCTCTCTCTCTCTATGTGTGTGTGTGTGTGTCTCTCTCTCTCTCTCTCTCTCTCTGTCTCTCTCTCTATCTTTTGGTTAAGCCTTTATTGAATCCTATAGGGTTTTCGGCCCCCTTGGCTTCTTAAATGGGTTTTTGGTTTTTGGGTGGCCGAAAACACCCTAATTCCAATAAGGGTTTCCAGTTTCAAAGATCGTAGGGGCTTTTTGGGTGTAATGGGATCAAATAAAAGGAATTTTCGACCAAAGGAAAGCCCAAAAAGGAGGGGTTTTCGGCCCAATAAGATGTGTATGGCTTTCGAGCTTATTTTTGCCCAATAAGAGAGTTTTCGGTCCAATGGAAGGCCTAAAATAAATTTTCGGCCCAATAAGGCCCGAGGAGAAGTTTTCCGCCCAATAAGGCCCATGGAAAGAGTTTTCGGCACAATAGGGTATTAGGCTGAGAATTCTTGGACCAAGACCCAAAATGGATTGGGCTTAGCTATTGGATCAAGTTTTGGTCTTGCATGAAGCTATTTTAACTTGATTCTCAATGTATGAACCTATGAACTCAAATAACATTGTAGTTTGAATTTCACTAATTTGATGTCGCAAGGTTACATAGAGGAAGTTTTTGTACATGAATCACCCTCTTAACCCTAATTTTGCTAGTTGTGACATCATCCCCCTGTTAGAGGGATTTTCGTCGCGAAATTCGTTCGAGAGTAGACCTTAAGTACTAGAGAAGAGATGGGGGTACTTTTGCATCATCTGGTCTTCGCGTTCCCATGTGAACTCTAGTCCTCGTTTGTCACTCATCGGACCTTCACAATAGGAATGTGACTTTGCTTTGTTCGTTTCACTTCTCTATCCATAATTTCAATTGGTTTCTCAACAAAATGGAGATTTTCATTCACCTCAATTTCGTCAAGGAGGACAATGAGAGTCTCGTCAGATAAGCATTTCTTCAGGTTTGACACATGAAAGATGGGTGTATCTTGTTGAGTTCTGGTGGTAACTGTAGCTTGTAAGCCACCAGACTAATCCTAGCAAGGATTTCGAATGGTTCGATGTATCTTAGGTTTAGATTTCCCTGCTTCCCAAAGGGTATCATCCCTTTCCAAGGGGAGACTTTTAGCAGTGCATGGTCTCCCACTTGAAATTCCAAAGGCTTTCAACTTTTATCTGCATAGCTCTTTTGTCTGTCCATGGATGCTTTTAGTCATTCCCTAATCTACACGATCTTCACAGTTGTTTCTTGGATAATTTCAGTACCTGTGTGAGTGTTGTTGGGTACCAGTCCCTTTACCAATTGTGTGTCTCCTACCTCCGCCCAACAGAGAGGTAATCAACTTTTTCGTCCATGAAGGGCCTCAAAGGGAGTGACTTTGATGCTTGTGTGATAGCTTTTGTTGTACGAGAATTCAATCAGTGGTAAGTTGACATCCTATGCCTTGCCGAAGTCTATCACATAGACCCTTAGCATATCCTCCAATGTTTGGATGGTCCTCTTACTTTGCCCATCTTTCTAGGGATGGTAGGCGGTGCTCATATCGAGTTGGATTCCAAACGACCTCTGTAGCGACTGCCAAAACCGAGAGGTAAACCTGCTATCGTTGTCCGAGATAATAGATATTGGGACACCATGTAATCTCACAACCTCCTTTATGTAGATCCGGGTCATCTTTTACATTTTATATGTTTCCTTTATTGGCAGGAAATAGGTGGACTTGGTCAATCGAACGACAATCACCTAGATGTCATCCAATCTGTTTGCCATCCTGGAAAATTTGGTTATAAAATCCATTGTGATTTGCTCTCATTTCCACTTAGGTATCTCTGGTTGTTGTAGGAGACCAGAGGGCTTTCGATACTCTAACTTAACCTTAGCGTAAGTCAGGCCCTTTCCTACGTAGGTAGCAATTTCGACTTTCATATTCAGCCACCAATATTGTTGTTTGAGATCCAAATACATTTTTTCGCAACTTGGATGGATGGAGTACTTTATATTGTGGGCATCATTCATGACCATGTCCTTGAAACCACCAAAATTTGGGGTCCAGATTATGTAGGCTCCGTCCTCTTTGATCGTAAGATTCTTGTCCATCCCACACAAGGTAGTAGGCTCCGTCCTCTTTGATCGTAAGATTCTCCATCCTCTTTGCTAGAGACTGTGTGATGCATTGGTACTTGCCCTCCCTGGGGGAGTTGAGGATTTCATGGGCTACTGTGATGCATCCATTTTAGGTTTGGGTGCTATGTTGATGCATAGGGGCATGTGATTGCATACGCTTCGAGGCAACTAAATCATCACGAAGTGAGATATCCTAGTCATGATTTGGAGTTGACGGTGGTGGTTTTTGTTCTCAAGATTTGGCGCCATTATCTTTATGGTGTTCGGTGTACCATCTACATGGACCACAAGATCTAAAGATATCTTATGGATCAGTCTAACTTAAACATAATGCTGAGGATTTGGTTAGATGTAGTGCAAGATTACGATTGTGAGATTTTGTACCATCCACGCAAGGCTAATGTGGTGGCCGACGCCTTGAGCCGGAGAGCGGTTAGTGCCTTGATTTGGGATGTGTGTATGAGGATGATTTTTGATGACCCCAGTCTTGGAGATTATCAAAGAATCATAGTTGGAGGTCATAAAGGAAGATAATTGGAAAAGTGAGCGGGTGATCAGCCAGATTTCAACCTTTGATATCGACAGTCGAGGGCTTTTGAATCTTTACGAGAGGGTTTAGGTACCTTATGCAGGCGGGACCCAATGGATTTTGATGGAGGAGGCCCACAAGTCAAGATTTTCCAATCAATCAGGGGTTACCAAGATGTATCTCAACCTAAAGCATAGTTACTGGTGGCCATGTGTGAAGAGAGATGTGGCCCGGTTTGTAGAGCGATGTTTAACCTGCCGAAAGGTCAAGCCCGAGCGCCAGCTCCCTCATGGAAAATTACAACCCTTCGAGGTTCCACTATGGAAGTGGGAGCAGATCACCATGGATTTTATTACAAAATTTCCAAGGACTACGAGGGGTTTTGATGCTATCTAGGTGATAGTGGATCGTTTGATGAAGAGTGCTCACTTTTAGCCATTACTAAGAGCTCTTCTATAGAGAAGCTAGCTGATATTTATGTTTGAGAGTTGGTGGCTCGACATGGGGTGCCAGATTCGATTGTGTCAGATCGGGATGTTCGTTTCACTTCCAAGTTTTAGAAGACGTTTCACGAGGATTTGGGTACCCGGTTACATTTCAGTACTGCATATCATCCGCAGACAGACGGCCAGAGTGAGTGGACTATTATATGATCGAGGATATGTTGTGTGCCTGGATCATTGATTTTGGTGGGAGTTGGGACTCCTATCTTCCGTTGGTTGAGTTTTCTTATAACAATAGCCATCATGCCAGCATTGGCATGCCTCCCTTTGAACTTTTGTATAGGAGGAGGTGACGGACTCCTATTTGCTAAAGTGAGGTCGGCCAGAGAGTCATGGGGAGAACTGAGATATTTCTCTAGACGACCGGGCATATACAACAAGTTAGACAGAGATTAATGATGGCCCAGAGCCGCCAAAAGAGTTATGCGGATCGACGACACTCTGAGCTAGAGTTACAGGTGGGTGATTTGTTGCTTCTAAAGATGTCACCCTGGAAGGGTTTTATCTGTTTCAGGAAGAGGGGAAGCTAGACCCCAAGTTTATCGGCTCATTCAAGGTGTTGCCTATGTGGGCAAGGTGGCTTACCGTTTGGAGCTACCAGAGGAGTTGAGACATATTCATGATACTTTCCATGTTTATCAGTTAAGAAAGTGTATAGCTGATGAGACATCTGTTGTTCCTTTAGAGGATATTCAGGTCGATCATCTCCAGAATTACATCAAGAAGCCTATGGGAATTTTGGATCGGAGAGTGAAGACCATGAGTAACAACGTATTGAACCTGGTCAAAGTTCAGTGGCAACACTGAAAAGGCTCGGAGTGGACATGGGAGCCTGAGTGTAAGATATGCAAGCATTATCGTGATCTGTTTCCTGAGGAGGACTTCGAGGTAGAAGTCTGATGTAACATCCCAAAAATACTGGCCAAAAATTTCATTTTTAATTATGTCATTTAAAACCAACAGTGTAATAAAACATCTGTAATATTACGTCATGTCAAAACCAACGTAGAAATAATCAAACATGTTATCATAAAACAATATCAGAGTATAATCCCAAAGATCTCTTGTGTGTAAAACCATAGTGTGATGCGCTGCGATCAAGCCAACTCCTTTCCTTTAAACACGAAGTACCTGAAACCAAAACAGAAAACCGTAAGCACAAAGCTTAGTGAGTTCCCCCATCATACCACATACCACACAATCACATAACATACATACTGCCAGGCATTTATGGGGTGCCCGACCTACCCGGTACGGCCTTTCTGGGGTGCCGACCTACCCGTGTTAAGCCATTCTGGGGTGCTGACTACCCACATCATGCCATTCTGGGGTGCTGACTACCCATGTCGAGCCATTCTGGGGCGCTGACTACCCTTTGGTCCTAACAACCGAACCTCGGGGACTATTTCACCCCCTACTACTACTATCACATATAACATAACATAAACATATTATCAGACATAACTGGGATGTCTGAACTACCTTTCGGTCCTAACAACCGAACCTCGGGGACTAGTCCCCTCCTACTACCTCTATCGCATAAAACATAATAAGCCAGCATGCAACATATCATCACATACTGTCAGACGTGTCTAGGGTGTCTGACTACCCTTCGGTCCTAACAACCGAACTCTACTACTATCACATACAACATATCATGCTAGCATATAACATATCAGGTAGTAGCAAACCTAGATGATATCACAAAGACAATCATCTATCATACATCTGCTACGGGTGAACCGGCATTGTGGACTTAGACCCACCGCTACTGGAAGGTAACTCACCTCATACTGCTGAAGTCTCGTAGACACAACCCCACACTGCTGAAGTCCCACAGACTTAACCCCAGCTGCTGGATGACAGATTCCCAAACTGTCAACACCAAAATAACACCCAATTAATAATTGGGTCCCAACACATAACCATAAATACATACTTGGATAATTACTACATTACCCTAAGATTGGCTTTATTCAAGTCCAAGGCCCAAACCATAGGCCCAAAGCGAACTAGGAATCAAAGCCCAACATATGGCCTAATTTTTCAAATTTGGCCCAGGCCTATATGTGGTCTTATGGCCCAACATAATACAATCATTAAGGCCCAACTATGGTCCATCTATGGCCCAATTTTCCAAATTGGGCCCAACCCCTTACATGGGACTTACCCTAGACCCATTAAATTATTTTAGCCCATATAATTATTCTTGGATGGCCCATTAATAATCCAATCATTAAGGCCTAATAGAAAGGCCCAACAATAAACCCAAGTGAAGTTAGGGTTTCACATAAAATGCCGATTAGGGTTAAGTTTCCTACTTAACCCATTAAGGAATTATTCCTCTAAGGACTTAATCCATTAAGTCCATCATTCTTTTAAATAAGTCATATGGTGAGATTGGGCTTAATGACACAATTCCATTCCAATGGCATAAAAGTGGGTCCGATAAGTCCAAGGCCCACATATCCAAAATTAGGGTCTTCTAACCCAATCGCGTGCCAACTTGTTCATTGGCTAAGTTTTCACGTAATTCAGTCCATATATATGCAAATTATCATTTCATTAAATTACAAGTGGATTTCACGGCCATAAGTTATAACCCCTTTTAGATAAATTATGGTCTAAAATAAGCCTAATTCATAAAATCAATTACATGCCACCAGCCCATTAGCTAACTTGATCACCAACCCATTAAAGGCCCAACAAGGTTCAAATAACGTACCTAGCTTCCAGGCGGTGCACAAGAGAAGTTACTCAATTGTGGTCGAATCTTCTTTCATCAGAACAGCAACCTCCACAACCAAGTTAAGAATCGAACAGACCCACACCCTGACCGTTTTTGATTCCTCAACTTCTTTCTGGCTATCGAAGAATCGAAGACTAGCACCTTGCCTCTCCCCTACTGTGTTGCTGGAGGTCCCAAGACAGTCGTCGGAGAGTCATTAGGCCAAGAAAACGGGACTAAACCCATCAATTAATCTCTCTCTAATCGAATTCACCAATGGGAGATAAGAAATCAAAGGATGAATTGAGTCTTACCTACCTCCACTACTTTGGAGAACATACGGGATTTGTCAGAGGTCTACACAATGCTGGAGAATAACGCAAACAACAACCCCACCAGGTTCACGGTATTGAGCAGATTTTGAGCTGAAGGAATGATCCCATTCTCGCTAAACAATCACCCACCTCTCTCTCTCTCTTTCTCTCTCTCTCTCTCTCTCAACTAACACTCCAGTGAGA
Source organism: Lactuca saligna (assembly GCF_052625555.1). NCBI lineage: Eukaryota > Viridiplantae > Streptophyta > Magnoliopsida > Asterales > Asteraceae > Lactuca > Lactuca saligna. The sequence goes on along the minus strand of NC_136420.1, from coordinate 85,949,262 downwards.
GTTTTGACCGGCGAAGAAGCCCAACGATGGCTGCTCCTTCCTCACAGTTCTTCTTCTTTCACCTCATTCCTTTACAACTTCGATGTCTCTCACCCTCTCTCGCCGCCAGTGAACACACATATTCTTCATTCTATCTAAGGGTTTGTTCCTTCTATAACTCAATGATGCAGGTGAAGCAACAAGAGCAGGAGACAGCTCCCTTCCTCACGCTCTGTCGCTTACAGGGGGACCATATGCTTAATTTTCGCAGATAGGCATAAATAGTCCTTGATGTTTGGTCACCTTACACATATAACCCTTTTACCCAAAATTCCATTCAAGCTAAGTTTCTAAAATGTATCAAAGGACCCTCTTATTTCATAATTCTTTCAAATTATCTCCAAATTTACCAAATATCCCCTACTCTAAGAAATATTTCCAATATAAGTTGAAAACAAAAACTACAAAATGAGCCTAATTGATTATCCCTTAGCCATATGTTCAAATATTCTTCCCACTACGAACCCTGGGAGCACTCTTTAGACCTCCAAACAAATTATAATGCCAATTACACACTTTTTACTAAACTCTTATTTAAATATATAAATATATCGGAATAAAATAATGCTTAACACCCATCTTCATATTTTTGGGTTTGCCTTAGAAATGGAGTGTTACAACTCTCCCCTATTTAAATTAGATTTCATCCTCGAAATCATTCCTTACCATTCCTTATACACCCAACCACTTCTAGTAACATGGTCACCATCCCGGGCACACCCTAGCCCCTCCTAGGGTAACCGTGACTAATCTTCACAAATGCCCTACGATCCACAGGTGAACGTATTCGTCGCAACAAATTCACATTGTCTCCATTCGAAATCTGTTGTCTTGAGATGGTCTAATCCCCGATAGACCACTCGTACTGAATCATTATTGATGCATCTAGTCTGTTCATCCCTCAACTAACTACTTAACTTCTAATAACATGCAGTTCCCACCATAAACCTGGGTCACAAACACAATTACCTCTGCAGATCACTTATTCTCGGCCAAGGCTCAGCTAATCCTGCTGCGGGTGACTTGTCACTCCCCAATAACCCAACTATTCTATGCGAATATGCAACTAAAACACTCATACTATCATTGCCCAAACGTTGAAGCTGCTCGAACATTGAACTGACTGAAGCAGTATACGCTGCTACATAGCTGCTAACCAAAAGCTACCGAGACCTCCTGGGTCTCAATTCGCTTGCCAATCCTCTGAAATACTAGGTTTCCACCCGGCTGCAGAGCCAAATGACTCCCTGCTTAGTCGCCTCACACGACTTTTGAACGAAATCCTTCTCTAGAACTAGTTGCCACTAGTTATCATTCCAGTGTGTCTCTACTACTCTCTCATCTAACCGATCGGGTCCATGCGTCGAATCCTGTCATCATCAAATCCAAGACTAAAAGTGATTGCTACCTGACCAATGGTAGCCTTATCTCACACGTCCTGAAGTAGTCGATTGCTTCTCTGATCTCATAACTGTAGTGATGTCCCTACAGTCTCATTATTGGCTTAACCAGATCTAATCCATTTGGGTAAATCCAAAATCCAATCAGAGGATTTCCATATCCTCACTGCTACACCCGAACTGGTGGGTACTACTGTTCGTTTTGCGTCCTAACAACACGCTCACACTATCTACTAACCTAGTGAATGTTGCGGCTACACCCGCAGTCTCACAACATTTATCATTATCTGACTGCTAGTGAATGCTACAGCTACCCCCGCAGTCTTACAACACTTTCCATACTATCTGACTACTAGTGAATGCTACGGCTACCCCCGTAGGCTTACAACACTTTCCATACCATCTGACTACTAGTGAATGCTACGAATACCCCCATAGTCTTACAACATTTTCCATACCAAGTCAGACACGCACTCGACCTAACACATCACTGAACTAGAGTCCTAACCGGGACTCTGACCTAGTTCCCAAAACCTACTATCATGTGACCCCCACTGTATTAGTACCATACCCATGCCCGTGATCAAAGCGTCACAGTAAACCATGAAATCATCTACACCCTCTTGCAGGGTGACAATCAGTGCCTCGCACAACTGCTGTCTGAGAGTATTGAAGGCTACCTGCTATTCAGGCCCTCAACGAAAGGCCATCAACTTCTTGGTCAGTCGGGCCAAAAGAACCACAATCTCGGAGAAGTCACATGTAAATCTCCGGTAGTAACCTGCTAGACACAGGAAACTCTGAATCTCAGATGGAAACCTCGGAATCTCCCACTGCATCACAGCCTCTATCTTGGCAGGATCAACTAGAATACCCTTCTGGTTGACAAGGTGCCCAAGAGATTGCACCCCGCGCAACCAGAACTCACATTTGGAGGACTTTATAAAAAGTCTCTCCCCCACTTAGATTCGACTAAGTCTTCACTGCACACAAGAATTGAAGGATTTCCAATCCTTCTCGCGTTCTAATATCCCACTGATGACAACCTGTGCCTGCCAATGCTAGCGTTTAATCACCGATTAAACCTTGAGATCTCACATCCTCGGAAATCTCAATGAGTACTCTTGACATCCGATCCAGTATAACACCTCGATCCATCTATCATGTTGTTAGTTGAAGGTCTTAATCTTCACTCTGGATAACGAATCCTCATTCTCATTTCCAATCTTGTAGTACCACTGAACTCTAACTGAACACAACCCATGCGAAAATACAATTATCCTAAATATGCGATGGCCAACCACTTATGCATCTAACACCCGTGACTGACACTACCCTCTTCATGTCACCAGCTCTATCCTAGGAACGGTAGTGCCTTGAACTCCAAAGTTCATCCATAGACAATTACCGACCATACCTGAACAATGATAGAATCCCTGAACGCTGACTTCATTGGAGACCAATCACTCTAACCCTGATCGAGTATCCTCTAAATAATACTCCTGCATAGATCCCGAAAAAGATCCGGAATGATAACGGTACACACGAAATCCACTCCGCAAGATTCATCCCTCTGTGGGTTCATTAAGGAACCTTCGGCATGCAAGATGACATATATGATCCTTGATAACCCAAACACTAGCAGGAAACCGACCCGAGATCTAACTTATCCAAACTCATTCATAACTCCGACGCGATACGTATCCCCAACATCCATCTAGTAGCACTAAAAGATGACATACCCGCAACGTCTGGAGGAATACTAATCACCTTCTACTGACATGACCAACCCCGCTACCCTGTAGCAGACTAAACCCTTGGAGTGACAAACTCCCATGTACACTATCTTGTACGTGATGCACTGACTCTGGCCCTGCTGGCCCTTCACTTGATGATCATAAATCATGGGTCTTTTCCCGAGACCCCTTTATATACACACCTGGCACACACCCTCTTTCCAGGGTGCTCCCAAATCGATCTCGCATTTGCAACTCTTGGAAATCATATCAAGCTGGGTCTGACACCCTGTCATGCTCACTAGCTCGCTTGCCAATGGCTAAGCTGCAACAACTGGAACATCCTCTGTCCCCAAACTGGGTCACAAACTCTTCCCTGAAGCTTCTTAGATTCTCCAAGACTCTCACTGATTCGAGTATGGATCCTGTTCTTTCAGTAGTACGAGCCCAATACTACCTTCCACACCTATCCATACTTTCCTCAGCAATCCTCCCGAATCATCCAAGTCACTTCCTCAAACTGATACTCCCAAGTCTCAATCATCCTCACTACTAACTCATTGAAACATATCTTAGGCTTCCCTAGGTTCCCAAACTCACCCAGTCCTCAGCTGTTGAAAGATTCCGAGTACTTGCAACTAGCTACCTCATGAATATAGCCACATGCAACAGAGATGAGATAATCCTTCAAATAACTGACTCATCCCTATAACAGTTAGACTCAAACGAGAGCTGCGCAATAGGGTCAAATCTATCACTCTGAGATTATCCAGCCTGTGCCACATGTGACTTAGCATATTCACATAATAGCTAACTCACATTACTAACAGTCCACAAAGCACAAAGCAAGCAGCATTCAGACAATGGAAAATCTAACGATCATATTCCAATGAAATCATTTTATCCTCTAATTAGGAATCTGTACATGCAATTCAAAGGCTCATACAATCAGGCATAACTTAAACAGGCTATCCTATCACTGACTGATCAATACTAGCATACAAGTCTAAAAGCACATATAATAGACATATAAGGCATCCTCCTAGATCCTTAGCCCTAATCTAGCATGCAGTTCTCATAAGCATATCATATCATAACATCTCATAACATGTACGGATATCTTGGGGAAAACTTACTTGAGCTCGGTTGATTGCACGCATCACACACCTTGTTCTTTTCAAAGTCATTTTCTCTTTTCAAACTTCTTTTTATAAAATGATTTTACTTTTGAAAACTTTTATACCAACCCTTAGTTTGAGTTCAGACACACCCGAGAGTATGTTCGAATCCCTCAAACCAAGGCTCTGATACCAACTTGTAACATCCAAAAAATACAGACCAAAAATTTCATTTTTAATTACGTCATTTTAAAACCAACAGTGTAATAAAACATTTGTAATATTACGTCATGTCAAAACCAAATTAGAAATAATCAAACATGTTATCATAAAACAATATCAGAGTATAATCCCAAAGATATCTTGTGCGGAAAACCATAGTTGCGCTGCGATCAAGCCGGCTCCTTTCCTTTAAACACGAAGTACCTGAAACCAAAACTGAAAACCATAAGCACAAAGCTTAGTGAGTTCCCCCATCATACCACATACCACATACCACACAATCACATAACATACATACTGCCAGTCATTTTTGGGGTGCCCGACCTACCCGGTACGACCTTTCTGGGGTGCCGACCTACCCGTGTCAAGCCATTCTGGGGTGCCGACCTACCCGTGTCAAGCCATTCTGGGGTGCCGACCTACCCGTGTCAGGCCATTCTGGGGTGCTGACTACCCACGTCATGCCATTCTGGGGTGCTGACTACCCATGTCGAGCCATTCTGGGGTGCTGACTACCCTTTGGTCCTAACAACCGAACCTCGGGAACTATTTCACCCACTACTACTACTATCACATATAACATAACATAAACATATTATCAGACATAACTGGGATTTCTGAACTACCCTTTGGTCCTAACAACCGAACCTCGGGGACTAGTCCCCTCCTACTACCTCTATCGCATAAAACATAATAAGCCAACATGCAACATATCATCACACACTGTCAGATGTATCTGGGGTGTCTGACTACCCTTCGGTCCTAACAACCGAACTCTACTATTATCACATACAACATATCATGCTAGCATATAACATATCAGGTAGTAGCAAACCTAGATGATATCACAAAAACAATCATCTATCATACATATCCTACTGGTGAACCGACATTGTGGCCTTAGACCCACCGCTACTGGAAGGTAACTCACCTCATACTGCTGAAGTCCCGTAGACACAACCCCACACTGTTGAAGTCCCGCAGACTCAACCCCAGCTGCTGGATGACAGATTCCCGAACTGTCAACACCAAAATAACACTCAATTAATAATTGGGTCCCAACACATAACCATAAATACATACTTGGATAATTACTACATTACCCTAAGATTGGCTTTATTCAAGTCCAAGGCCCAAACCATAGGCCCAAAGTGAACTAGGAATCGAAGTCCAGCATATGGCCTAATTTTCCAAATTGGGCCCAACCCCTTACATGGGACTTACCCTAGGCCCATTAAATTATTTTAGCCCATATAATTATTCTTGGATGGCCCATTAATAATCCAATCATTAAGGCCCAATAGAAAGGCCCAACAATAAACCCAAGTGAAGTTAGGGTTTCACATAAAATACTGATTAGGGTTAAGTTTCCTACTTAACCAATTAAGGAATTATTCCTCTAAGTACTTAATCCATTAAGTCCATCATTCTTTTAAATAAGTCATATGGTGAGATTGGGCTTAATGACACAATTCCATTCCAATGGCCTAAAAGTGGGTCTCGATAAGTCCAAGGCCCGCATATCTTAGGGTCTTCTAAGCCAATCGTGTGCCAATTAGTCCAAGGCCCGCATATCTTATGGTCTAAAATAAGCCTAATTCATAAAATCCTTTACATGCCACCAGCCCATTAGCTAACTTGATCACCAACCCATTAAAGGCCCAACAAGGTTTAAAGAGCGTACCTAGCTTCTAGGCGGTGCACAAGAGAAGTTCCTCAATTGTGGTTGAATCTTCGTTCAACAGAACCGCAACCTCCACAACCAAGTTAAGAATCGCACAGACCCACACCCTGACCATTTTTGATTCCTCAACTTCTTTCTGGCTATCGCAGAATCGAAGACTAGCACCTTGCCTCTCCCCTACTGTGTTGCTGGAGGTCCCAAGACAGTTACCGGAGGGTCATTAGGCCAAGAAAACGGGATTAAACCCATCAATTAATCTCTCTCTAATCGAATTCACCAATGGGAGATAAGAAATCAAAGGATGAATTGAGTCTTACCTACCTTCACTGCTTTGGAGAACATACGGGATTTGTCGGAGGTCTACACAATGCTGGAGAATAACGCAAACAACAACCCCACCAGGTTCACGGTATTGAGCAGATTTTGAGCTGAAGGAATGATCCCATTCTCGCTAAACAATCACCCACCTCTCTCTCTCTCTCTCTCTCTCTCTCCCAACTAACGCTTCAGTGAGAGTTTTGACCGGCGAAGAAGCCCAACGATGGCAGCTCGTTCCTCACAGTTCTTTTTCTTTCACCTCATTCCTTTACAACTTCGATGTCTCTCACCCTCTCTCGGCACCAGTGAAGACACATATTCTTCATTTAAAGGTTTGTTCCTTATATGACTCGATGATGCAGGTGAAGCAACAAGAGAAGGAGACAACTCCCTTCCTCGCGCTCTGTCGCTTACAGGGGGACCATATGCTTAATTTTCGCAGATAGGCATAAATAGTCCTTGATGTTTGGTCACCTTAAACATATAACCCCTTTACCCAAAATTCCATTCAAGCTAAGTTTCTAAAATGTATCAAAGGACCCTCTTATTTCATAATTGTTTAAAATTATCTCCAGTTTTACCAAATATCCCCTCCTCTACGAAATATTTCCAATATTAGTTGTGACAACCTGAAATTTCCATTCTGAATAAACCATATCAAGCCAATAGATGTAGATCAGTTACAGTGAAAATTCAGACTTAGAATATAAGTTTGGCAGTTTCAGGGTTTTACACCAAAAAGGGTTATTCGGAGAATGGTTGCACTAGGATTTTGTGCAACACTGTAACTTCCATTACCCTAGATCATTAGAATCCATTCCGAGAATAGAAATATTTTCTACCAAAATATTTCAGGACTATAAATAGTTTTCTGAACCAAATTCATTCATTATTCACATTTCTAACTAGAGAAAAGCCATTTTCTCTCTGACGGATCTTCGGGTTTTTATCCCAAATTGTGAGTAACTCTTTCTTGTAGTGTTAGAAAGCTTTAAATGTGTTCATAACATAGATTACATAGCTAAATCATCCGATTTAGGAGTTTACTTCCCAAGGTGTTCTTGAGCGGTAAACTCCCGAAACCGAGCCTAGATTGTCCCCCGTGCTTAGTAACTACCTTGGACATGTATAAGAGTGTCTTAGGTACAAGAAATCAGCCAAGAAACACCCAAAGTTAGGAGTTTACGGCCCAAAATGTTCTATGGCCGTAAACTCCCTTAAAACATGCTCAAATGGTGTTTTTAAGGCACCTAAAGCTTGGACTTTATGTTATAAAAATACCCTAAAGTGTCTAGGACCTAGAAAACATAAGGAAAGCACATGTGTTGAAGAGTTTATGGCCAAGAGTAATTCTTGGGCCATAAACTCCTTTAAAGGGGTCAAATGACACCCAAAACACTTCCTAAGGCCAAGGGACAATTTGGACAAGTACCTAGATGAGTTATGGACTAGCTAAAACATTTAGAACCCCATGTTTGAGGGAGTTTATGGCCCAAGATGTTCTATGGCCGTAAACTCCGAGAAATGGTACCAAATGGTGCCATAAACTCTTCCAAATCCAAGTACAAAAGCCTAGAATTGTTCCTAGGTATTTTAGAGACTTGAAAGCACCATAATCACCCTCCCAAGGGAGTTTACGGCCGTAAACTCCAAGGTAAAAGGGTCTTTGGGCTGTAAACTCCCCAAAGAGTCAATATGGTGCCCAAACACTTGTAAAGGCCTTGAAACAATTCCCACTAAGGTTGTAGTAATTGAAAGGACCATCCCAAGCCTTGGTTGGGAGTTTACGGCCAGGAGCTTACTCTCTTGGGCCATAAACTCCAATGAATATGGTCATTAAACCTTAAACTCACATTAGGGGCATTGCACTCCTTTGTTGTAAACCTTTAGCCTCCTAGCACTTGACCAAAAGTGTTATCCTCACACTTAAATGTTATTACTTGTATAATTAGTGTTATAATCACTAATTATTTATATACATATGTTTTCATATGTAATTAGGATCATTGTGTGTGTCTAAGTCTCCACTTGACACCAAGCACTTGTCCGATCCTTCCGTACGATAACAGTCCGTTCCATTCCAGTCACTTACTGCAGGTGAGTTCATACCCCTTAACTAATGTTTTAAACTCTTTTTAAATGTTTTATGGGGGGGGGGGGGATACAAGTAGAATCATGCTACTTATTATGTCAATCACATGTGATTAGTAAGTAGGACTATGTTACTTATTACATCAATCACATGTGATTAATATACAGCATTCAAATGATTTGGCTACTCATTAGCCGTTTTACCAAACAGATTCCTTCAAATGACTTTTTTATAAACATTATATATGTTTTAGACTCCTTTTTACACTGTACAGCTTACTCTGTACATTTCCTTTCAAACTTATTTACAACTGTGTTTCAAACAAATGTTTCCTTATACTTAAACTGTTTTATTAAACTTATATCTTCAAATTATAGATTGACATCAAGTTGATCTTTTCGTAAAATAATACTTATATTTCAAATGTCTTACAAAACTTATTTATGCTTTTATATTATAAATTGCATGCCTCTATATGTATAGTTATATAAGAAATGTTTAAAAGACTTAGGAAGGCTATCCACCCTATTTCCTTTTCGTGCCTTGAGATGTGGTCTGGTGGGACATTGGGTATTCGTCCGAAAGTCGTTTAATTATTAGTTATATGTCATGTGTACATATATAGTCATAAAAGGTCCTTCAAGTTTATCCTATGCCCTTGGGTAGCAAGGGTTACATCCATGTCTACACGTACCAGCTAGATTACTAGAAAGCTACCATATGGGTAGTTCAAGAAGATACTAGAACCATTGCTAGAACGCGATATCATACAATGAGTCAGTTCATTCATAAGTCAATACTTTCTAGAACTTTTCAGTACATTACATATACAACTATACTAGGACGAGAACATATACAACTATACTAGGACGAGAACATATACAGATATACTAGAATGATTACATTACTATACTTGCTAGATAGAGAGAACACACATTACAACTAGCACACGTAGAACATTACAGTACACTACTGTACTATTACATGATCGCTCTTACTTGAGTATAATTACATGATCACACTTACATGAGTACACTTACATATACATAGAATAGACGTCACTAGGGGTTATAGCACGGAACCAGTTCAGGATCTAACTATACTGATGGATCACACCGCAATTGTGATAGTTATATCGAGTATACATGATCATTCGGTAATGTGGATGCTCACGGCTTGCATTCATGTAGGGGTCGTGGGTAGGTCCCAAAATCCCTTTGATAGGGGAGCGTATAGTCTGGGATCTAGACATCACATTATACCTTATCCCTCAAATAAGGCAGTTGAGTACCGATGTAGTTATTTATATTAAATACTACAGTACTTGGAGGTATTACCCTAGATTTAAGGTAATAGGTACGGTTGTAGTTCGGCACTACACCATAGTACTACATTGATTTTCCATTACATATTTTTAGTGATAATCTCACTTAAACATTAATGTACAAACTATATTTTTGAATAATGATAGTTATACTTTGGAAAATACATCCTCTTACAAGAGACACACACACACAGAACAGTTAGGTCTTGGTAGAAGACACCTTTATATACTAGAAGGAATCATCGGGATTCTAGGGTTTTTCAATCGTTACAGTTGCTTCATATACATTTTCAAAACTTACAGTTCATATACATTTTCAATACTTACAATGCGTATACATACAATTACTTATATTTCAAATACATACAAGTATTTACATACAAATTAAGACACTAAAATACTTATGATCTCACCAGCTTCAAAGCTGATACTCGCTTTCAAAATTACTTGTATCCTCAGGTCATCATAGACAGGTACCGATGCAAGGAGAAAGGAAGATGGAGCTTGTTCAAGACTTATCTTTCATTTTGATTTATGCTTTAGTGTTTATCAAAATTTGACAGAACACATTTGTATAATAATTATATTATTAATGCAATGGATGATGTTGTTGCTTGTTTACTACTTTACATTGTTGTTGATATTATACATGACGTCCTCCGCCCCAGAATGTTTCCACCGTTCCTGGTTTTGGGGTGTGACAGATTGGTATCAGAGCATTGTTTATAGTGAATTAAGTATATCAACCCATAAAAGATATACTAACTATAAATACATAAGGGATTAAAAATACTCTGACCAAGAGTTTATACTTTAAATAGTAAAATATTTAAGTAAGTATACGTGCTGCATTCATGCTAAAATCGGTGTCACTAGGACAGTACAAAAGAATTACGATTGTTGGGCGACACAAGTGGGCTTAGAGACATATGGTCAAAACTGGGAAGATATAGCCTGATCACCTATATTATCTGAGGGTTGACTAGCATGTGCCTAAGTTTAAGTGTGTGGTTGCAACAATGCAAAAATCTTACCAACCCTACCTCAATGAGAACAATAGAACATCACATTAAAATTAAAATACTATATGAGTATTTGTTGTTACTATAAGTACTTTATACTTGAAAATTAAAACGGGATCTTCATTACTAAGTTGATAGTTGCTAAGTGGATACACTAAGGCTACATGTAATCAGGATGTTATAGACTTAGAATCTGTGATAATTTTGCCTTAACCTTATTCTGTGTGAATTTGGAATTAAGGTCACTTATTCGAAGGTCTATCCTTTTAGATTACACATAGCTGGTATGCACTTCACAAATAGCAATGTAACTGATGAAAATTTTCTAAATAATTATCTAGATAGTTCGTCTAATAATTATTCTCTTACCCTAAATTCTCGCATAGAAAACATAACTGGACTCCATCCCCTCGACAACCAGTACCTTCCGAATGAAGTCATAGCTGGTTGGTTTGGAGAATAACGAGAGAATGATCATCCTTTTCCCCTTGAATGATCACCATGATGAAGACCTTTCGTATGATGCTAACTTCAAACCAGAGTTTGAAAACCTATCCCGAGCAGCTCCCTTTCCAATTCCTAACCCTAGTCCGGCTTTTCATGGCCCGACCCTGAGTGAGTGGAATGCTTGGAAATATGGAGCCAAGGACAAGATCAACCTATGTTATTTGATGGCGACCGAAGCTTTCACGACTTGGGAAATGAGGGCTTAACAGATATAGTGTAACATCCGGACTTTTGCCAGGTATCATGTAAATTGAATTTTGTTAAATTGTAAGGGGGACTCGGTGAGTTGGAGCTCAGACTCGCCGAGTAGAGACGCGGATTGGACGATGGATCGCGCCCGGACTCGGCGAGTCCAGGATATGGACTCGGCGAGTCTGCGCTGTGTTGTGAAACCCTAAATTTCCGGGTTTGAGACCTATTTAAAGGGCCTTATGGCCGTCATTTGTGCTCACCCAACCCTGAGAGAGAAACCTTTGAGTGCTTGGACGATTTGAGAGAGAAAGGAGCATATCTTGACCTTGTGGGTGCCATTTAGCAAAGAAGGAGGTGATCCTAGGCAAGAGGAAGTAAAGGAGGTTTCTATTTCGTGGATTTGGAGCCTAGATCATCAATCTAGAGGTATGATTTCGGTTTATATTCTGTTTGGTGAAGTATTATGCGATTTAGGGCTTATTGTGGACATTTATGGGATGATTTGATGCCCAATGGTTCCCTCCTTGTGCTGAGGTTTTGGATCTGGATCCATAGAGGTCCAGAGAGCCTCACTCATCAAGCTTTTTGTATGGCAATGGAGTTCATGACGTTGTGTTGTAGTATTTGAGTCAAAAACATCATATATGGTCATATAGAGGTTGTATGTGCATCAAGATTGTAACTTTATGTGCTAAATGAGCTTGGAAGGACTGGATCTATGGGTTAATGGACTGGATCTGACCTTATGAGCAAGTTTGAGTCATTGCATGGCACGGACTCGCCGAGTCCGAAGAACAGACTCGGCGAGTAGCATGAATGTTGCCCGACCACACAGTGAGTGGTCTCGCCGAGTTGGGAAGGGTGGACTCAGTGGGTCAGGGGGGGAGTCAGAGTGGACAGGTGGACTGAGTCAAACTGGACTCGCCGAGTTGTTCTTGAGACTCGGCGAGTTGAGTCGTGGTGGCCCCACAACTCATGCCAGGTGGAACTCGTCGAGTTGGGAGAATGCTCGACGTGTCAAGGGAGGATCCCAGGGAAATTGGTGTATACGCTCAGACTCGCCAAGTCGCTATAGCGTACTCGCCGAGTCCGGTTAAAGTTGACCGTTGACCGTTGACCAGTGTTGACCTAAGTTGACTTGTTATAGTATGGTCAACCCTAGTTGGGAAAGTGTTAATTAGAGATGTATTGTGCTATAGGGGGACTATAGCTCGGCAGATCGAGTGATTAGCGATTTCAGATTTACGACTTACCGAGACACACGAGGTGAGTCTTCTCATTATACTTTACCTTGAGTAGGTAACCAGAGTTATGAGATAGAGTATTGGTATGCTATGTATGTTACGTGTTGTACTGCATTATTTCTATGTGATTTATGTGGTGCATATTTATCAGAGCTAGAACCTGAGGGTTCACAGAGTTTGGGTGCACAGACCCACAGAGTTATAGCCTCGAGTGGCAAATATGTGTTATATGTGGTATTTTGGGGAACTCACTAAGCTTTGTGCTTACAGTGTTTGATGTTATTGTTTCAGGTACTAGTGACGATCGCGGGAAGGCGCCGACTTGATCCGTACACACACACGCTCGGAGTTTGATATTATGATCTTGGGATTTTGTATTGTCTTGTTTGGATAATTAAATGGTTGTTTTTATGAATATCAATGGAATTATGTTTTATAAAAATTGAAAAATTTGTTTTGAAATTTACGGTGTTACAATTGGTATCAGAGCCTTGGTTTGAGGGATTCAGGTACACCTTTGGGGGTATTTGAACTCAAACTGAGGAATTGGAAAAGTATTTTCAAAATAAAACCAAAATTTTCTAAGAGTAAAAGATTTTCTTGAAAAGGAAACAGATTCCAGGAAGAAACGTGTGTACGATCAGTCAGCGCCCGAACGGTGAATTCCCAAAATACCTTTATATTATGTGATAATTAATATTAATATGATGTGTTTGCATGCTAGAGTAAGCTAGGTATTGCTAATAGGACTAGAGTGGCCTGATTTGTGATGCCTTAGCCTAGGGAGGGGTGAGCTGCTATGAGATGCTGAGAGTGAGTAGATAGCAGCTAGGGGTTTGTGAGAGATTTGTTTGAAAGTGATTTAAGCATAATAGAGTACTTGGGGATTGGGATCCGAAGAGGAAGATTTGGGGTGTGTACTGAGACGGTGCGGATAGTAGTATTGGGCCCGTACTACTGAAAGTACCGGTGCGGTACACGGCCCAAATAAGAATCTTGGGATACCAAGAATCAAGGAGGGGTGGATTGTCGAATGTAAGAGTGTTCGAGTGAATTCTAATTATCGCATGTTGTATTTCAGTGGTTGATCATGGTGAGGACACGTCACATGCCAGAGGATGCCGGAGCTAGTGATGAGGAGATTCGACAGATCCTTCATGAGGAGGTGGCTGCGGTCATCAGAGCTGAGATACCAGAGATGTTTGGGTCTATTAAGACCGCGTTGATTGAGACATTTGACGAGCGCTATGCCGCTCTTTCTGAGGCTGCTGTCGCAGCGGCTACCGCAGCGATCGCTGCGGTGAGGCACCAGGGAGGTGATGCATCACTGTTTAGGGAGTTCAGCAACACCAAACCACCAGAGTTTGATGGTACGCAGGATCCGGTGGCAGCTATGACGTGGATATCTGCCATGGAGGGATGCTTCTTCACTTGCTCGTCCCCTGAGCATTTGAAGGTTCGGTTCGCGCTAAACCAGCTTCGCTTGGGAGCGAAGGACTGGTGGATGTTTGTGACGGCGCACTTCACACCTACTGAGCTTTCGGCAGTGACCTGGGAGAGGTTCACTACCATGTTCCGAGATGAGTACGTTCCTCAGGTGGAGAGGGAGCGTCTGGCATAGGAGTTTCTGACCCTCAAGCAGGGTACCGAGTCAGTTACAGCGATTACGAGGATGTTTCATGAGAGGGCGATGTTCTGCCCTGAGCACGTGTCCACCGAGCAGGCACGTATGAGCCGTTACCTGAGCATTCTGAGACGGGATATTCGGGAGTTCGCTGCGAACTCCTCGTATCGGACATTTGCTGAGCTTCAGGCAAATGCCCGGAAGAGGGAGATTGAGCTTGAGACTCAGGCCAGGGAGGAGGCGGAGTCTATAGGGAGGGATCGGCGGCCGGCATAGTTCCAGCCGGCAGCCAAGCAGGCCAAGCCCGCTGATCCCAAACCCGGGAGCCAGAGGGGCCGCACTTGTGGGAAGTGCGGCAAGGGTCACGATGGAGTCTGTCGAGCAGGGTCTTGCTACAAATGTGGCAAGGAGGGGCATATGGCCAAGGACTGCCCCAAGGGGTTTGCAGTGTGCTTCCACTACAACCAGACCGGACACCGGAAGGCAGAGTGTCCGCTGCTGCGCGGAGCGTCTCAGGGATCTGCTCCCGCCGCCATCAGAGCTACAGAGAGTCGGCCCGTGAAGGCCGAGGCACCAAGAGCTCGAGGGAGAGCCTTTCAGCTGACTGCGGAAGAGGTCCGCGCTGCACCCGACGTTGTGGCTGGTACGTTCCCTTTTTATTATTTATTTTGGTGTTGAGATATTATGCTTATATTATGCTATGCATAGGTACCTTCCTCGTGAACTCTGTACCTGCTTTAGTGTTATTTGACTCGGGTGCGAGTCGATCTTTTGTATCTTTGACATTTAGTCAGCATATCAGTGTTAGTCGTGGGGCACTGAGTCGGCCCCTGCGGGTTTCCATAGCCGCCGACAAAGTGATTTGTGCCACGGAGGTCCTCCGGGGATGCGTATTGGAGATTTTTGGGGTTGAGTTCCCGATCAACCTGATTCCTATTGCGATGGGTGATGTCTGTGTTATAGTGGGCATGGACTGGTTGAGCCGTTTCAGCGCGGTTATCGATTGCGAGCGTCAGCTGGTGACCATACGAGATCCTAGTGGGGGAGTTCTTTCGGTTTACGGCGAGGGTACATGTTCTGGATCAGCCTTTTGTTCGGCCGCTAGGGCGAGGCAGTGTTTACAGCAGGGCTGTAAGGGTTTCGTGGCGTACGTGATGGATACGCGAGTGATCTCCGAGAGACCAAGTTCAGTGGATGAAGTTCCGGTGGTGCGTGAGTTTCCAGATGTTTTTCCCGAAGAGTTACCAGGTGTGCCTCCCGTGAGGCAAGTGGAGTTCGGTATCGATTTGGTTCCGGGAGCCGCACCTATCGCTAAGGTGCCTTATCGCCTTGCGCCTCCAGAGATGCAAGAGTTATCCTTGCAGCTTTAGGAGTTGCTGGGGAAGGGGTTTATTCGGCCGAGTAGCTCGCCGTGGGGAGCACCCATTCTGTTTGTGAAGAAGAAAGATGGCTCGCATCGCATGTGTATTGACTACCGAGAATTGAATAAGCTGACGGTCAAGAACCGTTACCCATTGCCGAGGATCGACGATTTATTCGATCAATTACAGGGAGCATCTTGGTTCTCCAAGATCGATTTGAGGTCAGGCTATCATCAGGTGAGAGTGCGGGACGAGGACGTCCAGAAGACAGCATTCAGGACGCGTTATGGGCATTATGAGTTTGTGGTGATGCCTTTTGGGCTCACCAATGCCCCGGCTGTGTTCATGGACCTCATGAACAGGGTATGTCGGCCGATGTTGGATCGGTCGGTGATTGTGTTCATTGATGATATTTTGGTATATTCGAGATCTAGAGAGCAACACGAGGAGCATTTGAGGGAGGTTCTTGGAGTTTTGAGATCGGAGAAACTTTATGCAAAGTTTTCCAAGTGCGATTTCTGGTTGCGGGAGGTCCAGTTTCTGGGGCACCTCGTTAATCAGAAAGGGATATTGGTCGATCCGGCCAAGGTTGACGCAGTGATGAGGTGGGAGGTGCCAAAGTCACCTTCGGAGATCCGGAGCTTCCTTGGGTTGGCAGGGTATTATCGGAGGTTTATTAAGGATTTCTCCAAGATTGCAGTGCCACTCACCAGATTGACCCGGAAGGGCGTTACATTTTTATGGGGTCCCGAGCAGCAGATCTCCTTTGAGACGCTTCGCCAGAAGCTGTGTGAAGCTCCGGTATTAGCTCTTCCGGAAGGGATGGAAGGTTTTGTGGTATTCTGTGATGCATCAATATTAGGACTGGGAGCGGTACTGATGCAGAAGGGATATGTGATAGCATATGCATCGAGGCAGTTGAAGCCTCACGAGACGAGGTACCCCACACATGATTTGGAGTTGGGGGCAGTGGTGTTCGCCCTCAAGATTTGGCGGCACTACTTGTATGGGGTTCATTTTACGATATACACGGACCATAAGAGCTTGAAGTACTTGATGGATTAGCCTAACCTGAATATGCGGCAAAGGAGGTGGTTAGATGTGGTCAAGGATTATGATTGCGAGATCTTGTACCACCCGGGCAAGGCTAATGTGGTAGCTGACGCGTTGAGTCGCAGGGCGGAGAATACTCCACTGCGATAGGTATGTTTGAGATTGACAGTGATAGCTCTAGTTCTGGATGCCATTCGTGGGGCACAGGCCGAGGCTGTGCGACCGGAGATGCAGAAGAGAGAATGGGTCGTTGGGTTGGTTTCTGAGTTTGTATCGGATAGTCGAGGGCTTATGACTTATCAGGGCCGGATCTGGGTACCGTATGTGGGCGGTACGCGTACTACATTGATGGAGGAGGCTCATAGATCGAAATTTTTGATCCATCCCGGGGCTACGAAGATGTATTTGGACTTGAGGAAAGAGTATTGGTGGCCTTGTATGAAGAGGGATGTCGCATGGTTTGTCGAGAGGTGTTTGACCTGTCGAAGGGTAAAGGCCGAACACCAGAGACCGCATGGCAAGTTGCAGCCATTGGAGGTTCCCGAGTGGAAGTGGGAACAAATCACTATGGATTTCATCACCAAATTGCTGAGGACTGCCAGAGGAGTCGATGCAATTTGGGTGATTGTGGATAGGTTGACAAAGAGCGCTCACTTTCTTGCCTTCAGTGAGAGTTCTTCGGCGGAAAAGTTGGCGGAGATTTATGTGAGGGAAGTTGTATCTCGGCATGGGGTGCCGATCTCGATTGTTTCAGACCGCGATGTGCGTTTCACTTCCCGGTTCTGGAAGAAATTTCATGAGGAGTTGGGTACTAAGCTGCATTTTAGTACCGCATATCACCCCCAGACCGACGGCCAGAGTGAGCGGACGATTGAGACACTTGAGGACGTGCTTCGAGCATGTGTATTGGATTTTGGGGGTAGTTAGGATACGTATTTGCCCTTGGCAGAGTTTTCCTACAATAACAACCATCATTCGAGCATCGGTATGCCACCCTTTGAGCTGTTGTATGGTAGAAGGTGTCGGACTCCCATTTGTTGGGGAGAGGTTGGGCAGAGGGTAATGGGCAGTACAGAGATCGTGATTCAGATGACAGAGCAGATACAGCAGGTCAGACAGAGGTTATTGACCGCCCAGAGCCGACAAAAGAGTTATGCGGATAGACGCCGGTCCGAGCTGGAATTTCAGGTTGGCGACTTCGTTCTCCTGAAGGTTTCTCCTTGGAAATGAGTGATCCGGTTCAGGAAGAGGGGCAAATTGGGGCCCCGGTTTATAGGTCCATTTCGTGTGATTGTAAGGGTAGGCCGGGTAGCCTATCGGTTGGAGTTACCAGCAGAGTTGGGGCAGATTCACAACACTTTTCACGTATCGCAGTTGAGGAAGTGTATAGCCGATGAGTCGGCAGTGTTTCCATTAGAGGATATTCAGGTTGATGCAAGCCTGAATTATGCTGAGAGACCAGTGGCCATCAGGGATCGGAAGATCAAGGTTTTGAGAAACAAGGAGGTACCTCTGGTTTTGGTTCAGTGGCAACATCGGAAGGGATCAGAAATGACCTGGGAGCCAGAGCATATGATGCGGGAGCAGCACCCGGAGCTGTTTTAGAGCGAGACTTCGAGGGCGAAGTCTAGTTCTAGTGGGGGAGAGTTGTAACATCCGGACTTTTGCCAGGTATCATGTAAATTGAATTTTGTTAAATTGTGAGGGGGACTCGGCGAGTTGGAGCTTAGACTCGACGAGTAGAGACGCGGATTGGACGATGGATCGCGCCCGGACTCGGCGAGTCCAGGATATGGACTCGGCGAGTCTGCGCTGTGTTGTGAAACCCTAAATTTCCGGGTTTGAGACCTATTTAAAGGGCCTTATGGCCGTCATTTGTGCTCACCCAACCCTGAGAGAGAAACCCTTGAGTGCTTGGTCGATTTGAGAGAGAAAGGAGCATATCTTGACCTTGTGGGTGCCATTTAGCAAAGAAGGAGGTGATCCTAGGCAAGAGGAAGTAAAGGAGGTTGCTATTTCGTGGATTTGGAGCCTAGATCATCAATCTAGAGGTATGATTTCGGTTTATATTCTGTTTGGTGAAGTATTATGCGATTTAGGGCTTATTGTGGACATTTATGGGATGATTTGATGCCCAATGGTTCCCTCCTTGTGCTGAGGTTTTGGATCTGGATCCATAGAGGTCCAGAGAGCCTCACTCATCAAGCTTTTTGTATGGCAATGGAGTTCATGACCTTGTGTTGTAGTATTTGAGTCAAAAACATCATATATGGTCATATAGAGGTTGTATGTGCATCAAGATTGTAACTTTACGTGCTAAATGAGCTTGGAAGGACTGGATCTATGGGTTAATGGACTGGATCTGACCTTATGAGCAAGTTTGAGTCATTGCATGGCACGGACTCGCCGAGTCCGAAGAACAGACTCGGCGAGTAGCATGAATGTTGCCCGACCACACAGTGAGTGGTCTCGCCGAGTTGGGAAGGGTGGACTCAGTGGGTCAGGGGGGGAGTCAGAGTGGACAGGTGGACTGAGTCAAACTGGACTCGCCGAGTTGTTCTTGAGACTCGGCGAGTTGAGTCGTGGTGGCCCCACAACTCATGCCAGGTGGAACTCGTCGAGTTGGGAGAATGCTCGACGTGTCAAGGGAGGATCCTAGGGAAATTGGTGTATACGATCAGACTCGCCGAGTCGCTATAGCGTACTCGCCGAGTCTGATTAAAGTTGACCGTTGACCGTTGACCAGCGTTGACCTAAGTTGACTTGTTATAGTATGGTCAACCCTAGTTGGGAAAGTGTTAATTAGAGATGTATTGTGCTATAGGGGGACTATAGCTCGGCAGATCGAGTGATTAGCGATTTCAGATTTACGACTTACCGAGACACACGAGGTGAGTCTTCTCATTATACTTTACCTTGAGTAGGTAACCAGTGTTATGTGATAGAGTATTGGTATGCTATGTATGTTACGTGTTGTACTGCATTATTTCTATGTGATTTATGTGGTGCATATTTATCAGAGCTAGAACCTGAGGGTTCACAGAGTTTGGGTGCACGGACCCACAGAGTTATAGCCTCGAGTGGCAAATATGTGTTATATGTGGTATTTTGGGGAACTCACTAAGCTTTGTGCTTACAGTGTTTGATGTTATTGTTTCAGGTACTAGTGACGATCGCGGGAAGGCGCCGGCTTGATCCGTACACACACACGCTCGGAGTTTGATATTATGATCTTGGGATTTTGTATTGTCTTGTTTGGATAATTAAATGGTTGTTTTTATGAATATCGATGGAATTATGTTTTATAAAAATTGAAAATTTTGTTTTGAAATTTACGGTGTTACATATAGTCCTGCCAATCTTGGTCCGTAGAGAGGCCCGAAATGAGATTCAAGGCAGGACGGCCCAAAATGAGATTCAAGGCAGGACAGCCCTACATCATATTTCAGAAATAGTCGCCTATGCTAGAATGCATACCCTCCACACCATTCATCTAGGAGATACACACGAGAGATCAGAGAGAAGCCATGAAACCCTGCTGCAAGCACTGGCCGAATCACGAGCCGAAGTCATAGAGCTCCGGGTACGCCAGATGGTGTGCGAAAGACACCTACTTGACATGGAACGTCAATTGGTTGAACTACGAGTTCACCAGAGGGATGACCGTCGCCAGTAGTAGACGCTTTACTTTATTTCCCTTATAAAAAGGAAATCGTATTTTCCTGTCTATGCCGGGTGTGGCATTTTCTATGAAATTATCTTGTACCGTAAGTACTTTAGTTAGGTCTTTATGCTGTCAGGAACTATCTTCTGCGAATATGATGTAAGACCTTTACAAGGTCATTTGCCAAAATCTTTACATCGTGAATATCAAAGATATTGACAGCCGGCTAACTTCTGTGTCATTCTCCGTTTAAGTACTCTTATCATTCTTTCATTTGAGTCTATCTGAATCATGTTTTAGTCAAATCATTTGGACTATAGTGATTTATCTCCGGAGACATATCCAAGTCTATTTCAGTGGTTGGATCTTGTTATTCACCAACCCACGATACCTCAGCTCGAACGACAAACGTCTTGAGACCATTCTACGAACATACTCCCATTCTTTACTAGGACTGCATCATGGGGATGTAGGTCCAACTTTCGAGAACATACTTCTACTCTTTACATGAACAATCTAAATACGTCAAGGTCAACCAGAATCGCTCACAAATTCCTTATTTTCGTATTACAGAATCATGTCGTCATCCAAAAACGATCAGCTGAGCACCAAAATCCCTACCCTCCATATCGACGCCGCTACATTACAAGCTGCAGTAGCAGCTGCTGTGAAAACCTTCCTTACACACATCAACTCAGGAAACACCAATAAGACTGAAGAAGGACTCGAGAGTTTAGATGGTAGTACCAAACCGGGAAACCAACAAACAGTAACAGTCACTGGCTCGCAAAGCCGAAAGACAGAGAACAAGAAACGAAAGCGTCAAGCCCAGAAAGGACGCAAGAAATCCCGTAAGCTGGCTATACAACCGCAACAAGTGGAAACCCCTGCCATCCCTGATGCGATTAAACCAACCTTTAATCTACAAAGATCGATTAGATCTTGAACAAGTATGTAAATATAAAACTGTATGAACGCAATAATAAGAACAAGTCAAGATGGAATCAAACGTGTCGAATGATTAAACAAAATCCTCAGAAGAGCTCGATTAAGAACATCAACTGTAGAGGATTGGTTGGTTACAAGAACGATTAAAGAAACCTGTTATACTCTAGATGAAACGCTATGTCGTTAATCTCTAAAATCGTTAACCTAATAAGCATGCAAGCGTAAACTTATATACAAAACATAAAAGGTTCTCGGTTGGACAGGCCCAAACCGGAATGCAAAGTAACTTATACTATCGAGCCCAAAATACGCAATCTTCAAAATAATCTTCAACCCAACAATCTCCCCCTTTGCGTCAATTTGGAGCGAGATCTTCACTAGTTACTTGGGCCAGCAGCTGAAGCAGGTACCTTCTTCTTCACGGTGCTAAACAGACATTTGGTGATGGAGAGAATGGTCTGTCTAAACCGGATGTACCAATTGATCATATCATTGAAGTACTTGATGTCATCAGCCGTGTTCTCTTTACACCGTTTGATAATGAATAACACATGCTCCAAACAAGTTGTGGTGTAAAGGTGCTTGTCAGCTAAAGCGAAGAGACATTTCTGTCCTTCCGCTCTAGTGAACATAACCGAGTTGCATCTCGGGTTGATCCTGCCCAATTGCATTTGGTTGAGATCACTGGCCGATCCCACAGGAGCAATCTTTGGTTTCTTCTTGAAGACTGTGGCGACCTCCTGATCCATTAGGGCAACCTCCATGATGTAGCAGGCTAACATCCTTTTGACATGGTCTAGAATGGGACCATATTCGGCTTCATTAGTCAAAAGGATATTATACAGGACAATCCAATCATGAGGATTTAGATTCGGTAGATCTGCCAGGGAGATAATATGAGCAGTTCTTGCAGATCCCCGAATCAACTTGAACCGAACGTTTATAAAACGACCTTCGGTATAAGGTTTCAGCACCCGAACGTTTACAATCTTCTGGGCGCTCCAAGTGAAGAATTGAGGACGAGCAGCCGCCAGATAAAAGTCAATGAGCTCCCTGTCATGTGACGTGAGCAGCCACTATCGATGTACCATTCTTCGTCGAACTGCTCGTCACTTATAACCTGCAAAAATTAGGTAGATTTAGGAACCTAAAGTTTCTTGGGTCCACGTGAGCTTTTCATGGGAACGGGAACAGTAAGAGAGATGTCAACTAGATATGTTCATTTTATAAGAGTTGTTTCATCTTTCCTTTTAATGGTAAAAACTTTTATTTTGTTAGGATTGGGTGTGCTCGGTTTGGACTCTGGTTTGGATTCATTGACCTTCTGCTTTCCCTTTTGTTCAGCTGACGAATGAGATTTTTGAGAAAAAGGGGAATTGGCTTTAGAGCAAGATGGAGATGAATCGGTGGAAGTAGAAGAGTTAGAAGAACGAGAAGAATTAGAATGAGAGGGTTTGTATTGAGAGGACTTCTTGGCTGGAGACTCTAGATGACCCTTTTGCTTTTGATCGTTGGGGGGACCGATCTTAGAGTCTTGTTTTCTTTTGACTTCAGAACCGAACCTTTGCGTTCGGTTTGAGCTGTCCTTGGAACCGAACCTTTGGTTTCGGTTGGAGTCTTTTTTAGAACCGAACCTTTGCCTTCGGTTGATATTTTCTTGTGAACCGAACCTTGGCTTTCGGTTGTTGTGACTTTCAGGCTTTCCTACAGGATTGTTTTCATACTTCAGATTCTTGTCCTGGTGTAAGAAGTATGCATTCTGGGAATGCCAGAATTGTTTCCTTTCAGAAAGGTTCTTCCTGTATCTATGGTTCCTTTCTCTCTTCCTATTCCTCGTCTGTTTAGGTTGATGATGAACATTCGCTTTCGTTTTCGGTGTCTCCTTGGCTGGTTCCTTTTGAACTGCAGGAGTTTTACTTTGAGCCGAAGGAGCAGAGGGAGTATCTTCTTTTGCCGAACGATCATCCTCCTAAGGAATATCTTTCGTACCACTGGTGCTTGGCTCATCGAAATTGTCCGGCTTATTCAAGGGTTCAGGTATGTATCTTCCTTTACTCATCCAGGAGGTTCTTTCAGATAAGCCAACGGTTTCGTTTGCATTATCTATTGGAGCTTCCCAGAAGTACTCATCGCAGCCATCAGCATTGTCTTCGTTTACAATAGCTGTGAGTTCAGCTGTTTGATGTTCGGTTACTCCTGTCACCTTGTATACTTGATTCGGAGTGGTCCTAACCTTTTGATACACAACTGCTTTCTCAACTAATATTGGGGACTTTTGATGGGATAATCGAGCGAACTCCACTGAATTTTCAGAAATAAGATTCTTGTGGTTTTCAGGTTCGTTTTTAACAAATTCTGAGCAGTCAACCGTGTCCTCTACAGAAATTTCACTCATGTTTTCGTCCTCGTTAAGCTCAGATGCATTTTCAACATCAATTTTGTTTTCTGAGCTTACGTTGGCGTTTAAAGAGTCAAATTTTTGCATGGTTTCGGTTCTCAGTTTAAGTCTGTCATTTTCATCCAAAAGGTTTTTAAGCATGTCCTTGTGGTCCTTGGATTTAATGAAGGACTCAATTTTGTCTAGTCCATACATGTAGGTCGGATTGACATCATCAGACGATATCACACTCTCACAATTGTAGGCTTCGGCATCGATTTCATCCTCCTTAAACTCTAGGAAGGGCAAAATCATGCGATGGATCTTATGGCCTATTTCACAATCCAAGTGAAGCTGAGTAATATTAGAATACAAACGTTTAGCAATTAAACAAAAAACATTCCGCTGTTTTAACAATTTTAAATTGTCTCTTTGCAAATAAATGTTTTCATCTTTAACTCTAACTAATTCCGACTCCTTTAACTCAATCCACATTCTCCGCTCCTCAGTCTTCGACGCCACCCTGCTTAATTGATCAGTTAGGTTAGAATTGGTGACTCGAGTTTGAGTTAAGCTACTATCTAGATGAGAAATTCTTGTATTAACATTTTTTAGTTCTTTCTCATATGAGGATGGTGGTACTTTGGATGAAATAAAAACAGATTGTACCTTCTTTATCAGTTCATCGAGCTCATTGAACTGCTGGCTGAGTGGTTTGGCCGTAAAGCACATGTCCTCCTGTACCTTCGGTCCATCGCTTCCTCCATCGGTGTTGTATCCCCTCATTTGGGATATGTCAGTCACCATGAAGCATCTTCCTCCACTGCTTTCCTCCTTAGCCACATAAGCCTTTCCATGGGTAGGCTTCCTCACTTCATCGTCTTCTGAGTCGGTAGACCAAACTTCCGTGCTACCAAACTCGTCATCATTAACCGAACCCTGCACAATGAGAGCATTAATAGAAGGGTAGCGGTAGACTTCTTCTTTCTCAACTCGTCCAATCTTTTCTGTAACACGGCTTCCTCATCATTTCCATCATCCTTTTCAGCCATCTTCTTAAGGACACAGTCCTTAGCATAGTGGTTTTTCCCACCACAGTAGAAGCAGCTTACTCCAGAATCCCCATCCACCTTGTTCCTTCTTGGGCTCCTCAGCCTTCGGTTCATTGTTCACTTTTTCAAAGCTGTAACTCCCCTGCCAGTTTCGGTTTTTGTTGCTGGGGAATCTCTTCTTTATGAACCTCTTGGGATTGGACACCATCATGGCATAATCCTCAGACGTGAGGTCATATTCCTCCAAGTTGAGGTCTTCATCCTCCATCACAGCTTTACTTTTAGATAGGAGGGCCAACGAACCAAGACTAGAAACGATGTTCTTTTCTTGCAACACAATCTTCTCTTGGGACTTGAGAATACCCACCAGTTTCGCCAAAGAGTATGATTTAAACTGCTCATGGGCTTTGACTGTGGAAACCACTGCTCTCCATTCAGACCTCAGTCCATTCAAGAAAGTAACCTTCTGTTCGATAAGCTTCCTTTCAATATCATGTTTGATCATCTTGCTGAGAAGATGATTGAAGCGATCAAACCTCTGGGTCACCGTTTCGTCGGCCCCTTGCCTGAATTCTCCAAACTCAGATAAAAGAAAAGTTTGAATAGAATGTTCAAGATCCTCGTCTGTAGAATACAGTTCACGAAGTCTATCCCAAACTTCCTTTGCCGTCGTGCATGAGTTGACCAACCTGAATGTGTCGGACTGAAGGGCGAATCTGATCAACCTTAACGCCTTAATATTGCACTGGAATTTGTCCTTTTCATCTTGTGCAATATCCTTTACATCCTTTAGCAGATCATTGTACTCCTTTTGAGTCTTAATAATTCTGGATGTTGCAGAATGAGAAAACGGTCCATTGATGATGGCTTCCCATATGAGATACCCATTATCCTCCGATCCAATCACGTAGTCTTCAAAGTGATGCGCCCATACTTCATAGTCATGGGTGTATAAGATTGGAATCTTTGTCGTCGAACCGATGCTGTTGGAAATATTAATAGGGTTTGATTGCATCGCGTCCATTATGATCGTAAAAACCTGTTCAAAGATCAGACTTGTAATAAAGCAGATTAGGGCAAAACAATAAATATCAAGATACGTCAATAAAGAGATGACGACTCAATAAATATTGATAATTGCGGAAAAACCCTAATGGAAATCTTTTTCACAGAAAAGATGTGTATCAATTACACAGCCTCCTGCTCTGATACCAATTGATGCGATTAAACCAACCTTTAATCTACAAAGATCGATTAGATCTTGAACAAGTATGTAAATATAAAACTGTATGAACGCAATAATAAGAACAAGTCAAGATGGAATCAAACGTGTCGAATGATTAAACAAAATCCTCAGAAGAGCTCGATTAAGAACATCAACTGTAGAGGATTGGTTGGTTACAAGAACGATTAAAGAAACCTGTTATACTCTAGATGAAACGCTATGTCGTTAATCTCTAAAACCGTTAACCTAATAAGCATGCAAGCGTAAACTTATATACAAAACATAAAAGGTTCTCGGTTGGACAGGCCCAAACCGGAATGCAAAGTAACTTATACTATCGAGCCCAAAAGACGCAATCTTCAAAATAATCTTCAGCCCAACAATCCCAGTGCCGAGCAGGCCATACAAGGGAAAACTCCCGAAGTATGATACTTGTGGTTTCCATCATCATGGAAATTACCATGAGATGCAATGTTGCAATTGCCTAAGCATAGGGCATCATGCTCGTGACTGTGGAGCACCGAAACGACCCATCACTCAAGTCCCTTTCATCGGGACTAACCCTACACACAAGATGAGTTATGACGCTAAACGATTTAAGAAAAAATTTCCAAGGTGGAGTAACGAGGAAGCCACTCGTGTCCACATAACTTTGGCTAAACACTGCAATCCCGTCGCCAAAGCTAGTACTACCCAGGCATGCCACCAATGCGGGGAAGTAGGGCACTCCAAGAAATATTGCCCGATAGCAAAGAACTCTGGCGCAGATGGGAGAATTCTCAGGATCACAGCTGCAGGAGAGCCTGCTCCGGAACCACGTTATATATAAATTAGGCGTTTCGTTGTAACAGACTTATAAACTATCTAGAACTAGTGAAACTAGAGTCTTACCTTTTGCGAGATCCTATCTGTATAAGGACTCTCGTGCTGTGTATACTTCTCTTTTGTAGTATACCTTATTCGCAGCAATAGTGTTGTGGTAAACCTAAAGTACTGTAACTCTGTTCATGGTTGCACGGTTGTGTTTTGTCTGTAAACATCTTATGTTCAAATCTAATGCCTTTAAGTTTCGGTATGATTTCGACATTATCATACGACTCGATTCAATTTGATCCTCACGAAAACAGCTTCATACGTACACCCCTTTCATCTAGATCACTTTTCCAGCGAAACCGTCACATCAGAACGCCGAAGTACTCATGCCAGGAGTACCTATTAGTTATTTTCTTTCCGAAGAAATCCCCGAAGTACCACTCGTGCAGTACGTCAAGTTTAATCCAGGGATTCATGCGGTTGATCTATCACTGAAGAATGTATGCATAAGAGTGATATATAATCAAGGTTCTACAGGTTTAGAATTGATGATTCCACTTTAAATTCTTTTTCCCCGATGGGATGTGAACTTAAAGAAGAACCAGTTATTCGACTACCTTTTCAACCTTAATTATATATGACTCGTATACACGAAAGGGTGACTGTGAAACTAGGTATGAATTCTAATATGAACTTCAGGATGGAGAACTCCCTAAGTACGAGTAATCACATCGTCATGAGAACAAGCATAGAACCCAGTACGACTCCCGTAAACAGATCACCTTATAGTTTAAACACCCACGGAGATACAAGAACAGTTTGGACAACTTAGTGAACTACACATAAATAGAATTAGAAGACTAGGTTTCTCACCCTAGAGAACCTCGGTCATATTCTTCCAGAGATCGACGGATCGCATTGCATGTGCCTCGGTTATTGAGGACTCCGTCGAGATTTTTCATTAGAAATCGTTATCTCTGCCGCGCGTAGACAAAATGGTTGAGCAAACACAAAGAAAGAAACTACTTCCAGGAATGGATCCCGGATCCGAATATCACCAGTTCGGGTGTTAGGGAAAGATGTCCGAAAGACTATCTCCTGAACTCGATACGGACACTTCAAGTCTGTAGTGATACCCTTCGGATAGGACCAATGCACCCATAGCTTTTATGAGCTAAACGAGTAGGGTACGTCTTTTTTACCTGAATCAGTTCGTCATTTTCTTCATGTAATGACTTACTTATCTACCTTTGTAGTAAGAAGGAACCCATGGGAAAACATTCCCTTCAGAGGAACTTTTAGCGATGTTCTCAAAGCACGAGTTTTGAAATTGAAGAGTCAAATTTCTAAGACCCACTATTAGTAGTGTGGGAAATTTTGAGTACTCTTTCAATTTGTCAAAAACCGTTGAGCATTTATCGACATCAGGGACGCTGACATTCCTTCGCCAAATTCTAGGTCTTACCGACCTACCGCCTTAGTTCATTCAAAACTCCTCGCAAGCTACAGAAACTCGTACGACTTTGACCCAGCAAGGGGTGGCCTTTGACTGGGAAGTGACGCAAGAAAAGGAACTTTTGAGATTCCAAGTGAGTGACCAAGTTCTTTAGAATAACTCACTCTGGGAATGGCTTAATACGCTTCGTAAACCGTGGAAAGCTAAATCCAAGTTAGACAGGACCTCCGGGATTCTTATCAGAATCGGTCTTGTGCCTCGCACAAACTAGACCTACTCCACGAACTCAGTAACATACTTTCTACTCTTCGCATCTCGATCGTGAAACCGTACCTTTCCATTAGGACTCTTGCAAATCCACTCGTTGAGATCCTCGCCTTCGTATTAAAACCGTAGTGACACTTGACCGAGAGGTCAGGCGGACGAAGCAACGCCATCGCCAGTTAGTGAAGGTTCGTTGGAATACCAACCGAGAGCCCGATTTCACTTAAGTGCACTAGAACCAATCGATTAGGAAGTTTTCTCCTCACGACTCGATCATTCGTGCATACTTCCTTGCCTAAATTCTAATTTAGGGACGAAATTCCCTTTAACAGGGGGATGATGTGACAACCCGAAATTTCCATTCTGAATAAACCATACCAAGCCAATAGATGTAGATCAGTTACAGTGAAAATTCAGACTTAGAATATAAGTTTGGCAGTTTCAGGGTTTTACACCAAAAAGGGTTATCCGGAGAGTAGTTGCACTAGGATTTTGTGCAACACTGTAAATTCCATTACCCTAGATCATTAGAATTCATTCCGAGAATAGAAATATTTTCTGCCAAAATATTTCAGGACTATAAATAGTTTTCTGAACCAAATTCATTCATTATTCACATTTCCAACTAGAGAAAAGCCATTTTCTCTCTGACGGATCTTCAGGTTTTTATCCCAAATTGTGAGTAACTCTTTCTAGTAGTGTTAGAAAGCTTTAAATGTGTTCATAACATAGATTACATAGCTAAATCATCCGATTTAGGAGTTTACTTCCCAAGGTGTTCTTGAGCGATAAACTCCCGAAACCGAGCCTAGATTGTCCCCTGTGCTTAGTAACTACCTTGGACATGTATAAGAGTGTCTTAGGTACAAGAAATCAGCCAAGAAACACCCAAAGTTAGGAGTTTACGGCCCAAAATGTTCTATGGCCGTAAACTCCCTTAAAACATGCTCAAATGGTGTTTTTAAGGCACCTAAAGCTTGGACTTTATGTTATAAAAATACCCTAAAGTGTCTAGGACCTAGAAAACATAAGGAAAGCACATGTGTTGAAGAGTTTACGGCCAAGAGTAATTCTTGGGTCGTAAACTCCTTTAAAGGGGTCAAATGACACGCTAAACACTTCCTAAGGCCAAGGGACAATTTGGACAAGTACCTAGATGAGTTATGGACTAGCTAAAACATTTAGAACCCCATGTTTGAGGCAGTTTATGACCCAAGATGTTCTATGGCCGTAAACTCCGAGAAATGGTACCAAATGGTGCCATAAACTCTTCCAAAGCCAAGTACAAAAGCCTAGAATTGTTCCTAGTTATTTTAGAGACTTGAAAGCACCATAATCACCCTCCCATGGGAGTTTACGGCCGTAAACTCCAAGGGAAAAGGGTCTTTGGGCCGTAAACTCCCCAAAGGAGTCAATATGGTGCCCAAACACTTGTAAAGGCCTTGAAACAATTCCCACTAAGGTTGTAGTAATTGAAAGGACCATCCCAAGCCTTGGTTGGGAGTTTACAGCCAGGAGCTTACTCTCTTGGGCCGTAAACTCCAATGAATATGGTCATTAGACCTTAAACTCACATTAGGGGCATTGCACTCCTTTGTTGTAACCCTTTAGCCTCCTAGCACTTGACCAAAAGTGTTATCCTCGCGCTTAAATGTTATTACTTGTATAATTAGTGTTATAATCACTAATTATTTATATACATATGTTTTCATATGTAATTAGGATCATTGTGTGTGTCTAAGTCTCCACTTGACACCAAGCACTTGTCCGATCCTTCCGTACGATAACAGTCCGTTCAATTCCAGTCACTTACTGCAGGTGAGTTCATACCCCTTAACTAATGTTTTAAACTCTTTTTAAATGTTTTATGGGGGGGATACAAGTAGAATCATGCTACTTATTATGTCAATCACATGTGATTAGTAAGTAGGACTATGTTACTTATTACATCAATCACATGTGATTAATATACAACATTCAAATGATTTGGCTACTCATTAGCCGTTTTACCAAACAGATTCCTTCAAATGACTTTTTTATAAACATTATATATGTTTTAAACTCCTTTTTACACTGTACAGCTTACTCTGTACATTTCCTTTCAAACTTATTTACAACTGTGTTTCAAACAAATGTTTCCTTATACTTAAACTGTTTTATTAAACTTATGCCTTCAAATTGTTTTATAGATTGACATCAAGTCGATCTTTTCGTAAAATAATACTTATATTTCAAATGTCTTACAAAACTTATTTATGCTTTTATATTATAAATTGCATGCCTCTATATGTATAGTTATATAAGAAATGTTTAAAAGACTTAGGAAGGCTATCCACCCTATTTCCTTTTCGCGCCTTGAGATGTGGTCTGGTGGGATATTGGGTATTCGTCCGAAAGTCGTTTAATTATTAGTTATATATTATGTGTACATATATAGTCATAAAAGGTCCTTCAAGTTTATCCTATGCCCTTGGGTAGCAAGGGTATACATCCATGTCTACACGTACCAGCTAGATTACTAGAAAGCTACCATATGGGTAGTTCAAGAAGATACTAGAACCATTGATAGAACGCGATATCATATAATGAGTCTAATTCATTCATAAGTCAATACTTTCTAGAACTTTTCAGTACATTACATATACAACTATACTAGGACGAGAACATATACAGATATACTAGAATGATTACATTACTATACTTGCTAGATAGAGAGAACACACATTACAACTAGCACACGTAGAACATTACAGTACACTACTATACTATTACATGATCGCTCTTACTTGAGTATAATTACATGATCACACTTACATGAGTACACTTACATATACATAGAATAGACGTCACTAGGGGTTATAGCACGGAACCAGTTCAGGATCTAACTATACTGATGGATCACACCACAATTGTGATAGTTATATCGAGTATACATGATCATTCGGTAATGTGGATGCTCACGGCTTGCATTCATGTAGGGGTCGTGGGTAGGTCCCAAAATCCCTTTGATAGGGGAGCGTATAGTCTGGGATCTAGACATCA
The DNA here is from genome assembly GCF_052625555.1 of Lactuca saligna. Taxonomy (NCBI): domain Eukaryota; kingdom Viridiplantae; phylum Streptophyta; class Magnoliopsida; order Asterales; family Asteraceae; genus Lactuca; species Lactuca saligna. Next base: position 85,917,485 of record NC_136420.1, on the reverse strand, counting down.
CATTATACCTTATCCCTCAAATAAGGCAGTTGAGTACCGATGTAGTTATTTATATTAAATACTACAGTACTTGGAGGTATTACCCTAGATTTAAGGTAATAGGTATGGTTGTAATTCGGCACTACACCATAGTACTACATTGATTTTCCATTACATATTTTTAGTGATAACCTCACTTAAACATTAATGTACAAACTATATTTTTGAATAATGATAGTTATACTTTGGAAAATACATCCTCTTACAAGACACACACACACACAGAACAGTTAGGTCTTGGTAGAAGACACCTTCATATACTAGAAGGAATCATCGGGATTCTAGGGTTTTTCAAACGTTTACAGTTGCTTCATATACATTTTCAAAACTTACAATTCATATACATTTTCAATACTTACAATGTGTATACATACAATTACTTACATTTCAAATACATACAAGTATTTACATACAAATTAAGACACTAAAATACTTATGATCTTACCAGCTTCAAAGCTGATACTCGCTTTCAAAATTACTTGTATCCTCAGGTCATCATAGACAGGTACCGATGCAAGGAGAAAGGAAGATGGAGCTTGTTCAAGACTTATCTTTCATTTTGATTTATGCTTTAGTGTTTATCAAAATTTGACAGAACACATTTGTATAATAATTATATTATTAATGCAATGGATGATGTTGTTGCTTGTTTACTACTTTACATTGTTGTTGATATTATACATGACGTCCTCCGCCCCAGAACGTTTCCGCCGTTCCTGGTTTTGGGGTGTGACATAAGTTGAAAACAAAAACTACAAAACGAGCCCACTTGATTATCCCTTAGCTATATGTTCAAATATTCTTCCCACTACGAACCATGGGAGCACTCTTTAGACCTCCAAACAAATTATAATGCCAATTACACACTTTTTACTAAACTCTTATTTAAATATATACATATATCGGAATAAAATAATGCTTAACACCCATCTTCAGATTTTTGGGTTTGCCTTGGAAATGGAGCGTTACGTCTGATTCTAGTGCGGGAGAAATGTAACATCTGTTTTTCAGGTAATTTCATTTTAGCGCTTAGCCTATTTTATGTTTGCATATTTGGTCCTTTGTTGTTTAAGGAATCGCAATTCAGCCCGTACGGTGGGCGTATGTGAGGTACGTGCAACATACTTGTCAGAACCCTGATCTCGAAAGCCATACTAATATGCTAGGTGTACCTGTAGTATGCTAGACATACTAGACCATCCTCTAAACCCTAATTTTAAGGTTTTGATCCGTATTTAATCCACCTAATGCCTCCCTTGGGAATTCTTATCAGCCACCCTTCCCTTATAAACCCTAAACTCTAGGTGTTGCTTGCAAGCTTGTAGATCTAAAGACTACTTCACATTGTGCATCTTGTGAAGGTATAAAGTTTATACATTAATGTCTTTCCTTTTTAATCTTCATGGAGGATTTTTATGAGCTTTTTTTTCCCAAATATTGGAGCTTTGTGAGTATGGAGTACTCCATAGTGTATTAGTTCTCCTTTCATGGATTTTAAGCCTTGAAGATTCATAAAAATGGGTGCTTGATGGTCCCTTTTCTAGCCATGCAAGAGTTTAGTAGTGTTGAGCAAGGATTAAGTTACAGTTTTAAGCTTTAAGCCCTTTTCAACCTTGCAAAGGATTAAATTTTTAGACTTTATATATTATGACGTTCTAAGAAGGTCAGATACGTGTTTGGATGCATGTCCTAATATTTAAGACCATTTTGGAGTAGTATTTAGGGTCAGTCAGATTATGCCCCGCGTACTAATGGCTACGCCCAATATAGCTAGGTGAGACCCCGATCCCGCCTGATTATCAAGTACACCCCGCGTAGAAAGAGAGTACCCCCAGCATACGCGGTGGGCAGTTGACTTTTGTTCAAATTTGACCTTTGGTCAAGACTTAGGGTTTTGGACCATGGGATGGGCAAAATGGTCTTTGTGCCATTAAGGGGCTTAGTGTAGGGATTGGACTGGTGAGTTGAGTTAAGGACCTTGACTATTATTTAAGGTTAATTGTTGTGTTATTAGGCGAAGTCTAGTTCCGACATTTCGAATAGTTATATTTGTGATGACCGGCTGGGTTTAATTGTTATTTTGTATTACGCAGTTTATGTGTGACTACGATTGTGGATAGTCTCCAGGGTTTCTGATAACCCATTGGGCGTGTTGTTGCCCACTGGGACTGCTGATAGTCCCTAGGGTTGCTAACAACCCATAGTTGTTTATTTATGTTTTGATGTATGTGGTATATTGGGGAACTTACTAAGCTTCGTGCTTACAGTTGTTGATTTATGTGTTTCAGGTACTTCTGAAGATCGCGAGAATGCGAATGTCTGATTGTACACACTCGTTGGGAGATTTGCTACTAGGGAATTCTGTAACACTCTGATATTTTATGATGATAATTTGTATATGACACTTATGTTTTTGGATGACTTGGTTCATGAACAATATTTTGGTAATTTAAAAATGAAAATTTTGGTTTAAAATTTGAGGTGTTACATTGGCCATAACATTTTTTTATTTAAAAAAATTCTTAAAAAACAGAAATTCTTAAAATTTATTTCTCTACAAAATAAGCACAATCATGAAAATTTGAATATATATATATATATATATATATATATATATATATATATATATATATATATATATATATATATATATATATATATATATATATATATATATATAAACAACCTATAAATTTTTTTTCACCAAAATCATAAAAATTTAAGGGATACATTTATTCGGTATACTAATGATTTTGTAAAAATACTTTTTCAAAAATAAGTTTTGGAAGTATTTAATTTTAATTTTAAGAAATATTAATTTAAAAAAATATATATATTTAACATAATATGATCCAAAATGTGACGATTCAAAATATTAATGATTTAAAAAAACTTTTGATTCAACGTGTTTATTATCTTTAATTTATTATGATTTAAAAATATTTAGACTCAAATATTTTATAATCCTTAATTATATCTTTTATGATTCAAAATTAAATGATTCAAAATATATAATGATCCATAATTTTTTTTTTGAACAAAAACTATATATAATTGAATATATTATGGATCAAAAATCATATGATTCAAAATATTACAATTCAAAATTTTATGATTCAAAAATAATATGATTCAAAAAATGTACTAGAGAAAAAAGCTATGATCTTTAATATTTTTCTTATTTAAAATTTTATAATTGTTAAACATTAAAAACTCGAACCGATATTTAGTTTAAAAGGTAAAAAGTATCAAATAATCAAACCAAAAAAATCAAAAAATAAAAGAAAAATAAATAAATATCTATATTTAACTTTTTTTTTTTTAACGAAAAAAAAATAAGTAAAACAAAAATAAATGAAAATAAATAATAAAACACACTTAAATGTCGTTCCATGCACGTTCGTCGTACGTGAATAAATCCTCGAGTCAGTATTAATTACAATGGGCGTGGGTCGCAAGCGAACACACCACGACAAAGCATTTGGGTTTGATATTTGTGCCATTGACGAAATTGATGGTTGAGAATTTTTCTCACAGTCCTCACCATGTTTTGAGGACTCACCGAAACCAGACCGTATATAGGTTTGATGTTTGTGCCCTTGACGAAATGGGTGGTAGAGAATTGTCATCGTAGTCATCACCATTTTTTGAGTCCTCAATGGAGCCGGACCATATATATATATATATATATATATATATATATATATATATATATATATATATATAGAGAGAGAGAGAGAGAGAGAGAGGGGAGAGATGTAAGTTATATTGAGAACACGTAAAAGGTTGAGAACGTGAGAACACTCTATTTTTGTTCATTTTCCAAAATTATGTCCTTAAAGTGTAAAAGGTTAAAATACGTTTATTCCCTTAATTTATGCAATATTAAATTAGTGTATTTCTTATTTATGCAATATTAAATTAGGGTATCTGTTACTTTTAATTAAACTGATAACACATATCCCAATTAATCATACCTACCTTCTTCATCCCCAAAATATCCATCTTACCTCCTTCATCCGTCTTATTCCCTTCTACTTTCATAAGTTACAGTATAGTTTCAATTTTTGGTTTTCTTTGATTCTCCGATGATTTGCAAGAATCTTTAAGCTAGAATTAGGGCATCCATCTACATCAGTTTACTTCACATTACCTGTCAATAATCCCGTGTTTTTTGCGATTTGATGATATGCGACGCTATATGAAGCTTGAACATTGGGATTCTTCAAGATTACTTGCGTATTGTCGTTGAAGATCATCAATATAAAAGCTTATGGAGGTCGAATTTGAAGGAGGGTATGCAGTCGGGAATTGCGCAAGAGGTAAGTTCCTTTAACGTTCAATGTTTACATTTTTTTTAATCATGTAACTCGATTTTGTATACTTTCTATACAACTTTTTATATGAGTTTGCAATGTATGCTTTTGATTTTGTCAAATGGTTCATGGAAGATTTATGACCTATTTTCTCCTTTATATGTTCACTGTTAGCTTTTTTTTAATCAAATTAATCGATTAGCAAAAGCTTGAATGATGTTACTAGCATGAAATTGTTGTTAAATTCAACTACAACTCATCAATTCAGATGAGTTTAGAATGCAGATGGTTTGATTAGGTAAATATTGCCACGGGTCTTATTAGCCCTTATCCCGTACTTATGCGTTACCTGCTAAAGTGCTTGAATTATATTGATTAACCATAGATTCCATTTACATGTAGGTTATTTCTTTTTTATTAAAATGTTTCAATTTGCATTATGTTAATTTGTGTAGTTAACAGTAAGATTAGCCTTATGTATTTGTTATCATGTATGATATTATTTTCCCTAATATCATGCTTATGTGTTACATGGTAAATCGTTTGCCCTACATTTATTCACCCTAGATTCCATATAAATCTATATTATTTATGTTTTATTCATATATGTCAATTTGCATTATGTTTGTTGGGGTAGTTAACAGTAAGATTAGACTTATAATTTTGTTATCATGTATGAACTACAATAGGACGCATGAAGAGTGGGCGTATCAAAAACAGATAATCACTAATGAAATACAAGAATGATCCCTCAAACCCAATAATAATAATAGATATCGATGTAGATGCATCTGATTCTATCAGGATTACCCCCATACCAACCATTGCTAAACCTGGAGTTATGAATCAAAGGTCAAAATCCAAACATGTTTCAACTGTCAAACCAATTCACAAAGAAGGTATTTTTTTTGAATTAGTTATCACACTAAAAAGCGTATTCTTCATGTTTTTGTATTATGCCTCACTATCAATACAAGGTCAACATTCCGGACATAGTGTTTCAGTTGAAGTGCTTCATGAAAATCAGTCACAGCATAAATTTGATCCAGATTCCAATTCCCATTCACCTGTGCATGGTTATACAAAATCAGGTAGCCCATTAACTCTGTATTTTTTTAAATTGCTAGTATAATTCATTCATCTTATGTACTGTTGTTTGACTGTTGTATTGTATTTTCCAACAAAATATACACAGATATTAGAAAAATGTTTTTTACGTCTAAAGAGAAACAGCAGCCATCACATGATGAATAAGATTTTGAAGACCCAAACCCATTCATCAGCCAAAATAAGAGGAAATCACCTCCACTTGTAATAGCCAAAGTTGTGCAACATCATGAAAAGAAAGCTAGAGCAGATGTGGCCAACCCTCAAGCAATTAAGGCAAAAAGTTAAAGTCAAGGAACTGGAGAACAGAAAATCAAAGAAGGGAATTCATGTGGGTATTCCAACACACCTAAGGCGAATACATATTCGTACGTCACCAAAAATATTATTCTCCACAATGCACGGTCTGACGAATAGAAAGAAGGAGTATTTATCATCCATCAGATTTGGTCCCCTTTTAAATATAAAAGTAGATGGGTCGGCATCACGAATTGGGTACTATGCGGTCAATAACTTTGACCCTGAACGCATGGTACTGAATGTTAAGCGGGGTGAGATACTAATCACTAGGTAATTGATACATGATATGTTGGGTCTCCCTCTAGGAAATATCAATATCAATTCATTAAAGTTCAGACCCGCTGAAGACAAAACTATTGATTTGTGGTCTGCGTAGTTCTAGTCAGAAAATGATATTAGGCCAAAAGGCGTACAAAGGGAAATTAAGAGATTAAAAGATATTGGGTTATTGTTTAAAGTCAATTTTTTGGTTCTCATTTGTAACACCCTTGGACAATCCAAGAGCATGGGCATATGTGATGTATCAATGCTTTTAAGGGTTTCTGAGGATTAAGATTTAAGCGACATAGATTGGTGTTCATATGTGTTAGAGTGTTTGAAAAATACAAAACATCCTTAATGACTTATTGACGGTACCTATCCTACAACCTAACTTACTACATTAATTCTACTTATTTATTACTGTCTTAGTCGTTTATGATTACAATATTACATCCTTAATGACTTATTGACTGCTCCTTGATCACTAATGATTTAATCATCCTTTTTTTTAACATATAAGCTTATATACCTGGAGCATGTTTCATGTAATGCGGTTACGATTGATCGTGGAAGACCTACTATATGTTTCTGGGATGTGGAGTCCATGCGCTTACGTGAGGAGTATGAAATCAGAAATGGTGGAATTGGTTCTGGTGAACTTTAGGATCCTTACATACCACACGATGACAATGCCGAAAATGTCAACTCGGTGAATGGATCAGTTGAGGTTAGAAAATTTCCGCATCATTTTTTCATACTTACCACATATAACTAATCACTCATAATGTTTTCAGGAATACCATTCCACCATTGAAAGTATGTTTAACAAGCTAGTTGATGATAGTCATTTGTTGCACTCAAAACTTGTAGATGCAATCAAAAGGCATCCTCTGGTTTGTGATTTCTACGAATGGCAAGCCAAGATCAGAATTTTCTTTAATGAAGAATCCATGAAATATGGAGTGGCAGGTCTACTCATGCAGATAGTGTCGGACCTTTATCTCAATGGTGGTTAGCCAACGCATAACAAATTAACAGGTCCTGTCAAATGGCAAAAAATTCTGTTAAATCGTTCCACAATTCACCCTTTCCAAACTGGAGCATCGGGATGACACAGGAGTTTTCTGATATCATTAGCAATTCACCACTAAAAGATATCATGAAAACTCCAAAAGACCAATGTCCAAGTGCTATTCCATTATCAATTGTTCCTATTCACAATGATTACGGTGTTGTCCGCGCAAGAGAGTTAAGGCAAAGAAATAAGCCCCTAAACTACGTTCTCCGTTCATTGTACGGGCAGTTGACATAACTAAACGTATATCACGTGCTCAGAAGGACCTATCTGAATGGGTTTTCTCAACACAAGGTCATCCAAGGTATATACAAATCTATACATAACTGATAAAACAATTTTTTTTTACAAAGATTATTTAAGTTTTCACATGTTATTCTATGCAGTGACGAACTTTTCCGGACTTGTGTTGGTGTAGCTGCTGAACGCTTTCACATGGAAAGCTTTTTCGCTAAATGTGAACTTTTTGTACACGTACTAGATTGTTGGAGCCATCTGTTAAATTTCGATGAAGCCTTGCATTCCAATTTATCTCCTTGCAGACTATTTGCCAATAACACGTTGACGGTACAATATTAATAATCATTAGCATTCATCAACTATGTCATAATATAATCTTCTTAGTTTTACACATACATGACTTCCACATTCTCACATTACGCCTTCAATTTCATCTGCATATTACACTACTCATAAACATTGTAAACAACCCCTGTAATTACATCATTTATCTTCTTCCCAGAGTTTGTATCTCGAAAATACTGTGTTGACAGAGGAAGATCGTCTAAAATTTTTTATGAAAATCTGAGCCTATCCATTGACGATTTTGATGCAACACTCCACGATGTGCAATTAGTATGCTTCTATACCCACTTTTCATATAAGCAGATTGTTTTTTATAATTTATTAGATCTTGATGTAAGCTTTAGTGAGTGCATTCAGAATACCAACATTAAATTATTTTAAATCATATTCTTGGTATTTGTTTCAGCTACACCTGCCAGTCGTCAGTGATTCTCATATTTTCCTTGTCGTACTCGACTTTCAACAACCATCCTTTTGGATCATTGAGAACATCAAAAGAGATGACGACACCCAACACATATATGGTCTTCTACCAGATATCATTGTAATATACTAATACAGATTGAAATTTTTTTATATATAAATCAATATTTTTAACATATAATCCTATATCATTTCCAGCATTTATACATGAGTCAATACTTGCGGTCTATTCGCCATCCAAACGCTGAAGCCTTTTCACATGTCCCAAGACAAATCACCCACTAACCTGGTCAACAGTAAACAATAACACTGACTGTGGTATTTTTACTATGCATCACATGGAGACGTTTATGGGTGGAAACATTATAGATTTCAAAACTGGATTCAAGTCAGAGTCGCTTGCACAGGACAACCAATTATCTAGACTACGAGTCATCTATCTTTGCAAAATCATAAATTCAGACTACAACCTGCTGAAGGATTCAATCCTTCATCAGGTAGCAGAATTCCAAAAGCTGACTGCATCTAATCGAAATCAACTATTGAATGATGTTGCAACTAGGATACATGCTAAGCTGACCAAATTTGGTTAAAGAATGTTGGGTTAATAAGAATTTTTTGTTTACCTTCTGGGAAGAATAACATGCTATTTACTTTTACTCTATTATGTAGATGGCTCAATGCAGTAAACCTGACACTATTTTGTTTTTTAATTATGTACCTCCCTTTGTCTTCATATTAGATTAAAATGTCATTTATAAATCTTACATGAATGTCTCTTGTGGTTATTGTTAATCAAAACTGTTAAGTTTTACCCTTTATATCTAGCTTCTATATTACATACCCAATTTGTTTCGACATGTTACTCGAAACTAATATCTTAATGTTTCAGACTTTGACATCACATGATACACGTGTGGTATTAATTTATATAATTTTATTTAAATACTAACAACCCCACTTAATTTTGTAATATCAATCATAAATGATGTGCCTACCTAATTTACACATCAATACATGTCACACCCCGCTAAAGCGGAAACGCAAGATATGACAGCGATAACGGTTTCATTGCAAAAGATAAAGATACATCACCATAGCAGTATTTAAAAGTTTACAACCCATAGCTTCAAAAGAAACAAAATACAAGTTTTCAAAATAACATTGTTCAAAATATAACTTCATAATAGCTTCAACACGATGCAACATGCTCTATGATGATGAATCTTTACATCCACTTACTAATTATTTCCTGAAAAAGCATGTAAAACAAGCGTCAACTATGAAAATTGTTGGTGAGTTCACAAGTTTATAAAATCGAGCGTACAACAAGGCCTTTCGTAAAAACAAGTACATTGCTTTAATGATAAACAAGTTGATTGCTATTAAGGAATACAAGTTTATTGCTATAACGAGAAACGAGTTGTATGTGTATGAGCAAACAATGAGTCTCAACCAAACCTATGACTGAAGCCCTATTGAGATCTATGCTTATCGTTCCATAGATGAATATGGTATCATGCACTCCAGCGATTTGGGCGAGTGAGGAGTTATCAATTCCTAATAGAGCTATCCATAATGACCATTGGCTCAAAGAGTTAATGGTTAGAGATAAGGGAAGGGCCTTAGTACGATAAGTTCTCATGTTCCGTGTTGCATAAACATACATAAGGATACATAGCAATATAATAGCAATTAAGTTTGATAATAAACAATTTAAATACATCATGCAAACAATAGTTTTTCTGGACATGCTTTTCCACCCGAAAACATAGAAACTGAAAATAGGGGAGTGCGTGAATACTCACGATGTTTCGTGTAGGCACAAGCGGTACTTCGGGATGCACCAACGTCTTACTACCAGGATCTCACGACATCAAACACACACACTAGTGAGTTTTCATGTCGAAATCTAATGCTAATATACTAAACTCTACATATAGGGAAATGCCAATTTATGTTTTAGTATTGGATTTTATATCAATTAGTTACACTTTTGCTGAAATATTGAAATTTTACAAGTCGTGCGATTAATTACAACCTTGGAATATTAATTTTCCAAATTTTGAAGTCTCTAAAACAACATAAATTCACGAAAAAGAGCATTCGAGGAATAAAAATTCTCAAACTTTTTATTTAACTGATATTACACAATACAAGGCTGGGAAAAATATAAAAATGGATTTTCAAGCTGTTTAATTATATTTTATGATTTATGGGCATTTATTCCAATAAAAATTGAAATAAATAGAAAACAGTTTCCAAAATTACCCAAACTTTTTATTTAATTGTTATTATACATAACTAGGCTGAGAAAAATATAAAAGATATTTTTCAGTGGGTATTTCTATTTTTCCTTGTTTTATTCCTTTAAATAGTCATTAATTAAAGAAATAATATTAAAAAGTTAAAATAAATCACCATAAATTTTTGTAACATCATTTACAGTATAAATAACCTGGGAAAAATATCAAAAGTGGTTTTCATAATGTATAAACTGGTTTTGGGTATTTATGTGTATTTAAGTGTATTTTAGTGCAATTAACTTTAGAAAATAAGAGAAAAATAGTTTACAGTAGAGAAAAATCCTCAAAGTTTTTATGTAACCTCCTACTGTATAATATGATATTCTGGTAAATTTTCATGAACTTTGGATAATCAGAACTAGTTTTCCCATTTTTAGACCATTATAATTACTAAAAATTGGGAAAAATAGCTAGACATGATTAAAAATCTTGACATTATTTTCTGGAGTCACCCATCATAGGTAAGGTATGCGAAAATTGTTAGATACAATTTTCACATCTTCTAAAGTGGGTTTGTAATTTATCATGCCCTAAACAAAATAAAATTAGAAATCATATGAAACAGTAACAAAAATTGCTGAAATTTGGTGAGGGGTCATTATTACCCATAAGGATCATCCATGAATTTATTTAGGATTTATTGACCTCTGGAAGTATTTTATATGATTTATGCACTTGGTTTTAGCAATAATTCTAATAAATCAAAGAAATAACAAAAGCTTTTGAACTTTTCCAGATTGTCTCATGCATTCAAGAGCTTTCAAAAGTAAAAATGTTAAGAATGTATTCAGAAGAGAAATGAGGGTAATGATCCCAAACAATTTAAGAAAAGTTGCATGCAATAATGCATGAAGTGTAGATGTGGCTGAAGTTCATGAATTTGTGTAGTCCATTCAGTGAGGTTTTAAGCCATGAAATTTCAACCATCATTCACTAGATATGTTAAGTTTCTAAGGTATTTTTCCTCAGATTTATGGTTGGGTTTAAGGCCATTGTTTAAGCAAGATACAAATAGTGATCACAGAAAAAGAGCTGTATGCGCAACCTTTTTGTAAAATCTGCCAAAAATCGGATATTTAATATTTTACAGTGAGACTAGTTGGGTTTGAAAGTTAACTCGTGGAACTAACCAATAAAAAAACAATATCATGATTTGGTTAATAAATGACTAAGTTATGGCCGTTCAAAGTCGAACAAAGTAATCTGGCAGTTTGCATGTTTGTTTGTGTGCATTATTAGGGTATTTCAACAAGAACATCATGCATGCCTTTGGTAAGATCCGATTTCTAACACATGCATGGAATGAATGAGCATCCAAGATGTACTAGAAATGGTTTAAATGCTTTTGTTCATGCATGAACATAAAAGAAATGGAGAAGAACATGAAATATTAGATTTTGATGTCACATGATCATATGTGCATCTTTTTCACTCCTTGCATGGATTTGATCCAGTATTTTCACCATTTCAAACACATGCATTGTGTTATGGTGAGAATCTACAAACCACAAGGGGAGAATAAAGATTTCTAGCCATGGAAAGGCATAGAATCCGAAAAGTAGAGAAGACTAAGAAGAAAAAGAACTTTAACCATGAAACTATGGAAGAAGATGTTGTTGTTTACCTTGGTTTTGACCTTAAGAGAAGTATGAACACTTCAAGGTCTTCAAAGTCTTGAAATCTGGCAGAGTAATGAGAGAAAATTCGTGAGTTTAGAGAGAAAGAGAGGAAGAGAGTGAAGTGTGTGCAGAGAGTGAAGTGACAAGAGTGAAGAGAGAAGAGGTGGAGTGTGGGTTTGAGTTTAATCATGAGTTTTGGGAAGAGAGTGCATGGGGAGAGGGGATGGCCGGCTCTTGCATGCATTTAGGCCTCCTCTCTCCTAAATTTTAAACTTTATAAACTTCCCTCCTATATTTTATATAAAAACATTCATTTTTATAAAATGTTTATTAAGCAATTTGATTTATTTAAAAGTCTTGTTTTTAACTAATAAATTATGATTAATGCATGATAATTTATATTTCTATTTCATTGGTATAATCCATAATTTGATTAATAAAATTTGATATTAGGAAGTTTATAGCCAAATTTTATAAAGTTTTTAAGCTTTAAGATTTATAAATTTGGATTTTTGGCTCTTTAGGGTTTTTGGAATATTGTTTGATATTCAACATGTTGAAGTATAATTAGAATGTTTTAATTTATTTTTAGGGTTTTATACCCTATTTCAATTATAACAAAGCTTGAAGCTTTATTCTAATTATATTATTGGCATTTCCTATTGTAGCTAAGCAACTTACTAGAATTGTAAGTATCAAGTATATTAGTCCTAGACCTTAGTTGGATCCCAGTTTATGCAAGATTTTTGACCTAATTTATACTACTAGGTCATGGCATGTTGTGCATGAATGGTTTTTATAAAGATGCATGAGTCCGAGAATGAACTGAATTGATAGTTGTCACAATACACATATACCATGCATAGCCTTTTCCTTTTTCATTTTACTCCAATAAACCATACAGACCTGTACCATTCTACAAACTAACATACAAAAACGAAACAAATCTTATATGCATCAAAACATATGATCATACATAATAGAAGTACATAATCAACACACCCATCACCATCTATGTAAATACCATGGTTGTATACAATCGACACAAACATCATATTATCATATTATCTCGAATAGATTGCACCAAAAAATTATCCGATACAAAAAACAAAATCAACAAACAAAACAAAATGTGTTATTCAATTTAAAAAAATCCAAATGCAGATGTGCAAACATAAGTCAACAAATCATTAATGATAAACAAAACCATCAGTAAACTAAAAATTATTCTAACTACAATTGGATTTCTCATGCACAATTCTTACTTTGCAAGTCCTCCAATTATGATTCACATATAAGTTGCATCCTATGCACTTTCGTGGACCACTTTTTGAAGATGCAGCTGCCCTTTCCACTGCACTAACCATCCGTTTCTTAGTCCCACCCCATTTATTATGTACCACTGGTGGGATATTAACTTCAATGTGTTCTGGAATACTAACCCCAAATAGCGTAAACACAGCTTCATCACTATCATCCAACGCAATAGTATTAACCGGATCTTGATCAAACACCCTCCTCATTGCACGTGTTGTCTTGAAAAAATATTCTAATTTTCCCTTATCATTCTGAAGACGCTCTAGACAGTACTCCATGTTACTATACGCTTCGGTTAACAATTTAAAAGTTTTATCTTCCATTTCAGCAAGCCCATTCTTATTGACCAACAAATGGCTAGAAATAATATCCCTTCTCCACCTTCGTAGAATATATTGCTCGGGTATCTCCTCAATGTGATTATTCTTCAGAACTGCAAACACACGTCGACACAAAATACCCATTCGCTTGAAGAGTTCGCATGTACAATTTATTTCCTTTTCTGGCACCTTCAGTTCCACCTACATCAAAATTTTAATTCATACTTTAGACACATTTTTTTTAAAAACATATTTATTTGTTTAGATTCATATAAACATTACTGATGCTTTTACAATCATTTGAATTTAAGGAACTAACCTTACACTTTGTTTTCACTTGTCTTCTTTTGTCCAAATGTGTAATCATTACTACCTGCCACCCGTTCATATTTTCTACACTATCAATTGAACAATTCCATGCTCCTTTGTATATCTCCTTTCGAACTTCTAGAAAATCTGTATTTGTATACACTTTTGCTACATGTTGCTCTAATCCTATGCCCATCCCAAATTTATGCCTACTTCTCTTAGTTGCATTATCAAGATGACGTTGCATGTTACATGGTTTTCCGTGACATCCCGTGTCCGTGTCATAGTTCACCATGAAATACAAAAGGAAATTCCCATGATGCAAGTACTTATTAAAGAATGAATTCGCACTTTCAGACCTGGAAGTTGTTTTCATCCGTCCATGTATTGGCATGTCCTTAAAATAAGCGGGTATCCATGAAGTCTGCCTACGATACATGTCTTTAAACCATCGTTTATAATGCAGATTGTGATCCTTCATCAATGACTTCCACGATGTTTCAAACTCAATTGGATCCATATATATATATATATATATATATATATATATATATATATATATATATATATATTCCATACTAGTTTGTTGAAGCGTTTTTTGAAATCCGTGTTTTTCAAAACATCCCCACTAACATGATACACATCCATTTTAAACTTGAAATTACACATATATTTTAAAAAATAAATGTACTTTCATCAACAAAATTCAAATATCATTACATATTCACCTGATGTAATTCAATTATCATACAACATACCTTCACGTGTAGTTTTTTCGTTACATGTCATAAGCATAGTCTATGCTTGGCGTTTGGGAATATAGCCTGAACTTCCTGCAAAATCGTTGGATCCTGGTCTGTTAACACCAATGTTGGTTCTTTTCCATGAGCTTTTAAAAAAGCTCAAGCAACCAACAATAAGACTCTATTTTCTCATTACTAAGTAGGCCAGCACCAACAGTAACAGATCTTTTGTGATTATCAATAGTTGTAAAAGGGACAAATACTATTTCATACCTAAATACTAATATTTGTCATCATTAATGACATTGTACAAACAAATTAATCCAGAATACACATAAACCAAAATAAAATGCAACATAACACTTACTTATTTGTTCGAAAGGTAGCGTCAAAAGATATCACATCTCCAAACTCCTTGTAGAATACCTTATGTGTTTCATCAGCCCAGAACATAGCATTTAACACGCTATCGACACATTTATACTCGAAGGAATAATCTGGATAAAATGTTTTCCTCTCATTCATTTTATTCACTACCAATTACGCGTCCTTGTTGCCTATAATGTTACCCAATTTTTTCCTAAAATTTTTGTAATCACTCTCTTCGGGACCAACACACTCATATCCACCTTTTAACGCATCACGAAGTTTATGCGCCTTTGTTGCACCCATGTTTGCTTTTGTTGCGCGTATAATAAACTCATTGTCTGTATAATTTAATTTTCTAGTTTTTTTTTTAATGTCTGCGCTCTTCTATGGTATAAAGAGGGTGGTTGTGGAGCTCTTGAAACTCTCTAATTTGAAACTCATTTGTTCCAACACTAACACGTTCAAACTTTATCAATGCTCTACAATCCGTTATAATAAAGTTTGAATTCCTATGTTTCCTTCCACCATTATTTGTATCCATTTTATCTACGCTTCTATGAAACAACATACTTTATCTTTATTGATTTGTCATGCTGAAACCTTGTAGTTGTGTTCAACCGAACATCAAACCTAGCATGCTCTGCATATTTTCTATACATATTGATTGCGTGTGTTAGTGATTCGAATGTAACCTCATCATCAAGTCATAAATTCTTTCGCGACACAAGGTTACCACAACTTATTAGATCCACTAGGTGAATATAGAATGCTATTGTTGACAATTTCATTTTCATTAGATTCTGTACCTGATCCAAACAGTTCCAAATAACTTATATTTATATAGATAATTCTTTTTATAAACACTAACCAAATTTCATTACCATCACAATTATCAAGATTTTGACATGATTCATTATCACTCTCATTTTCATCATATGTATCTTCGTAGCCACCTTCAACTTCTTGTGTAGCGTTATCTCTTCCACCACAACAAATATATCAAATATTGACCTTATAACACTACCATTTTATAATATTATTTATTAAACATTAACAACCACTGTTGACTATCAAATTCCATGACATAAAAAAGTTGTGTTGCATAGTAAATAGCTGCACAGATTAATGATGGTCTCAACATATATTCTTCAATGATTTCAATAGTACGAATACACAAAAAATGGAATTCAAATTAATTAAATTGTATATTGAAACACTAACATTTATAAATACCCTAGTACAATCACAAATACGTTAAATCTATTGTGATTACAACCATATTCAACAATGTTTCAACATAATCCCACATAATTCCATAAACAACAATTGTGTTCAATGATGATTGAAACAATAACATTTATAAATACCCCCTCTTCCATCTGAAATACACTAAATCATTTATGATTTCATAGCTATTCATAAATGTTTCAACATAAAACCACATACTCCCCTAAAATAAGCAATGATTCACATATAACCATGAATATGCAACCTAATGGAATACAAAGCCTATTGAAATAAACATAACTGTTTTGCCTGATAACCAAGACTATGCAACAATTGATTACAACTACATTAAATCATTTGTGAGTACAACAACATTTATAGATACCCATAATTTCATAACAACTATATTAAATCATTTGTGATTTCAAACCTATTCAAACATGTTTCAATGTAAAACTACATAATTCCATAACTCAAGCAATGATTAATATATAATCAAGATTACACAAATTAACGGAATAACAAGTATATACTTGTCACTGGTAAATTATATATTTGCGTACAACACCTTATAATTGATGGGTTTTGGTCATAAGACATCCTATGTGCTCATACAAACCCTAATGTTTGGATCTAGGTTTCTCTATTGTACATGCTTTGAATCCAAGACTATAACCCCTAATTCTAGCATACAAGTAATCATATTAATATGTAATTAGGTTTAAGATCATACCTTGATTGTTATGTAGCAATAACAATCCCAATTCCACCTTGGATTGACTTTGGAATGCTTAGAGTCACAAGTGTCACTCCTCTAATGGCTCACAAACACCATAAGCAAATGGAGGAGGTATAAAGAGAGAGGAGAGAGGTTAGAATTCGTCCTTAGGACTTCTTGGGAAGAGATACACGAATTCATGACCCTAGGGGTGTTTATATAGGTGTAGAGATAGGGTTTCAGTCATTATCCTTATCTAGTTGATTATCCATTAAGCAACCAATAAGATAATCCTTGAATCCTTATCATACTCGAATTCTAAGGCTTTCCAACCTTAAATTCGTCCACCATATAAATAAGATAATCCTTACCTTATTTTGTAACTATCACATAATTACAAATCAGCCCCTCTAGTTTAATTAATTACATTTGATCACAAAATTAATTCCTAATTAATTATTGACCAATATTAATTAAACAAATATGATTTCTCCTTTAATATATTATTCTTATAACATATTAATAAATCATATTATCCTCTCTCTCTATATATTTCTCCAATCAAGTTGCTTTGGTGAAGGCAACCCAAAAGGACCATGCACCATCGGGTCAAGTACATACCAAAATAGTTATGGACTTAGACACTAATCCAACAGTCTCCCACTTGGATAAGTCTAACAACTATTCTGCGTATGACTTCAGATCCTGATATGCAATCGTAGCTTTCCAAAGCCGCTGTCAACTCTGATCATATCAGATACGCGTGTCCTTAGATAAGGGATCATATATTCCTCCATTCTAGATATCGTATGAGATATGATTTCTAATCATTCTCTTTGTACTATATCTCGATTTCCGATTTATGACGACAGACTAATTGAACAAATCAAATTAGCCCTAGCCCGACCGAGCATTTACGTATGTCATCACTAAACCATCGAGGGGCCCAAAGATATCGCTTTTTATTCTTTGAATAAAAGGAACTGATAAACTTTGATACAATGCTTGCTTGCACTCACTAACCAAATCACACACAACAATATGTTTTATAACACCAAGTTACTAGTGCGTTTACATATTATCAATGTGCAACCGATTCGCAAGATACAACTCACACATCTCGGTTTCAAGAATATAAGATGTTATCGTCTCACCAATCACTCGTAATACAATTCATGGAGTGATCCAAGTGAGCGTGGGTTTAATCCAATGCTCAAATTCATATTCATAAGCACTCATGAATGTTGCAGCAAACATTTGCTTATGTCTAATGCTCTTTAGACAATCCACACACCAATTCATGACAGTCTTCATTCATATCTACTTCCAACATATGAATGACTGTGGCCCGTTCGAATAATTCGATTATTCTTAATAAACTCAATTATTCTGGAAGTCAAAACATGCAAAGTGAAACACAAGAATAATACTAATCCCATATAGCCTCAACCCTTTGAGTATAAATAAAACTCCTTTTATTTATCACCATATCCATTACTCATTATTTGTCGTTTCGGGTAATCAACTTCTTACTTGAATTCCAACACTTGTCCCATGCTCCTAGCATGCACAAAATGTTTACCTATGGTTCTTACTTTTGTGAAATAGACAAATTGAACACATTTCCAATCATTCTCATTTTACAACTCCAAATCCTTTTTCATAAGTGTAAGAATATCAAATTCTTGCTACTTATAGAATATGCTAGATTCTAACACTTTATGCAACGATCCTTTCGTAATGTCACTGCACCAAAGTCACAAAAACTATTGCCAATTATATTACAAAGTCCTCTATCGGAGATTGTTACAAGACAATTCCTTAGATATGATGTCTCTCTCTCAAAGTACATTCCTTTGAACATCCTTTTGCATAAAAGTTTCTAATCTAGACATAGATTTTCAATATTTACTTCCTAATATGAACACGCTTCCATATTTTCCTCATGACAGCTCATTCTTAATAGAATCTTTTCTATTTGTAATGATGTCGATATGGTCCATCCAATATGGAAACATTTCCATATTTTCCAATACTATACTTCCAACTACTCACAAGCGACCAATCCTCGTCGAACTTTTGATTGTCCTTTGATAGTTGTTTAATTATTTTAGTCAAAACCAATTCTAGTCCCTTTTCCCTCTAATTGCGCTAGACATTTGGAAAATTTTAGAATGGTCAAACATTAAAGCATTTGCAATCGATCCTATACCCGAAGCGTATGGGACACGACGCATAATGTTTTATTTGCTATGTTCTCAAAATTCGAATTGTGAAGAGGAATGCCATAATCATAATCAAAATTTTAAGAACACACAATGTACCTTTGACTAAATTTATTAACATTCCACAACCTAATCCTTTAGATTTGAAATGAAGCATAATATTCTCTCCCTTAATTATAGCAAAACAACTTTATAACCCTTACTACTTTGCAAGGTTTAACTCTTGTTTTCTATAATTAATATTGCCAACTTTGCAATACGTGCCTTAATAATCATACAATCATAATATTTATGCTCCTACTATCATGATGATTATTGTAAAACATAACACTTATGCTCCCACTAGCTTTGACATGTATTCATAAACATCTTAACTTTCAGAAAACAACACCTATTGAATTTCTTAAGTCCATGTTTCTAATACTTAATGCTTTGATAATCTTTTATCAAGGCTTCTTGAACTTATACACCTTTGCCTTTAGATAGTTCATATGTGTGTCTCAACAATTAAGACTAATTGCCAAACCTCACAATTCAAATTATGGAAAGGGATACCGTAACCATAATCGAATTCGAGAATGTAATTTTACAATCACTATCTTCTTGAAATCTTTCTTAGTGAAAGCATTTCCTCACAATCATTTTCATGAAGGAGGAAATCTTATGACACTTAGATTTAAATGGTGTATTTGTTCCTATCCATGTGAATTTGTTAAAACTAAAGTTTACGACAAATTCAAACTCATATGGATCGAACTTTCTTAATCTTGATTTCTTGCCTTATGGTAGCACAGCTGCCCACCACGTCTTCCAAGTAGTTAAGTAGCTCACCTTTTCCTATCAATGTACTTTCCATTGATCAAGGTCCTTGCCTTTTATGCATTCAAATGAGAACTCATAGGACTCACATGCATAATTAACTCGATTGGATTGGCACAGAAACAAAATAATGTCTTCACGATAGGTTGTAAACCTCAACTCGTGTGCTAGTGATGATCGATAAGGCTTATTTGATTTGTTCTTGAAACTTTTCAAGACTATTAAGACTCCCACTGACTCCTTGACATATACGATTCTCTTATCAAAACATTTTTTTTGATAAACAAAGATTCAAGAGTTAGTGTAGCTTATATCAAAACAAAACACTTCATAATTTTGGTCTTAGTTGGTCTTTGTCTTATCCAAGACATCACAACTTTCCACAATTGATGAATGTTATAAACCTTCTTAATACTATTCACTCAATGTCACAATCTTGACTTTAAGACTTGTTTTGGAACGAAGTATGATTGACTTCTTGATTTGACCATTTCTTCAATCTTTGATTCCTCTTCTTAAACATACAATTGTACTAAGACTTACTTAGAGGATCAATTGAAATATGGTTCTTAATCATTAAGACCCATTATAAAGCATAAAAGCTACTCTCCCTTCTTCTTAGAATGGAGAAACTTTTATCTTTCTGCCTACTTGATTCTTCTTATTCGTTCTACTATTGATCTAAACCCTTTAATCAATTCAGAATTACACTTAATCTTGTAAGTGTAATCATATTTACTAAGCCTTTAGTAAATCATGACGAATATCTTTGTTACTCTTATGGTGAACTTGATCAACACACAACTTTGTATACTCGATCTCCTAGTCCTTCACTTGACACTTTGTCAACGAATTTGTCTAATTTCCAAATATGAAATTTCTCATTCATCATGCAACCAAGTTGCGTGATTCCAAATTTCTGTCCAATTGAAACTTTGGGCGATGAGAAACTCTCCCTATTTGGTAAATTCTATACATTTCCATAAATAAGAATCATATCCATTCGTTGTAGAAATATGAAAACATCAGTTTTCAAAACGATTTCGTTGCAAGGAAGTAAACAAATAAATAAGTCAAAATTTATTTTATTTATAAAAAAAAATAGCGGAAAAACATTTGTCCTTACAATGCAAAATCTATTGAAAACTATGTAAAAGGAAAATTTCTAACAACTTTATCATAACTATCTAAGCTCAAAATCCAATCTTCAAGTCCATGCGATCAAGATCCATCTCTTGTGATTAGATTCATCTTGCTCTCTTATCAAGCTTCCTTTCTTTTCACCTATCCTTCAAAACATTCAAATGCAATCTTATCACATCATGTATTAAGAATCAATGAATAGGAACTTAATGGAGTTAGATAGTGTATTTTACCTGAAGCGAAGTCATACTTTTGACTCTCCTATCTCTTAGATCTCTTAGATAAATTGGGCAACTTTGTCTCCAATGCCCCTTCTCTTGGCAATAAAAGCAAATTGACTCTTTAGGAACAACACATGGAACTACTTCAAACATTGCCTTTCTCTTATGATCAAACTTTTCGATCATTGCATGTCTTTCATTGCCATTGTCTATATCCATAGAGGTTTTGAAGGCAGATTCGCCAATTAACTTTGCTTTTTCTATTGCACCAAACCATTGCTGATTCAGCAGCAATAAGCATGTAGGTGAGATCTATGAGTGTCACGTTGTGGTTCATCATATAGTACTCTCTTACGAACTCACTATACGAGTTAGGAAGTGACTGAAGAACCCAATCAACAACCATCGCTTCATCGACAACGGATCCCATCATTCTTAATCTATCAATGTGTGACTTCATCCCTAAGACGTGTGCACACACCGACTTGCTCTCTTTATATTTACTTGCCAAAAGGGCTTGAGTGATATTGAACCTTTCAATTTTACAATCTTGTGGGTTAGGGAGAATAATTGGAGGAGGAGGAGGAAGTGAAGCATGATTTCTTGTTCCTCGATCGAATCATGGAATATCATCTTCATGTGGAATACTTGTTCCACGGGATTTGAGAAGACCATAGTTGTCGAACTTTGACATCGGGAGAAAAACGAATTCAAGTTAGTTGATTGATTGAGTCCTTGGTAAATCACCCAAATGAAATTCCAAGGCTAGGACCCAATACAATATCCTACAACTCGGGAGAGGGATGCCGTAACCCAAATTGCAGAACATTTGAAGGTAAGTGAATGACGATTCACTAATTTCCACCATGAAAAACGAAAAAGAAATTTAAGTTTTAAATCTATGAAAACTCCTAGATCCTTTGAGATTCATTGAACATTTCAATGGCATGCTTAAATCTCGATATGCCCCTCTTGTTTGTGACTGGGATGCCGAGGATCACAAAGCGGGTGTGAATAACCATGCAAACTACATGGTGCCCTCACATGTTACAATCACCTATTCGATGTGCCGGTAAACCACACACGCTCCACCGAACTATGACAAACATTGAGTCACCCTTTGCTACCTTTGCTTAGAACCATTTAGTGTGCCGGTAAACCACGCACGCTCCACTAACGTCTTCGCAAGGGCACAAAGTGTAATTTCATGGAATTGCATCAATTCACTTTGCCTAAGTAACTAAGATTGGGAATTTGTAAAAACATTTAGTTACTTTTTATTTCATTATACTTATAATGGAAGGTTTCATCCTATCCTACCTATTCAGCTAACGACCCTCCACTAGTCAAAAGTGCGGTGGGTAAGAGTGGATACCCATTCAATCGCCATTTTATAGGCAATTTCCTTAAACACCCCTTATAGACCAGCTTCGTGAATGAGGCCTACTAACGGTAAGACTGACTTTTACTCATACATATATATAATGTTAGACTTTTAATGTTATATATATAGTATAGGGTGCATTTTATACTTTTAAAATACTATGTGGTTAACTTTAATAATTACACTTTTAATTCAATTAAATGGTTAACCTAAACTTTTATGGATTTATTAAATCTCTTTTAATTATACTCCTTAATTAATTAATAAAACCATAAGGGTGTATTTGAACTTTTCAAAACATTTCTAGGGTTTTAGAATTTAACATTCCTAATTAAACTTTTAATCAACTTTTAAATTCCAAAACTTGAGGGCAAGTTTTGAAACATTTCAAAACAATTCAGTTTTAATCTATCTTAAAATTTCAAATTTATGACATTTAAATTAAAATTTTAAATATTAAAACTCTTGATTTAATAATTATCTTGAATTAGACTATTAATTTAATTATTAAATCATAAGGGATTATCTAAATAATGAGGATAATTACCATTTATACATTTAAGTTATCCTAATCCCTTAAATATCTATATAGATTTCGAAAATATGGATGGATAATGCAAGATCTTGAATTACCATATATAACAATTAGAGGATAATTACAAGATATGGAATAATCCAAATCCCTAAAAATTAGGATCTTATCTTGGGGAGGAGGCAAATTTCTAACAAACCCTAGATTTCGAAATTTAAGGGTTTAAGGAAAGGATTTGAAGGTCTTATTCAAACTCTTGCAAATTAGGGTTTGCAAACCCTAATCTCAAAACACCCTAGCCTCCTAGGGTTTATTGGCAATAAACACTAATATATCAAGTTCTTACAATTGAAACCAAACCAATGGCTCTGATACCACTGATGGGTTTTGGTAATAAGACATCCTATGTGCTCATACAAACCCTAATGCTTGGATCTAGGTTTCTCTATTGTACATGCTTTGAATCCATGACTATAAACCCTAATTCTAGCATACAAGTAATCATATTAATATGTAATTAGGTTTAAGATCATACCTTGATTGTTATATAGCAATAACAATCCCAATTCCACCTTGGATTGACTTTGGAATGCTTAGAGTCACAAGTGTCACTCCTCTAATGGCTCACAAACACGATAAGCAAATGGAGAAGGTATAAAGAGAGAGGAGAGAGGTTAGAATTCATCCTTAGGACTTATTGGGAAGAGATACACGAATTCATGACCCTAGGGGTGTTTATATAGGTGTAGAGATAGGGTTTCAGTCATTATCCTTATCTAGCTGATTATCCATTAAGCAACCAATAAGATAATCCTTGAATCCTTATCATACTCGAATTCTAAGGCTTTCCAACCTTAAATTCGTCCACCATATAAATAAGATAATCCTTACCTTATTTTGTAACTATCACATAATTACAAATCAGCCCCTCTAGTTTAATTAATTACATTTGATCACAAAATTAATTCCTAATTAATTATTGACCAATATTAATTAAACAAATATGATTTCTCCTTTAATATATTATTCTTATAACATATTAATAAATCATATTATCCTCTCTCTCTCTATATATTTCTCCAATCAAGTTGCTTTGGTGAAGGCAACCCAAAAGGACCATGCACCATCGGGTCAAGTACATACCAAAATAGTTATGGACTTAGACACTAATCCAACAATAATCATCATTGAATAAGGGTCTAAGTGTTAATCAACCTATTCAACTATGAATTAACCTACGACCACAAACTTTGGAAAAAACAACTATATGTTTGCCACAAGTTAATTAGCTACTTACATACATAACATCATAATCAACACTCAATATAATTATTCTCATGTGCTTAGAAGGATAGCAGGTGAGCATAAGTTCTTAAATTATTGCAGAAGACCTTGAGTTTTAATCAACCTATTCAGCTATGAATCAACCTACGACCAGAAAAATTTGGAAAAAATAACTATATGTTTGCCACAAGTTAATTAGCTACATATATACACAACATCATAATCAACACTAAATTTAATTTATTCTCTGCAATACACAATACTCATTCATTATTGATTATCATATTCCAACATCTAATTCCCATACAACATTTAACTCAATCGCTACTGCTTTTACTGGTAATATACATATACTTCACATCTGTATAATTCATCACCATAAATCAATTCCGTCGAATTGAACATCTCTATTTTGTTTTAGCAGAATCTAACTGTCCTTTTTCGTTTCGCAATATGATTACATTGAAATAATAATTTCTGAAATCAAGCACATGTACCTTTACCTTCATCAAGAATATCGATCAGTGAATTGACTTTCATCGCCATAACAATCCGCACATTCGGTGTGCTTCATCGCAACAGAATTCAATCAACGAATCGTAATTTAAATCCAGATAACGACAACAATATTGATGTAATATTTTGCAGATTTTGATTACGCGTTTGATGTCGGCGTTATGGATTGCAGCAATAACGAATATGGTTTCAATAACTTTTATCCAATTGACTTTCTTCATCGTTCTAGCTTCAATCATGGAAAACGTCTGTTACGTGTTATTAAATACGTTTATGTTATGTTTATGCTGCCTAATTACTATTCACGTAAGTATATACTTTCCTATTTTTGACCCTTATGAAACGATTCGTCCACATTTGTTCTCGCGTTTCTCAACCTTTTAGTGTTCTCAATATAAGTTATCCATATATATATATATATATATATATATATATATATATATATATATATATATATATATATATATATATATATATATATATATAAAACTCGAATTGTAGCTGTCAAACAGAACCTTCGTATGTCGTCTTTGTCCTGGGAGTTTTTAAAAAATGAACAAAAATAACAAAATTTATCGATAACGGTGAAAGCCAGTCCAAGTTTAAAGTTCCAAATTAACGAACATGTCCATATGGTTTGATAATCCAAAATAACACACTACAATAATATTCATCTATAGAGACGAAACCTATAGGGACGACAAAAATCATCGCTATAGGTAGGGGTGTCAAAAAACCCGAACTCGATTAACCCGACCCGAACCCAAATAATTAGAATCGGGTTTAATAGGGTCAGAACTCTTAACCGGGTTATTTGGATTAAACCGATTAACCCGAATTGTTATTAGTGTCAGGTTTAGGGTTGATTTTTTCAAAACAATTCAGGTTTCGGGTCAACCCAAACCAAATTTTTTTTTACTGCGTTGAATGACATAAATTTAAGATTCTATGAAATTTTACAACTAATACATATTTCTTATTTAAACAAGCTAGAGAGTAAAATTACTATGTATATAGATGTATAAAATTGTATAACTTTCCTCTCCTCATAATACAGTACGGCTGTGTTGTAATAGTTTTACCAATTTTATTCATTGTTTACATTACTATACTAATATGGTAAAAGAAACTCCAAAAATTCATATTGTATACCAACTTTACGTTTTAAGTCTTCATACATGTGCATTATGTATTAAAACCCGACTAACCTGATTAACCTGATCCTATTAACCCGAACCCGACTAACCCGTACCTTACCACGGTTGGGTTTTGGGTAAATATATTTTCTAAAAAAACCCGACAAACCCGATCCGTTTAACCCGAAACCCGATCGGGTTAATCCGATTAACAGCCCTAGCTATAGGTGACCTTGTAGGGATGACATATCATCGCTATAGAGTTGACCAAACATTTTTTACTTTTTATGCTAAAGTGACGACAAAGCGCCTCTACCGGTAAAGCGGGACATGTCGTCTCTAGGGTCTATAGCGACGAATTTGCACCCTATGGCGACCACTTTTGTCGTTCCCTAAGGTCTTTAATCTTGTAGTGACACCTCCAATGTATGGTACCAATGCTATCTAAATGAGAATCAACAATAATTACTAAAGAAATATTGATACTAAGAAAAAAATCACCAAAATTTTTGTAGAAAGCCCAAAGCAGGAAGACCATGGGATGAGTAAATTAATCATCAGGTGATACAAAAGTCAAATATGATACTTAGGGTCCAAAGAAAATGGAGAAATACAAGTACTTAATGCCCGATTTTGGTGGAATCGAATTTTGAGTGAAAAATGATCTTAAATCCTGTCACTGCCTATAACACGAATTGGAAGGCGGCTATGATGTTGCGCCGATATTGTAGAATGTGGTTCACACGAGGAAGCCGCACAGTACGCGAATTGGAAGGCGCTTGATTGCAGTCGCATGGCTGTCTTATCGCAGAACTGGAAGGAATCGTTCTCAACAAATGAAATGTAATTTCTTATGACTAGTGAAAACTGCTATTAACTACATAGAAAAAGATGTCAAATAAACACCTGTTTTGAACACTTGTGAGATGGATGTAGAACGTTTGTAGTACGTGATTTTGAGCACCTTAAAAGAAGGCATTAATAATGAAAGGTAGCATATGCATACATAGATAGTTGGAAAATCAGGCCCTTTGTTCACTGGAAAACAATCGACACACTCTGATTGATTTATGTGAGAATAAAGAATGAAAGAGAACTATGTAATTTCGACTCTAGAGGCTGCTTTATTCATATCAACAAAGACTGTATATATAGATTCTTAGATACCCACCTAAACCCATGCTACTTACTCTACCTAAAGTCCTGTAGAATTCCATAGAATCCGGTCAAAAGTATAGACCAATTCTAAATACAAAAACTACTATCTAAAGCATAAAACATAAATTATTAAATCTAAAGTTTCAGCCATGCACGTGAGAAAAGCTAACAAACCGATTAACCCAACATAGATACCAAAATTTGAATTCATAGTGAAACTAATGTTGGTTATCATACAATTTTGAGACTGCTTTACAAATACTTAGGTTTCATGGTGCTTTCTTCTGTACAAAATTATGTATATGTTAGCGAATAGAATGCAAAATTCTTGGTCATAATGAGCAGATCAGGCCAGAAGCAACATGAATGAAGACATCCTCACGACATGGAATTGTGAGGCCACCCATTGGATGATCATAACCTAATTCTTCCTCTGATTGATGTAGGAGATCATGGAATAGACTTTATATTGAAACCTTCCTAGTTCCTAATTAGTAATATGGTCATAATCTAATAAAAATATGCCTAATATTTTGCCATCAGAAGCTGCAGCTACGTACCATCGTGTTTGCTATATGAGTTCTTTTCTTTAAACTTCCGAGCTTCCTCAAGAAAGACATAAGCAGACCCTTTACAAAGTCGTTTCCTTGAGTTCATACACTAACATGTGTGATCCTACCATGAATTTTTATCGAACTATTCATCATTGGTCATCGGCCGATTTCTCTTCACCAATCAGTCCCTATCATAACAGGTTAGAGGAAAAGAACAATAACAGATAGGTCTTGGGCAGGTGGTGTTGAAGAAACAACTGATCCAGGCCTTAAAGCTATAGTCACATTCAGTATATGGAGAAAGATGTGGCATACACACTTTTTTTAACAGATTCACGATACAAGCTAAAGAAAAGAAGTAAGTGGTTCTGGTGGGCTTAGAGGACATTGATAAAGAAAGCCTTAATGGCAAAGACATGAACACCATAAGTTGAACTATGTTCGTCATTAATGTATTAATGCTGAAACTAACTTTTTTAATCTTACAATTAATTTGGAGACCACATTACTCCCTCTGATTTACAAGTAATTAATCCTCATGGTGATTGTGACTGTACAAAACTGTTAGCAAACACGATGCATGCCTAGCTCTTCATCATAACGAGCAAAGGCGGCAGGCAACATCAATGAACACTTCCTCACGACATGGAATTGTGAGGCCACCCATTGGATGATCATATCCAAATTCTTCCTCTGCTTCATGTAGCAAGTCTTGGAACGAATGCTGGTTTAATAATGATAAAGGAACAACAAATCGTCTTTTCTCTTGATCACCAACATAAACTGCAAAATGTCCTTTTGGGATGATGTGACGGCTTCCATTGGACAATGATCGACCAAGAACTTTCTTTGCTTGAATGATCCGAGGCATACGAATAGCCATGTATATATGAAGGGAACAGTCACTTAATTTGTTTTGGTGAAGATATGCAATATGAAAGGATTATGCTTTTGTGACAGGTGCCGTGGAGGAGTTTTGGAGAAGTTGTGCTTGATATCAGCACAATTGTATGCATTATATAGGTGTAAGAAGATTTCAATAAGATTGGTTAATAGTAGGAATTTTAGCGCAGAGATTGTGACACATTCTTGCAAAATGCAAGATCACATGGTTTTGTCTTCCAAGTTGTTATTGGACCCAAAGGATTAGACGTTGAATGAAGTATGCCACATATTTTCTGCAATGTAAGTGGAAAAGATTGAGCAAAACTATGGCCCATATGTATATTGGATTCTGAAGGACATGCACCATTATTATTCACATGGCTATGTTTCATAAAAAATCGTAACATTTTGCATCTT
Organism: Lactuca saligna; assembly: GCF_052625555.1. Taxonomy (NCBI): domain Eukaryota; kingdom Viridiplantae; phylum Streptophyta; class Magnoliopsida; order Asterales; family Asteraceae; genus Lactuca; species Lactuca saligna. The sequence continues at coordinate 85,888,177 of NC_136420.1, read as the reverse complement.
TATAATTTATTTATTTTTTGATGTACAACCATTCCACCAGTTTAGCTGGTGACGTGGTGAACACTATCAAAAATGAAAAGGGGTCAAATCTAATTAAGCATATGACTCAACTAGCTTCTAATTTGCTTTTGAAGAAAATGTTCCACTCTAACTAAATGGGAATCGAGAGTGTCATGGGATGTTGTTATGTGGGATTGGTCATTCAGAAGAAAATGTTGTTTCTTTCATCTTAACCCGAAAGAGGGAGAGCTGTTTGAACGTCGGTTTTTTTTTTTTTTTTTTTTTTTTTTTTTTTGAAGATTTTAAACAGAAAGAACAATTTTAATCTTAATTTGGTAGCTTGGGTTAAAAATCTTATTATCTCTCAAAACTCCATGTAAATCTTATAGCTTGCATATTTGTTAGCCCATTTCGGTATGTATATCTATGTATTTATGCATACCCGACCCATTAATGTTGACATTCGGCCTATGTATGTTGTATAAGTATATATTCGTTTTCTTTAATGAGAATTGGGATTGATGTGGAAACACGTTTTAATATAATATAAAATAGGCAACAAAATTTTCCTGATTATCTCACTTCAACCACGAATCAATATCTTTTCTCTTTTCTTCCTGTTAGTCTTCATTCTCGGTACAACCTGTTGGGTTTAATTCTGACTTTACTCAGAATTAGTGACCGAGTCTCCTGCCTTTTCTTTCGGAGTAATTCATGAGTTATTGTCTAGTATTTTAATTCTGACCGGTAGCTTACCCTCGCGATGCGGCGGCCAGCAGCGATTAATTAGATGTTCGTGGCCGTCTAATTGATTGTCTTCAATCTATTTCCGGTGTCTCGGTCGTTGATTGGTCTACAGACTCTTTACGTTTTCTTTTTTTGTTCGAATTTTAGTTGTTTCGGTTCAGTTTTAGTTTTTTCATTCGGTTCCACTTTTGTGGATTTTGATGTTCATGTTTTCAGTTGAGCTAAACCCGATCAATTATATTAGTCATCTTTCCTCAAATTCGACTATATTTTATGACGAATAGTTTCAAATTGACAAATAATTTTACAACGGGGATTAGTTTCACTACGAGGAATAGTTCTAAATAGAATTTAGTTTTCTTTTTGAATGACATTGATAGTTATCTTTAGGTTTTAGGGTTTAAGGGGGCGGGGTAGTGCAACAATTACACTTATTTGATTTTTATAAGGGGTGGATCGCTGTTAATATTTTGTTGTGTTTTCAGGATTTGTAGAAACTTAGATGGTAAGGTGACAATTTGTAACCATGGTTAGAACATTTTAAGAATAAATAAGGAGTGGATCTTATTAACGACCAAAAGCAATGAGGGGTCTACACAATAATGATTACATGACTTTGTTTTTTCTTTCGATCAAAATGAATTCCATCAATTAGACTGACTTATAAAACTAATTATTATAATAAAATAAATAATATTAATAAAATAACAAAAAAAATTATATATATATATATATATATATATATATATATATATATATATATATATATATATATATAGTTTTTTATTACGATACACAGGTAATTTACATCTATTATTTTGAGTTAAAAATAAAATTATATAATTATTTTAGTTAAATTTAAAAGTACATTTATTTTAGGATTAAAAATAGAAATAACTTGCTTTTTGTTTTAATATATAAATACGACATTTTGGATTAAAAATATATTTATATTTTGGTCGAAAAATATAAATGTAGTGTTGTTATAAGATACTAATAAAAGGGCCTTTCATATTTTGAGTTAAAAAATAAATAAATTTGTTTTTAATGAAATAAAATGCCATAAGCATTATTTTCAATTCAAAATACTTATGAAAAATTGTGAAATTATACTCAATCATAATTACCTAGAAATTCAGAGACTTTGGCCTATATTTTTTCAAACATTAAACTTACATCTTTGATCCTTTATATTAATGTCATTTTCAATCCATATCCTTATAAAAATATAATATTAATTTTATTCTAAAATATATACAACCATTTCGTAGAAAATCCAAAATACTATTTAAATGTTTATGTTGTATGATAAATCTCGAATGTCTATTAGTTTAACTATAACAGAATAAGTTCATACAAATAGCGAATGGATTTTTTTACAAAAAGTTTATGTTGTATGAATAACTCTCAAATGTATATGTTATAACCTCACCTTAATTCAAAAATAGATATCTATATTAATCAATATGATATAACTTAGTTAACATTTTGTTTATTATTTACATTGTTATCATTCTATTAAAAATATAAACAAACGACTAGACATGCAAATAACAGATTTAGGTTTATTTAATAAACTACAGTAATAAAAATAACATAGCTAGGTATTAACTTTAGTTTAAAGCATATTATAAAAACGTGATTATATATATATATATATATATATATATATATATATATATATATATATACATATATATATATATATATATATATATATATTAATTTCAAAAAATAATATATATTAAATGTGTTTTAATATTAAACAACTTTTAAAAGAAGTATAAAAAATTATTATGTTTAAAAAAAGAAACATTAATGATTATTAATATTCGTAATATAATAATAATAGTTGTAATATAATATAAGTATCATCAATATATTATCAAAATATTAAGAAACATCTAAAAAGATATTAAAATGCAACAATTCAAAAATAAAAATAGTATATATGATGAAAAATAAACATAATATATTGAATATATATATATATATATATATATATATATATATATATATATATATATATATATATATATATATATATATATATATATAACAACTAAAAAACATTTTTTTTGAATAAAAAAAGTTAGTTTGTAATGATAGGATGTGAGTATGTTATTTTTCAAGTTTCAATAAGAAGTTTTTGGTAAAAAAAGCACATCCAAAATGAATATTTTTAAATCACTTTTATGTTTTGCATTGCAACATTTTATTATGTATTTTCCTTTATTTAAAATTATTTAATATTTATAATCATTAATATGTCCGACAAATAAAGCCCTTTGTAATCTTTATTGTTAACTGTTAATTGTTAATAAGTAATATAGACAATACATAATGTAACAAATTCTATTTACAACATCAAAAATTATAGTAAGCTTTTTATTCGGAGATATAACACAACATAAACATTTTTTTATCTGGTTAAAGTCAAAGGATAAAAACATATCCACACTATAATCCTCTTTTTTAGCTTTATATTAGTATCGGAGCTCAATAAACATAGAAACCTTTAGATTACATATGATCATAAGCATTTAATTACTAATCATACACTAATGAATTCATAATTAGTATTCAAATTTCAAAAATTCAAGATTAATCATGATGAACTTGATGGAGTCTGTAATCACAATTTGCATCATGATCATATAGCAATAGCCCTTGATTAAAACATGTTAATATGCCTTAATAACATGTAAATTACTATCTTTGAGTAATTAACCTATGATAATTTGAAACTTGTAAATAAGTGCTTTGGGTTCATGTGAACTTTTATGATTTTGAAATTGATACATACAAATGAAATTGATTGGTGTGTTACCTTATTTTTTCATTTTATAGTCATAAGCCCTTTCATTTGATCTTAAATCCGGGTTAAGAGCGTTCACCTAGTTTTCTCAGCATGAGCACACATACATAACTATAGGAACTGTTTTTTTTTTTTTTTTTTTTTTTTTTTAAATTAAAATGACTGAAACTAGACACATATAAGGTTAATTAGGTGGTTAAAAGATGTCAACATCGTACACATAGCATATGAACATTGTAACGCCTGGTTCATGGTATGCATTTAATCATAATTTATTCACTCTTATAGAGTTACTCGATGTGTTGGGAGCCCCAAACTCATCGAGTTGAAACCAGAATGGCCACGAGATTTTAAGTAGTCTACTCGATAAGTTGAGAGCCTCGACTCGATGAGTAGAGCTGCCAGGATGAAACCAAATTCCGGGGTTGTGCACCCTAGTTAACCATACTAATCCCCACTTGCTGGCCTTATTTCCAGCCTCCAAGTCCCAAACCCTAAAACACGAAACCCTAGTGCCTTGTATGAGCTTGTGAGTTATTTTTTAGTGAATATTGTGTGTTTTGAAGCTTGTTCAAGAAGGAGGAGCTTGGGGATTCAAAAGAAAGCTAGCAGATCCAGAAACAACAACTCATCTTCAACATTTTTTGGTAAGCAAGTCTCAAGCTTTCTTAATAGATTGTTAGATCTCATTTTTATCATTTTATGGGGTTTTTAGTTCAAGAAAACATGATCTTTGGGACATGGACGTCCCAAGTGGATATACTTTCAGATATATGACCTTGAGGGGCTCACATGGCATAAATGTGCAAACTTAATGGCCATGGAATCCCCATGCACGGTATAAGTTGTCATTTAAGCCTTTTAAAGCTCCAAGAGGCCATGCATAGGAGGAAAGTCAGGAACTTTACGTGTTCATGTAGTGCTTAGAGTCTAGATCTCAGAGAATATGCCTTAGTTTTGAGTTTGGATGGCTTGTGGACCAAGATCTAGGTGCTAAAGGGTTAGGGTTTGAGCTAAACCCATGAAATAGAAGTACTAACGGGTAAAGTTCGAAACTTTACCCTTAAAAGGACTATTTCAGTATGCATGAGAGATAAGAAGCTTAGATCTGAAGAGTAAGGGCTTAATCCTTTAAGAAAGCCCAAACAGACCGAGGAACTTGTCGAGTCCATTGAGGAACTCGACGAGTTGAGTCGTTTTGTCCCGATTATGTACCAGGTAGAACTCGACGAGTCTGAGGAGGGACTCGACGAGATGACTCGTTTTATTGCGACTACGAGTAGCACAGGAACTCGGTGAGTCAGGGGGATGACTAGACGAGTTGATGGGTCAACTCAGCGAGTTGGGTCAGCCTAGAATGTTGAATTTGACCAGAACGTTGACTTTGACCAAGGGTAAGGTAGTCATTTTACCCTAAGAAAGATTTTGGATATTGATTAAGTGTTATTGTGATGATGTTAGCTAAGGAGTCGCGGAAGCAGCCGATAGAGATCCCTTACCAAGAGATTCAGCAGCCAGCTTTGTGAGGTGAGTTTTCTCCATTAGGAACTGGCTGAGGGGACCAAAGTCGGCTTGCTTATGTATGTTAGACGACCCCGTTTATGTATGTTAGCGTATGCCGGACTTCGTTTCGATGTAAGGGTTAGCCTGATGTAGATTGTATGCTTCTGAACTTTGGTCTGATGTCGCGGCAAGCCCGAGGAATTTTTTGTATGCTTGATGTCTTCGTGATTCTTTCTTGTGTATGTTATATGTTCCAAGCTTTTGTCCGATGCTAGGGAAAGCCCGAGGAATATTTAGCTTATATGTTATGTGTTATATGTCCCGGGCTTCAGTTTGATACCGGGGAAAACCCAATGAATGTTTATATGTTTATGTTTATGTGCTTATGTTATATGCTTGTTGGTATGTTACATGTATACCAGACTTCGGTCCAATGTCGGGCGGGGCCCGATGCCGGAATTTGTTCCGAAGTCGCGCGAGGCTCGATATAGTGGGCAAGGCCCAATGTATGCTATTATATAATTATCTTTATGGTATATGGTAGTTTGGGAGACTCACTAAGCTTCGTGTTTACAATTTTCAGTTTTGGTTTCAGGTACTTCCGCTAGCAAGGGGAAGAGCTCGGGATGACTGCATCGCACACACCACAACTTTTAGCCTGAGATGATTTACTCTGATGTTTTGTCACATGATTTTGATATATAGATAGTTTTCTATGATAATCTTTAGATACACGACTTATGATTTTATATGATGAACAACGATTATGGTTTTTATTTATACGTTGAAATGAAATTTTTGGAACGTATTTTTGGGATGTTTCAAACATGTATGTATTAACATGTGTCGAAGTTTCACGGCTTGGGGGATCACTCACGTGCACCCATGCATTGCTTGTGTTTTAGGGTGAGTGTCCACTTGCAACATGTTTTGGCTTGGGCTTGTGTCAAACACAGGCACGTGGCTTGTGAAGCTAGAATATGATTAAATGATGCTATTTACCCATTTTGTGGCACGACCCACATGGCCGTTCTCCTACACTTAGAAAAATTTAGTCGTTCTCCATCTTTCTTTCTTATTTTTCTTCTCATCTTGTAACAACCATAGATTCTTCATATGATATCGGGTTTCAATGAATCTTATATCTGTGGAAAGTTAGTAAAGTGTGTGGCAACTTCTCTTCAGACATCTTTGGCTGAATATGTACAAATATTTAGTCGTTAACTCATAAACATAGGTTCATACTCGTTTTCTATAAATTTTATGTGTTGACTTTTTTCAATGATCATAACTACTTCATTTTAATTCCAAATTTCTTGAATCATTTTTCTATGTTTTTGGTGACACAATGTTTATAAATTTTGTTTTATAGATTTTTCTTAAGCATTCTAAAGATAGTACCATGGAATTAAAGGTTACTATCTGTAGCTAGTAACCTCTAATAATAGTACCATGGAATTTTGAAAAAAAACGCATAACTTATAAATGAATTGTCTTTTAACTTTGCAAGCTCAGAATTTGCTCAATGTTTTACCAATTAAGCTGATTCATTTTACATTGTTTAATCTTATACGTCCTCTTTCCTTTTCAATCTTGTTTGTTCCTTAACACCTTCGTTTGGTTTGCTTCTCATAGCTCCAAATTTACTACTTTCATCATTTCATGTAAATTTTAATTTTTCAAAATTCTTCTCATTTTGCCCTCATTTCCATGAAACTCATTTCTAATAAAGTATGACTTATAATAACACACACACACACACACACATATATATATATATATATAAAGTTAATAACAATCATATTTTCTTATTTTTGTCACTTTTGACCTAATTACACTTTTTGTAGTATTACACGTATATAATACTAGAATTTTCATTCCAATTCATATCAACCATTTATGACAACACTAAAAGTTTCATTTCGCACTAGTTCCCTCTGTGTATATAAATACCCTTCCCAAATCTTCCTTCTTCATTCTAATATTTCATTCAAGCTTACGCAGACAAGCTCTAGTCACCACAACCTCTTATTTACCGAAATTCGAAGCACTATCACTACCACCCTCAACACTATATTCTGCTTTGCTTATGTTGTAAGTTAGTTGTTTATTTTTATCTGTGTACCGACGTAAGTCTTACACTTCGGTTAAATGTAAGAAGGGAAGTGTTTTAGCATCTTTCGAGTTGTAACCCAACAATGTTGTTAATGATCCAGAAGTCGAGGAACCAAGTGAAATCCTTTATTATGTCTATCTTTTAATTACTAGTTTTTTTGTGGTTAAAAATCTTATAATATGAATGGATGTTGTGCAAGTGAAACTGGTGGACCGAGTGTAGTAACTTATTCAAAGCCAAAAGATTTGCCGCTTATTAATGATGTCCTTTCTCATTTGGGTGGTAAAAGTAAAACAGCAATAAAACATGAAACATATTCGAGTAGCCACCTCTCTTGCATTGATCCAAGGTTAACTATAAAGATGCCATTCTAAATCTTTTAAGATCTTGAAGAGCATCATCTATAGAGGCTTAATGGAGGTGATTGCAAGTTCAATTGGTGTGGTTATAAAAAGTGAGGCTTCAGACTCACACGAGTTAATCATGTTAACCACATAAACAAATGATTTCTATAATAGGGTAGCTTACTTTTATAACAAAAAAAAAAAAAAAAAAAAGTATTGCACCAACTAACTAGTTAACCGACATACTACTTTTCTTTTATCTTCTTTTTTTGCTCCTTGGCCCTTGGTCTAAGGAAATGAACATATATGAAGGGAGGATTTTAATAAAAGATTTTAAAGTTTGTTGAAATGCGAGTTTGAGTAGCTCTTTAAAAATCTAGCTTATAAATTTGTATATAAAATATTTTTTGACATGCCGAAAAAAACATTTAAATAAAAAAAACTCGAATTGTGATGTGTCAAAAAGAACCTTCATATGTCGTCTTTCATCTAAATTTTTTTTCCTCAATTCTTCACATTTTACCCTCATTTCCATGAAACTCATTTCCATATAACAGTAATAACAATCATAGTTTCTTATTTTTGCCGCTTTTGACCTAATTACATTTTTTGAAGATTACACATATATAAGACTAGAATTTTCAATCCATTTCATATCAAACATTTATGACAACATAACCTATTTTTTTGGTGCGATAGTGATTGTTTTTGGTGCAGTGGTAGCCTAAAACTTTTTGGTGCGATAAGTTTTTTTAGTGCGGTTGTAACTATAACCGTACTAATAAGAGAATTTCACATCAATACACCAACCAACCACACCATTTAAAGCATTTATTAGTGTGGTTCCTATTACCACAATAAAAGGCGTTAAAAGCGTTTTCATTGGTGCTTTAGTCGAAAATTTTCATTTCGCGTTAGTTCCGTGTATATATAGACACCCTTCCCAATTCTTCCCTCTTCATTCTAATATTTCATTCAAGCTTATGTAGACAAGCTCGAGTCACCCGAACCTCTTGTTTACCAACATTCGAAGCACCATCGCTATCACCCTGATCACTATGCCTGGTTCTTGTTGTAAGTTAGTTGTTTTTTTATCTGTGTACCGACATAAGTCTTACAGTTCGGTTAAATGTAAGAAGGGAAACGTTTTAGCATCTTTCGAGTTATAACTAGTTTTTTGTTGCTAAAAATCCTAATGATCCAGAAGTCGGGGAACCAAGTGCAATCTTTTATTATGTCTATCTTTTAAATACTAGTTTTGAGTGGTTAAAAATCTTAAATATGAACTAATGTTGTACGTGAAAATGATGGATCGAGTGTAGGAGCATATTCAAAGCCAAAAGACTCACCGACTACTAATAATGTCCTTTCTCATTTGGGTGGTAAAAGTAAAACACCAATAAAAACATGAAAGATATTCTAGTAGCCACCTCTCCTCCATTGATCCATCGTCAAACATAAAGACGCCATTCTAAATCTTTTGAGATCTTGAAGAGCATCGTCTATGGAGGTTTAATGGAGGTGATTGCAAGTTTAAACGGTGCAGTTATAAAAGGTGTGATTCCATACTCACACTGCTTAATCATGTTAACCGCATAAACAACTGTTTTCTATAATAGTGCAACTTACTTTTACTAAAAAAAAAAAAAAAAAAAGTATTGCACCACCTAACTAGCTAACCAACAGACTGCTTTTCTTCTATCTTCGCTTTTGGCTCCTTTGCCCTTGGTATAGGGAAATGAACATATATGAAGGGAGCATTTTAAAAAAGATTTTAAATTTTGTTGAAATGGGAGTTTAAGTAGCTCTTTAAAAATCTAGCTTATAAATTTGTTTATAAAATATTTTTTGACATGCCGAAAATAACAATTAAAAAAAATTCTAATTGTGGCCTGTCAGAAAGAACGTTCGTATGTCGTCTTTTCCGTGCTAGTTTTTAGCGAGCCTTTCACTATAATATTCATTAAAATGAATAAAAACAGAGTGTTTATCAAAACTCCAAGTTTAAAGTTCCAAATAATCGAACATACATTTCCATATGGTTTGATAATCAAAAATAATACCTCCAATGTATAGAACCAATACTATATAAATGAGAATCAACATTTATTAGTAATGAAATATTGATATTAAGACAAAATCACCAAGATTTTTGTAGAAAGCCCAAAGCATGAAGACCATGGGCTGAGTAAATTAATCATCAAGAGATACAAAAATCATATATGATATTTACGGTCCAATGAAAATGGAGAAATACAAGTGTTTAAGGCCTGATTTTGATGGAATCAATTTTTGAGTGAAAAATGGTCTTAAATCCGTATCACTGCCTATAACATGAATTGGAAGGTCGTGATGATGTCGCATCATCACGCCGATGAGATTGTGGAATGTGGATCACACGAGGAAGCCGTACAGTATATCTTTGTGCTGAGTTCAGCGAAATCGGGCGCTTGATTGAAGTCATGTGGTTGTCTTATCGCAGAAGAAATGTGGTATTAACTATATAGAAAATGATGTGAAATAAACACCATTTTTGAATACTTTTGAGATCGATGTAGAAAGTTTGAAGTACGTGATTTTGAGCACCTTATAAGAAGTACGCACCTTATAAGATTACATTAAAAAAGCAAGGTGGCATATGAATATATAGATACCAAAATTTGAATGATGTTCTTCATTGTTATGTTAATGGTGAAACAAATGTTGGTTATCATAAAATTTAGAGACTGCTTTACAAATACTTAGGTTTCATGGTGGTTACTACTGTACAAAATTATGTTATATGTTAGCGAATAGAATGCAAAATTCTTGGTCATAATGAGCAGATCAGGCCAGAAGCAACATGAATGAAGACATCCTCACGACATGGAATTGTGAGGCCACCCATTGGATGATCATAACCAAATTCTTCCTCTGATTGACGTAGCAGATCTTGGAATGAAGGCTGCTCTAATAATGATAAAGGAACAACAAATCGTCTTCTTTCTTGATCGCCAACATAAACTGCAAAATGTCCTTTGGGGATGATGTCTACCGATGATGATAATGATGAGCGTCTTCCATTGGAGAAGGATCGACCGAGAACTTTTTTGGCCTGAATGATTCGAGGCATACGAATGGCCATTTTTATATGAAGGCTAGGGTCTCTTTCTTCTCAAAGGATTTCTTTTATGTGAAAGATGCTGTGATGTATTTTGGGAGGAGTTGTGCTTCATATCAGCCCAATTGTATCCATTTTATAGGTGTATGAAGATTTCAGTGAATATCGAATAATAGTTGGAATTTCAAAGAAGAGATGGTGACACATTCTACAAAAAAGAAAAATCACATGGTTTTGTCTTCCAACTTGTTATTGGTCCCAAAGAATTATATATGTACAATGAAGTATGCCACAAAATTTCAGTAATGCTGAGTGGCCAAGCTTGAGCTACACTATTTCAAGAGCAACAAGTCCACGATTTCAGGTCCTGAAATCAACAAAACATCCAAAAAGACATTAATGCTCATATCTAATCTGATATATGAATTAAACTCATAGTATGCACTTAAATATTTGTCTTTTCCCTCCTGAATATATCTTCTGAAGGTTGTTCTGTTATCAATGATCAATATAAAAGGATCCGCTATTTGACTTTAACTTATAACCGATTGGCTGTTTGCTTTTCTGTAACTCTGAAATCAACTACGTAAGTGACCCATTGTGTTTTTATATTATTCATTTATTGATTACAAGCTGCAGTAGCTTGTTATGTTGAAATATATATATATATATATATATATATATATATATATATATATATATATATATATATATATATATATATATACCATGTGTTGTGGGGCCTTTCTAACTATTTTGGTAGGTTGTCAATGATTGTCATGTTGCTTGAGTAATTAAGATTTTTAACGGAATAAATCTCTTGGGAAGAAAGTAGGATATGATGATGTTTAGGATGTTCCAAGAGGAGTCTGTGTTGGAATTCTTTTGTGATTATAATATTTGAAACTCAATGCCTTGCCTTTTTCCATAGTTTTCATGGAATCAAGACTTGTAGCTCGATTTTATATTGAAACCTTCGTAATTAGTAATATGGTCATAATGGTAGTTGTATATAGGAGTTGTATGAGAGTTTAATAGATTAAATGTGAATATAATATAGTGGAGAGAGTGTGTCGAGTTCAGTGACATAATTGTAATGAAAATTTATGAATTTTTTAATAATTAAATTGAATGTGTAAATTTCTTTTCAAACATGGCAATCCATACAACTCTTCATGGGTTTAATCCATTGGAGATGGCCTAAGTACCATGGTATGAGTTCTTTTCTTTAAACTTCCGAGCTTCCTCAAGAAAGACATAAGCAGGCCCTTTACAAAGTTGTTTCCTTGAGTTCATTCACTAACATGTGTGATCCTACCATGAATTTTTATCGAACTATTCATCATTGATCATCGGCTGACTTCTCTTCACCAATCAGTCCCCATCATAACAGGTTACAGTAAAAGAACAATAACTGATAGCTCTTGGGTAGGTGGTGTTGAAGAAACAACTGATCCAGACCTTAAGGCTATAGTCACATTCAGTATATGGAGAAAGATGCGGCATACACACTTTTTTTAACAGATTGACGATACAAGCTAAAGAACAAAAGTAAGTAAGTTGTTCTGGTGGGTTTAATTAGAGGACATTGATAAAGAAAGCCCTAATGGCATAGACATGAACACCATAAGTTGAAGTATGCTCGTCATTAATGTATTAATGCAGAAACTAATTAAATTTGTTTATCATACAATTAATATGGAGACCACATTACTCCCTCTGATTTACAAGTAATTAATCCTCATGGTGATTTTGACTGTACAAAACTGTTAGCAAACACGATGCATGCCTAGCTCTTCATCATAACGAGCAAAGGCGGCAGGCAACATCAATGAACACTTCCTCACGACACGGAATTGTGAGGCCACCCATTGGATGATCATATCCAAATTCTTCCTCTGCTTCATGTAGCAAGTCTTGGAACGAATGCTGGTTTAATAATGATAAAGGAACAACAAATCGTCTTTTCTCTTGATCACCAACATAAACTGCAAAATATCCTTTTGGGATGATGTGACGGCTTCCATTGGACAATGATCGACCAAGAACTTTCTTTGCTTGAATGATCCCAGGCATACGAATAGCCATGTATACATGAAGGGTCCGGTCACTTAATTTGTTTTGGTGAAAAAATGCAATATGAAAGGATTTTGTTTTGTGACAGGTTCTGTGGTGGATTTTTGGAGGAGTTTTGCTTGATATCGGCATAGTTGGATGCATTATATATAGGTGTAAGAAGATTTCAATAAGAGTGGGTAATTGTAGGAATTTTAGGAAGAGATTAATTGTGACACATTCTTGCAAAATGCAAGATCACATGGTTTTGTCTTCCAAGTTGTTATTGGACCCAAAGGCTTAGACGTTGAATGAAGTATGCCACATATTTTCTGCAGCAATGTAAGGGGAAAAGAGTGAGCAAAAGGACATGCACCATTATTATTCACATGGCTATGTTTCATATAAAATTGTAACATTTTGCATCTTTATAATTTTTTTTTTTTTTTTTTTTTTATGTACAACCATACAAGCATTTTAGCTGGTGACGTGGTGAACACTATAAAAAATGAAAAGGGATCAAATCTAATTAGGCATATGAATCAACCAGCTACTAATTTGCTTTTGTAGAAAATGTTCCACACTAACTAAATGGGAATCGAGAGTGTCATGGGATGTTCTTATGGGGGATTGGTCGAAAATGTTGTTTTTTTTTATCTAACCCGAAAAAGGGAGAGCTGTTTGAATGTGGTTTTGTTTTGTTTTTGTTTTTTTTTTTTAATTTTATTTTATTTAATTTTTTTTTTTTTATTTTTTTTTTTATAGATTTTAAACAGAAAAAAAAAATTTAATCTTAATTTCATAGCTTGGGTTAAAAATCTAGTTATCTCTCAAAACTCCATGTAAATCTTATAGCTTGCATATTTGTTAGCCCATTTCGGTATGTATATCTATGTATTTATACATACCCGACCCATTAATGTTGACATTCAGCCTATGTATGTTGTACAAGTATATATTCGTTTTCTTTAATGAGAATTGGGATTGATGTGGAAACACGTTTTAATATAATATCAAATAGGCAACAAATTTTTTGTGATTATCTCACTTCAACCTCCAATCCATATCTTCTCTCTTTTCTTCCTGTTAGTCTTCATTCTCGGTACAACCTGTTGGGTTTAATTGTTACGTGACTCAGAATTTGTGACCTAGTCTCATGCCTTTTCATTAGGAGTAATTCATGGATTATTGTTAATTCTGACTAGTAGCTTACCTGCGCGATACGGCTGTCGGCAAATAGTTTCATTCCAACGATTAATTAGATGTTCCTAGCCGTCTAATTGATTGTCTTTGATCTATTTTGGGTGTCTCGGTCGTTGATTGGTCTACAGACTCTTTATGTTTTCTTTTTTTGTTCGAATTCAGGTTGTTTTGGTTGAGTTTTAGACTTTTTTCGTTCGGTTCCACTTTTATGGATTTTGATGTTCATGTTTTCAGTTGAGCTAAACCTGCTCAATTATATTAGTCATCTTTCATCAAGTTAGACTATATTTTATGATGAATAATTTCAAATTGATAAATAATTTTACGACGGGGATTGGTTTCACTATAAGGAATAGTTCTCAACAAAATTTAGTTTCCTTTTTGAATGACATTGATAGTTATCTTTAGGTTTTAGGATTTAAGGGGTGGGGTAGTGCAACAAATATAATTACACTTATTTGATTTTTATAAGGGGTAGATCGCCTAAATATTTTATGGTGTTTTCAGGATTTGTAGAAACTTAGATGGTAAGGTGAAAATTTGTAACCATGGTTGGAACATTTTAAGAATAAATCAGGAGTGGATCATATTAACGACTAAAAGCAATGAGGGGTCTACACAACAATGATTACATGACTTTGTTTTTTCTTTCGATCAAAAGGAATTCCATCAACTAGACTTACTTATAAAACTAATTATTATAATAAAATAGATAATTTTAATAAAATAACAAAAAAATATAGTTTTTTATTACGATATATAGGTAATTTACATCTATTATTTTGAGCTAAAAATAAAATTATATAGTGTTTTTAGTTAAATATAAAACTACGTTTATTTTTGAATTAAAAATAAAAATAACTTGTTTTTTATTTTAATATATAAATATGCCGTTTTGGATTAAAAATATATTTATATTTTGGTCAAAAAATATAAATGTAGTGTTGTCATAAGATACTAATAAAAGGGCGTTTGATATTTTGAGTTAAAAAAAATTGTTTTTAATGAAATAAAATGCGTTAAGCGTTATTTCCAATTCAAAATAATTCTGGAAAAATGTGAAGTTTTATTGCAGTCATAATTATCTAGAAGTTCAGAGACTATAGCCTACATTTTTTCAAACATTAAACTTACATATTTATTTATATTAATGTCATTTTCAAACCATATCCTTATAAAAATATAATATTAGTTTTATTATAAAATATATATTTATTTCGTAAAAAATCCAAAATACTATGTAAATGTTTATGTTGTATGATAAGTCTCGAATGTCTATTAGTTTAATTATAATAGTATAAGTTCGCATAGTTAGCGAATGGATTTTTTACAAAAACTTTATGTTGTATGAATAACTCTCTAGTGTATATGTTAAAACTTCACGTTAATTCAAAAATAGATATCTATATTAACCACTATGATATGATTTACTAAACATTTTTTTATTATTTACTTTGTGATCATTATATTAAAAATATAAATAAACGTCTAGACATACTAATAACAAATTTAAGTTTATTTAAGCTAGGTATTAATTTTAGTTTAAAGCATATTATAAAAACATATATATACATTTATATATATATATATATATATATATATATATATATATATATATATATATATATATATATATATATATATATATTAATTGCGAAAAATAATATACATCAAATGTGTTTTAATATTAAACAACTTTTAAAAGAAGTATAAAAAATTATTATGTGTAAAAAAATGAACAAATTAATGATTATTAATATTCGTTTAATATAATAATAATCGTTGTAATATAATATAAGTATCATCAATATTTTAACAATATAACAATAAATGTCTAAAAAGATATTAAAATGAAACAATTCAAAAATAAAAATAGTATGATGAAAAATAAACAAAATATATTGATTATATATTTATAAAACTAAAAAATATTTTTTTTAAAAAAAAAAATTAGTCTGTGAGTTTCAAGTTTCAATAAGAAGTTTTTGGTAAAAAAAACACGTCCAAAATGAATATTTTTAAATCAGTTTTATGTTTTGCATTGCAGCGTTTCATTATGTATTTTCCTTTATTTAAAATTATTTAATATTTATAATCATTAATATGTCCAACGAATACAGCCCTTTGTAATCTTTATTGTTAAATGTTAATTGTTAATAAGTAATATACACAATACACAATGTAACAAATTCTATTTACAACATCAAAAATTACAGTAAGCTTTTTGTTCAGAAATATAACACAACATAAACATTTTTTTATCTCGTTAAAGTCAAAGGATAAAATAATATACACACTATAATCCTCTTTTTAACTTTATATTAGTATCGGAGTTCAATAAACATAAAAACCTTTAGATCACATATGATCATAAGCATTTAATTACTAATCATACACTAATCACTTCATCATTAGTATTCAAATTTCAAAAATTCAAAATTAATCATGATGAACTTTATGGAGTATATAATCACAATTTGCATCATGATCATATAGCAATAGCACTTGATTAAAACATGTTAGTATGCCTTAATAACATGTCAATTGCTATCTTTGAGTAATTAACGTATGATAATTTGAAACTTGTAAATAAGTGCTTCGGGTTCATGTGAACTTTAATGGTTTTGAAAATGATACATACAAATGAAAATGATCGGTGTGGTACCTTGTTTTTTCATTTTATAGTCATAAGCCATTTCATTTGATCTTAAATCCGGGTTAAGAGCATTCACCTAGTTTTCTCAGCATGAGCACACATACATGACTTTAGGAAGTGTTTTTTTTTTTTTTTTTTTTTTAAATTGAATTAAAGTGATTGAAACTGGACACAGATAAAGTTACTTAAGTGGTTAAAAGAGGTCAACATCGTACACATAGCATATGAACATTGTAACGCCTGGTTCATGGTACGCATTTAATCATAATTTATTCACTCTTATAGAGCTACTCGACGAGTTGGGAGCCAGAAATTTGTCGAGTTGAAACCAGAATGGCCGCGGGATTTTAAGTCGTCTACTCGATAATTTGAGAGACTCGACTCGAAGAGTAGGGTTGCCAAGATGAAACCAAATTCTGGATTTTGCACCCTATTTAAGCATCCTAATTCCCACTTGATGGCCTTATTTCCTGCCTCCAAGTGTCAAACCCTAAACCACGAAACTCTAGTGCCTTGTATGCTTCCTAACTTCGGTCCGATGTTGGGGCAAGCCCGAGGAATGTTTTGTATGCTTGATGTCTTCGTGATTCTAGCATATGTATGTTATATGTTCCATGCTTCTGTCCGATGCCAGGGAAAGCCCAAGGAATATTTAGATTACATGTTGTGTTTTATATGTTCCGGCTTCGGTCCGATATCAGGGCAAGCCCGATGAATGTTTATATGTTTATATTATGTGCTTATGTCATATGCTTGTTGATATGTTATGTGCATACCGGACTTCGGTCCAATGTCGAGTGGGGCTCGATGCCGAACTTCGGTCCGATGTCGGGCGACGCCCGATGTAGTGGGCAAGGCCAAATGTATGCTATTATATGATTATGTGTATGTTATATGATAGTCTCAGGTGACTCACTAAGCTTCGTGCTTACAGTTTTCAGTTGTGGTTTCAGCTACTTCCGCTAGCAAGGGGAAGAGCTCGGGATGACTGCATGGCACACACCACAACTTTTAGCCTGAGATGATTTACTCTGATGTTTTGTCACATGATTTTGATATATAGATAGTTTTCTATGATAATTTTGAGATACACGACTAATGATTTTGTATGATGAATGACGATTATGGTTTTTATTTATATGTTTAAATGAATTTTTTGGATTGTATTTTTGGGATGTTTTAAACATGTAGGTAATAACATGTCTTGAAATTTCACGGTTTGGGGTAGCACTCACGTGCACCCATGCACTGCTTGTGTTTGGGGGTGAGTATCCACATGCAACATGTTTTGGCTTAGGCTTGTGTCTAACACGGCCACAATGCTTGTGAAGTTAGACTATGATTAAATGATGCTATTTACCCATTTTGTAGCGCGCCCCACATGACCTTTCTCCTACACTTAGAAAAATTTAGCCGTTCTCCATCTTTCTTTCTTATTTTTCTTCTCATCTTTTAACAACCATAAATTCTTCATAAGATATTGGATTTTAATGAATCTTATATCCGTGGAATGTTACTAAAGTGTCTTGCAACTTCTCTTTAGACATCTTTAGGTATGTAGAAATATTGAGTTATTAACTCATAAACATAGGTTAATATTGGTTTTCTATAAATTTTATGTGTTAACTTAACTTTTTTAAATGATCATAACTACTTCATTTTAATTCCAAATTTCTTGAATCATTTTTCTATGTTTCTGTTTACATAATGTTTATAACTTTCGTTTTATAGATTTTTCTGAATTATTCTAGCTCTGTAGCTATTGACCTCTAAAATTAGTACCTTTGAATTTTGGAAAAAAAAAACCCATAACTTATGAATGAATTGTCTTCTAACTTTGCAAGCTCATAATATGTTCAATGTTTTACCAATTAAGTTGATTCATTTTACATTGTTTAATCTTATATGTACTCTTTCCTTTTCAACTTTTTTTTGTTGCTGAACACCTTCCTTTGGTTAGCCTCCCATAGCTCAAAATTTACTAATTTCATTATTTCATGTAAATTTTAATTTTTCATAATTCTTCTCATTTTACCCTTATTTCCATGAAACTCATTTCTAATAAATTATATGACTTATAATAACATATATAAAGGTAATAACAACCATACTTTCTTATTTTTGTCACTTTTGACCTAA
Organism: Lactuca saligna; assembly: GCF_052625555.1. Lineage (NCBI taxonomy): Eukaryota > Viridiplantae > Streptophyta > Magnoliopsida > Asterales > Asteraceae > Lactuca > Lactuca saligna. The sequence continues at coordinate 85,869,496 of NC_136420.1, read as the reverse complement.
TTTCACTTTTTGTAGTATTACACATATATAAGACTAGAATTTTGATTCCATTTCATATCAACAATTTATGACAACACTAGTACATAACATATTTTTTTGGTGCGATAAGGTATTTTTTTTGGTACGGTTGTAGCTAAAACCATACTAGTAAAACAATTCCGCATCAATACACGAACCAACCACACCATTTAAATAGGTAATTGGTGCGGCTCCTATAATCGCAATAAAGGCATTAAAAGCGTATTTGTTGGTGCATTAATTCAATACTGCACCAAAATATCATGTAATAATCCCTCTAAAAGTTTTATTCAAAAATTTCATTTCGCGCTAGTTCCCTCCAGATACCCTTCCCTCTTCATTATAATATTTCATTCAAGTTTACGTAGACAAGCTCTAGTCACCACGACCTCTTGTTTACCAACATTCGAAGCACCATTACTACCACCCTCAAACACTATATTCTGCTTGGTTCATGTTGTAAGTTAGTTGTTTATTTTTATCTATGTACCGACTTAAGTCTTACACTTCGGTTAAATGTAAGAAGGGAAGCCTTTTAGCATCTTTTGAGTTATAACCCAACAATGTTGTTACTGATCCCGAAGTCGGAGAACCAAGTGAAATCCTTTATTATGTCGATCTTTTAATTACTAGTTTTTCTGTGGTTAAAAATCTTATAATATGAATCGATGTTCTGCAGGTTAAACTGATGGGTCGAGTGTAGGAACCTATTCAAAGCCAAAAGACTCACTGCTTATTCATGATGTCCTTTCTCATTTGGGTGGTAAAAGTAAAACACCAATAAAACATGAAAGATATTCGAGTAGCCACCTCTCCTACATTGATCCAAGGTCAAACATAAAGACGCCGTTCTAAATCTTTTGAGATCTTGAAGAGCATCATCTATGGAGGCTTAATGGAGGTGATTGCAAGTTCAATTGGTGTGGTTATAAAAGGTGTGGTTCCATACTCACACTAGTTAATAATGTTAAACGCTTAAACAAATGATTTCTATAATAATGTAGCTTACTTTTACAAAAAAAATAAAAATAAATAAATAAATAAAGGTATTGCACCAACTAACTAGCTAACCAACAGGCTACTTATCTTCTATATCCGCTTTTGGCTCCTTAGCCCTTAGTCTAGGGAAATGAACATATACGAAGGGACGATTTAATAAAAGATTTTAAAGTTTGTTGAAACGCGAGTTTGAGTAGCTCTTTACGAACCTAACATATAAACTTGTTTATATAATATTTTTTGACATGCCAAAATTAACTATTTAAAATAAATAAATATATATATATATATATATATAAAAAAAAAAAAAAACCTCGAATTGTGGCGTGTCAAAAAGAACCTTCGTATGTCGTCTTTGTCCTACTAGTTTTTAGCAAGCTTTTCACAATAATATTCGTTAAAAATGAGCAAAAATAACAAAGTTTATCAATATTGGTTAAATTCAAAGTTCCAAATAATCGAACATGCATCTCCATACGGTTTGATAATCCAAAATAATACCTCCAATGTATGGAACCATTACTTTCTAAATGAGAATCAACAATAATTAGTAAAGAAAGATTGATATTAAGAAAAAATCACCAATATTTTTGTAGAAAGCCAAAAGCAAGAAAGACCATGGGCTCAGTCAATAGATACAAAAATCATATATGATTTTTGCGGTCCAAAGATAATGGAGAAATACAAGTGTTTAAGGCCTGGTTTTGATGGAATCGAATTTTTACTAAAAAATGGTCTTAAATCCCTCTCACTCGCTGCCTATAGCGCGAATTGGAAGGTCGTGATGATGTCGCGCCGATGAGATTGTGTAAAGTGGATCACACGAGGAAGCCATATATCTAGATGAGTCTTTGTGTCGAGTTCAGCGAAATTGGGCGCTTGATTGAAGTCGTGTGGCTGTCTTATCGCAGAAGAAATGTGGCATTAACTATATAGAAAAAAGAGTCTCATTTGAAAATGGTTTCTCATTCAAAATTTTTAATTCGCTCTGCTCTGCAACACCTTTTTTGAACATTTGTGAGATAGACGTAGAAAGTCTGAAGTATGTGATTTTGAGCACTTTATAAGGGTACTTTAATAAAGGAAGGTGGCATATGCATATATAGATACAAAATTTGAATGACACTACAAGAAATATATCCTTTAGCGGCGACACCTTTAGCGGCGACTATGGGCTTTACCGGCGACTATAGCTATAGTCGCCGGTAAAGCCCATAGTCGCCGCTAAAGGTGTCGCCGCTAAAGAGTTGTCACCCGAATCCGCACTTTCCCCCTACATTGCATCTCAACCGTTCGATGAGATATCCAATCCAACGGGTGGGGTGCCTTATCCGGTCTAACCTAATACCGGCGACATGCGTGTCGCCGCTAAAACCCTAAAAAAGTCGCCGCTAATTGTATGCTAAAAATGACGCGGTACCCTTCCCTCCAGTTTGTCGCCGCTATTAACAAATGTCGCCGCTAAAGGTGTCGCCGCTATTGATGATCCCAGATAAAAAAAAAAAACGCACGCAGATTACAGCCTTCTTCATTTCCCTTTCTCCCTTTCTGTTTGCTTTGAGCTCCTTCACCATTTTTCCGATTTCTTCTTCAATCTCCTTCTTTCTAGCAAATTTCTCCCTTCATTGTTCCAAGCAAGTGTCCCTAGGTGTGGTTAAAGGTTTGGGATCAATTTCTACCTCCATTTCTTGAAGAAAGGTAAGTTTTATTTTGATGATTTCATTTTTGTGTTGTATGAATGATAATAAATTGCTCATGTTCTTTATTTTTGGTGGTGTTGTTTTGGATTAGAAGCATTGTTCCAAGCAAGTGGTTAAAGCTTTGTGATCAATTTGTAGGTGCCTCCATTTGTTGAAGAAAGGTAAGTTTTTTTTTTTATGATTTCTTTTTTATTTTGTATGAATTTTGATTTGTAGCTTTATGTAGTGATTGAATGATAATAAATTGTTCATATTTTTGTTTTTGGTGGTATTGTTTTGGATTAGAAGCAAGTTATTCAATTTTTTGTTTGTGGTTATTTAATTGCAATTAGTTGTATAGCTTCAAGTTATATTTATATGTGAAATTATGTGATAATTGTCATATGTGAAAATTGGATTGTATATTTTGTATTTGTTTGAATATATGTGAATTTGGTATATATATTCCAATGTATGTGTGTTTGATGTATATGTGGTATATTAGTAGAAGTTATATGTATTTGTTATAAGTAGAATGTTATTGTGTGTATGTGAATGTATGTATGTTTGTTGTAAATGTGATATATGATTGTGAAACTTTTGTATTTGGTATAAATAGGATGTTATTATGTATATATGTGAAATTATGTGTATTTGGTTTAAATAGGATGTTATTTTGTGTGTATTTGTATTTGATGTATATGTGGTATATGTATGTAAAAGTATGTGAATTTCACCTTCTTATGTATTATGTAAAACTATGTGGTTTTGGTATAAGTAGGATGCTATAATTGAAATAAAAAAAAATACATTATTTTTATAATTTGAAAAAAAAAAACACAAAAAAAAACTATAAAATTGTTTAAAAACTTATATACAAAAAACTAGAAAGCTTCTAGTTTTTACCCAAGCTAACTCCAAATTAATTAACCAATAAGTTATATAGTTAACTTATAATTGGAAAAAAAAACACAAAAAAAATTATAAAAATCTTTAAAAACTTATATACATTTTAATCTCGACGGTAAAAAATACAACACAACAACATAATACGTATGTAAAACTATGTGGTTTTGGTATAAGTAGGATGCTATAATTGAAATAAAAAAAAATTACATTATTTTTATAATTTGAAAAAAAAAACACAAAAAAAAACTATAAAATTGTTTAAAAACTTATATACAAAAACTAGAAAGCTTCTAGTTTTTACCCAAGCTAACTCCAAATTAATTAACCAATAAGTTATATAGTTAACTTATAATTGGAAAAAAAAACACAAAAAAAATTATAAAAATCTTTAAAAACTTATATACATTTTAATCTCGACGGTAAAAAATACAACATAACAACATAATACGTATGTAAAAGTATGTGGTTTTCTTATAAGTAGGATGCTATAATTGAAAAAAAATACATTATTTTTATAAATTGAAAAAAAAAACACAAAAAAAAACTATAAAATTGTTTAAAAACTTATATACACAAACTAGAAAGCTTCTAGTTTTTACCCAAGCTAACTTACAAGTAATTTTAATTAAAAATAATTAAAAAAATGCATAAATAAAAATTTTTAATTTATTTTTTTCATTTCTTTATTACTTAATTTTTGTATTATTTTAGATGTAAAAAAATGTGGATTGAAAAAAAACAATGCTAATTCTGTATACTAAACTCTAAACCCAAAATTATGTTTCAGCAACATCATGTCTATTGATAAAAGCTGGACTACTAATCCATATCGAAACCATCCCGAGTTCCAAGCAGGACTCAAAGCTTTTATTGAGAAGTCGAAGTTGCACGTTGATAGTAATGGTAAAATCAGATGTGCGTGTGAAAAATGTGATAACCGTTACTTCAAGTACCCGACTGTAGTTGAACGCCATATATTTATAAATGGTTTCAGTAAGGCGTACAAAATTTGGATCTATCATGGTGAATCTTTTATTCCTCCCGTTGTTTTGCCAAGTAACGAAATGGCCGATTTAATCGACGATGTGATGTGGGAGTCGAGAGAAAATGATACCAACATCGATGAAGGAACCTCGAATACAAGGGGTAGCGGTGTGGATGATGATTTTGCACAGTTGTTGGAGGAAATGGAAACTCAATTGTATACTGGTTGCATCTTTTCTTCCCTTGAGTTTCTAGCAAAGTTAATGCATATCAAGGTGAACAACAAATGGACTGATAGTTCATTTGATCAACTCCTTGAGCTCTTGCAATTAGCATTTCCCAAAGGCAACAAGGTTCCCCTTTCACATTATCTAGCCAAGAAGAAACTAAAGTCTATTGGCCTGGGGTATGAGTCGATACATGTGTGTAAAAACGATTGTTGTCTCTTTTGGAAAGAACATGATTCATTGCAAGTTTGTCCCGTTTGTAAAGAGAGCCGATGGATCGATAAAAACACCAAGGGTAAGAAAGTACCTCATAAGGTGTTACGGTACTTTCCTGTGACCCCTAGACTACGACGTTTATATTGTTCGAGGCACACTGCCAAAAATATGATTTGGCATAGTACCAGACGTTCAGAAGATGGTGTGATGATTCATCCTGTTGATGGGGAACATTGGCAAGATTTTGATAAAAAATACCCCGACTTCTCGAGTGAACCCCGTAACGTACGCCTAGGTCTTTCAGCTGACGGTTTCAATCCATTTGGAAACATGTGTAATCCACATAGCACATGGCCGGTCATACTCACCACATACAATCTGCCACCCTGGCTTTGTATGAAAGAGTCATCATTCATGTTGACTTTGTTGATTCCAGGACCGAAAGCTCCAGGTAAGGATATGGATGTTTTCCTTAGACCGTTGGTGGAAGAGCTTAAACATTTGTGGAACTCAGGCGTACGTATTAAAGATGCGGCGACAAACACATTCTTCACGATGAGAGCTATGTTGTTGTGGACAATAAACGATTGGCCAGCTCGTAGTAGTTTATCGGGTTGGAGTGGGCAAGGGTATAGAGCATGTGCTACTTGCAATGAAGACACTCCTTCGTACCGTGCAACAAACAAAGTCGTATACATCGGTCATCGTCGTTTCCTAGATGCTAATGATCCGTTAAGAAAGAGGTTGGACTTTAATGGGATGGAAGAGACAAGACCCGCTCCGAGACACTTTAATAATGATGACATACAAGAGCAACTAGGTCGTCTACTAACTCGTAAACCGGGTAAACATCCTGAGCATGGAGGCGGGGAGCCAAAGCGGCAAGATTATGAGTTGAACTGGTCGAAGCGAAGCATTTTCTTTGAACTAGAGTATTGGTCTTCTCTACAGTTGAAACACAACATAGATGTCATGCATGTCCAAAAAAATGTGGATGAGAGTTTGTTAGGTACTCTCCTAATGAACGATAAAAGCAAAGACACATCAAATGCACGAGAGGACTTGAGAATTCTAAACATTCGGAGAAATGAATGGTTGCAAAAAAATGGTGACAAGTTTCATAGACCCCAGGCAAGATACTCTTTCACGAAATCTAGTCGACAACTCTTTTGTCAATTTATAAAAGAGGTTAAGTTGCCGGATGGGTTTGGTTCTAACATTAGTAAGAAAGTGAACGATACCAATACTAACATTATTGGGTTGAAATCGCATGACCACCACATTCTTATTCAACGTTTGATACCGATTGGAGTAAGAGGGTTGTTAGACAAAGATACTTATACACCTATTGTAGACCTTTGTACGTTTTTCAAGCAACTTTGTTCCAGAACATTGAAGGTGGAGGATATGAGGAAAGCAAAAGTAGACATTATTGCAATCTTGTGCAAGTTAGAATTGATTTATCCTCCGGCGTTTTTTGACATTATGGTTCATTTACTTTTGCATTTACCTGATGAAGCAATTGCTGGAGGCCCGGTTTGTATGAGATGGATGTTTCCATTCGAGAGATATATGAAAAAACTAAAAAACTATGTCAGAAACAAGGCGAAGCCAGAAGGTTCTATAGCTGAGGGTTATGTTGCTGAAGAAGCTTTATCATTTTGTTCAATGTACCTTCGAGATGTAAAGAATCGTCCGGAAAGAAATGTAGATGTTGTCATTGAAAAAACAAAGTTTTGGATGTTTGAGTCTAAATGTCGACCGACCAGCACAACTCAAATCAAAACTCTTAATTTAACGGAAATGCATAACATGGAATGGTTTGTATTGAATAGCTGTGAAGAAGTCAGACAGTATATCAAGTAATTAATCTTATCTCTAACTTTCATTCTTAATTTTATATTTTATCTTTTTAAAATCTATATCTTTTGGTCATCAACATAGGAAATTCAAATCTGAGCATCCCCAAAGTGATGAAAAGAGAGAATTTTGTAATTGGTTTCGTGAAAAGGTAATATAAATTAATAAACAAATTTTTTTCATTGATCTAACGAATACATAATACATATTAATTTATAATTGTTAGGTTCATCAAATGAAAATAGAAAAATCTCCAGAATTCCACGAAGAGTTGTCGGTTCTTGCAATGGGCCCGCAAATGAATGCCTATTCTTACACCGCATGCATAGTCAATGGTGTTAGGTTTATGGTACTTAGTCGTGACACACAACGTACAACACAAAACTCTGGGGTTTTAGCGGTGGGTGAGAAAGGCGAGAAGTATTATGGTCAGTTAGAAGAGATTATAGAGTTGAGGTATACACATGATTATTCAACTGTACTATTTCGTTGCAAGTGGTTTGATACTCAAATAGGAGTTATTTCTAGTGATAGTTTCACCAGTATCGACACACGACGCGAAGCATACAAAGATGATCAACTCATATATGCGTCACAAGCCAAACAAGTGTTCTACATCAGAGAGCCAAACAATAACCATCGGTGTGTTGTCGAGCATGTTAATCATCGAAGTATTTGGGATCTACCATCGAACGATGACCTTGTTCAAAATGTTGACAATGTCTCACACGAAAATGTAGACGATGTCGATGTACTTCAAAATATCTCTTCATCCGATGCTCCACTTTTTATCGATTTCAGCATGTACTTTCAAAACATTCCTAGAGTCATTGTTGATGTAGAAAGTGCATCTGAAGTTCCTCCGCCAACTGGTAGAGTCAATGATGTTTCTGATTGCGATACTGATTACGATGACACCGATTCTGACTATGATACCGAAGAAGACACTGAAGGATATGAGAAAGATTCTGATTAGAATAGTTCTTATGTAATATGTATTTGTAATATGTGTTTATAATATGAACTGTATTTGGATTTCTAGTTTAAATGGAAATGTTTATTCCTATCTAAATGTTTATTCCTATGTAATGTGTATCTATAATAAAAATTGTATTTGTATATCTTATAATTTTTCAGGAAATGATGAGAGTGTGGCTGTTGTTTATGTTTACCATGGCTGCTGTCATGGGTCGTGGACATGGGGGAGACGGAGCTGAGGACCCACCTTTCCCAGGTGGTAGAGGTCCTGGCCAGCACGAGCAGGACGGTAAGTCTTATCATGAATTTTTATTTACTATTTTTGTTCAATTATCATAAATTAAATGTCGTTTCTAATAATTTTAATTACATTTGTAGTTGAGGGACGTGCCCGAAGGAAAGCTCGAGGAAAAGCAAAAAATATAAAGCTTGAAAAAGCAATCTTGCAGAACCAGGGGAAACCAATAGCCATGCAATTTGATAGAGATATCACATTTAATCCCGTAGGAGAGGCGGGAGACATGTTTTCCCGAGAAGTTGGGAAAACAATGTGGCAGATGGTCCCTTTCGACAAATGGAGTTGGAAAAGAGTTTCCCCTGAAATAAAGGAAACTGTATTACAACATTTAGCGGTAATTATTTATTTAAATATATTTTATAGGTTTAACTATAATTGTTTCTTACTTGGTTAACTTTTTTTTTTTAATTGTAGACAAAGTTTGATCTCAATCAAATGTACCAGGATGCACAAGCTACTTTATTGACAGAGAGTTTTCAAGCAGCCTTGTTAAGAGGTTTTCGAGAGCGTAAAGCCGACGCAAAAGAATATTTCAACATGGTCGGAGGGTATGAAGATATCCCGAGAGCATTGGCAAATCCTCCGGATGGTATGCTTGTTGATAACTGGGAGAAGACAGTTGAGTATTTTCAAACTGACGAACACAAAATTGCTTCAGAAAGGAACAAAAAAATCCGTGAAAAGCAAACAACTGTGAATCGTGGGGGTTCGAGCTCGTATAGCAGTACTTGCTATAAGAAGGTACCGTACGATACATGTAATTATTTATTTAAAATATAATCTAATTTTTAAACTTAAACAGAACCTTAAGAGAGTGGAAACATTTCGCAAAGCTCACACCGATAAGAATGGTGTATTTGTTACTGCTGAATCGGAACAACAATATGTAAGTATTTAATTATAATTTTATCATATATTTAAATGTTTATTTATACTTAATTGTTACTCACTTTTGGGAGTTACAGAATCGGTTAGTTGAAGAGCTGCTAGAACAAACTCAAGGTGAAAGTGAGTTTACGCCAACTCAAGAAAGAGCTACGTTCGAGAAAGTATTAGGAGAGCGACGAGGCCACATTAGAGGCATTGGCCGCAAACCTTCTGGTCTCCCGACGATTCCACAGCCTTCGCAACCATCACAACCACCATCACAACCATCACAGGTAAAATAGCAATCTACTTTAGCATCGTAAAATGCATGTTGATTTGGTAGTTTTGGTTTTGTGGTGGTTATTTACTAAAAAGTTTGGTAATTTAGTTTTTGTCCCAAGTGCAAAATATAGCAATGTACTTTGGTTTTCTATCTTACTTTAAAAATAACAATGTATTTTGATAGTTTATGTTATTAATTATGTAGTTGGAAAATATAGCAATGTACTTTGTTTATGTTTGACGATCTAACTTATAATTTTATATATATTGTTATTAATTATGTAGTTGGAAAATCTTCGTGCAATGCTCGCCGACCCGGCATGTAGGGATGAGCTTTATTCGTTTTTTCAATCCCAAAACAATCAAGGAAACGATGGGAACAGCGATGAGGGTATGTAAAGAATGGGTTTTATTTGCATATGTTGTTGTTTTGCTACTCGGATAGTATGACTTTTGATATTTAATTGTATATTGGATGTTTGTTTGACACTATTATGTTTGATATTTAATAGGATGTTTGTTTTGTAATTAGCGTCGACACTATTGGTTTTGATATTTAATCGAATATTGTTATTACCGGCGACACTTTTACCTGCGATATTATCACCGGCAACACTTTTATCTGCGATATTATCACCGGCAACGAAAATCGTTATTTAAAAAAAAAAATTGAAAAACAAATTACCGGCGACACTTTTACCGGCGACAGTTATCATTACCGGCGACAACTTTTCCCGGCGACACTATTAGCGGCGACATATGTCATTACCGGCGACAATATTATTAGCGGCAACAATTGTCAGTAGCGGCGACATACTAATAGCGGCGACTATTATCTTTAGCGGCGACAAGTTGATCAATAGCGACGAGTCAGTACCGGCGACTCATTACCGGCGACGCGTCGCCGCTATTATCATTACCGGCGACATTTGGGACTTTTACCGGCGACTTTTGTCGCCGGTAATGGCCTTTTTCCTTGTTGTGTGATGTTCTTCATTGCTATGTTAATGGTGAAACTAATGTTGGTTATCATACAATTTGGAGACTGCTTTACAAATACTTAGGTTTCATGGTAGTTTCTACTGTACAAAATTATGTTATATGTTAGCGAATAGAATGCAAAATTCTTGGTCATAATGAGCAGATCAGGCCAGAAGCAACATGAATGAAGACATCCTCACGACATGGAATTGTGAGGCCACCCATTGGATGATCATAACCAAATTCTTCCTCTGATTGACGTAGCAGATCTTGGAATGAAGGCTGCTCTAATAATGATAAAGGAACAACAAATCGTCTTCTTTCTTGATCGCCAACATAAACTGCAAAATGTCCTTTGGGGATGATGTCTACCGATGATGATAATGATGAGCGTCTTCCATTGGAGAAGGATCGACCGAGAACTTTTTTGGCCTGAATGATTCGAGGCATACGAATGGCCATTTTTATATGAAGGCTAGGGTCTCTTTCTTCTCAAAGGATTTCTTTTATGTGAAAGATGCTGTGATGTATTTTGGGAGGAGTTGTGCTTCATATCAGCCCAATTGTATCCATTTTATAGGTGTATGAAGATTTCAGTGAATATCGAATAATAGTTGGAATTTCAAAGAAGAGATGGTGACACATTCTACAAAAAAGAAAAATCACATGGTTTTGTCTTCCAACTTGTTATTGGTCCCAAAGAATTATATATGTACAATGAAGTATGCCACAAAATTTCAGTAATGCTGAGTGGCCAAGCTTGAGCTACACTATTTCAAGAGCAACAAGTCCACGATTTCAGGTCCTGAAATCAACAAAACATCCAAAAAGACATTAATGCTCATATCTAATCTGATATATGAATTAAACTCATAGTATGCACTTAAATATTTGTCTTTTCCCTCCTGAATATATCTTCTGAAGGTTGTTCTGTTATCAATGATCAATATAAAAGGATCCGCTATTTGACTTTAACTTATAACCGATTGGCTGTTTGCTTTTCTGTAACTCTGAAATCAACTACGTAAGTGACCCATTGAGTTTTTATATTATTCATTTATTGATTACAAGCTGCAGTAGCTTGTTATGTTGAAATATATATATATATATATATATATATATATATATATATATATATATACCATGTGTTGTGGGGCCTTTCTAACTATTTTGGTAGGTTGTCAATGATTGTCATGTTGCTTGAGTAATTAAGATTTTTAACGGAATAAATCTCTTGGGAAGAAAGTAGGATATGATGATGTTTAGGATGTTCCAAGAGGAGTCTGTGTTGGAATTCTTTTGTGATTATAATATTTGAAACTCAATGCCTTGCCTTTTTCCATAGTTTTCATGGAATCAAGACTTGTAGCTCGATTTTATATTGAAACCTTCGTAATTAGTAATATGGTCATAATGGTAGTTGTATATAGGAGTTGTATGAGAGTTTAATAGATTAAATGTGAATATAATATAGTGGAGAGAGTGTGTCGAGTTCAGTGACATAATTGTAATGAAAATTTATGAATTTTGTAATAATTAAATTGAATGTGTAAATTTCTTTTCAAACATGGCAATCCATACAACTCTTCATGGGTTTAATCCATTGGAGATGGCCTAAGTACCATGGTATGAGTTCTTTTCTTTAAACTTCCGAGCTTCCTCAAGAAAGACATAAGCAGGCCCTTTACAAAGTTGTTTCCTTGAGTTCATTCACTAACATGTGTGATCCTACCATGAATTTTTATCGAACTATTCATCATTGATCATCGGCTGACTTCTCTTCACCAATCAGTCCCCATCATAACAGGTTACAGTAAAAGAACAATAACTGATAGCTCTTGGGTAGGTGGTGTTGAAGAAACAACTGATCCAGACCTTAAGGCTATAGTCACATTCAGTATATGGAGAAAGATGCGGCATACACACTTTTTTTAACAGATTGACGATACAAGCTAAAGAACAAAAGTAAGTAAGTTGTTCTGGTGGGTTTAATTAGAGGACATTGATAAAGAAAGCCCTAATGGCATAGACATGAACACCATAAGTTGAAGTATGCTCGTCATTAATGTATTAATGCAGAAACTAATTAAATTTGTTTATCATACAATTAATATGGAGACCACATTACTCCCTCTGATTTACAAGTAATTAATCCTCATGGTGATTTTGACTGTACAAAACTGTTAGCAAACACGATGCATGCCTAGCTCTTCATCATAACGAGCAAAGGCGGCAGGCAACATCAATGAACACTTCCTCACGACACGGAATTGTGAGGCCACCCATTGGATGATCATATCCAAATTCTTCCTCTGCTTCATGTAGCAAGTCTTGGAACGAATGCTGGTTTAATAATGATAAAGGAACAACAAATCGTCTTTTCTCTTGATCACCAACATAAACTGCAAAATATCCTTTTGGGATGATGTGACGGCTTCCATTGGACAATGATCGACCAAGAACTTTCTTTGCTTGAATGATCCGAGGCATACGAATAGCCATGTATACATGAAGGGTCCGGTCACTTAATTTGTTTTGGTGAAAAAATGCAATATGAAAGGATTTTGTTTTGTGACAGGTTCTGTGGTGGATTTTTGGAGGAGTTTTGCTTGATATCGGCATAGTTGGATGCATTATATATAGGTGTAAGAAGATTTCAATAAGAGTGGGTAATTGTAGGAATTTTAGGAAGAGATTAATTGTGACACATTCTTGCAAAATACAAGATCACATGGTTTTGTCTTCCAAGTTGTTATTGGACCCAAAGGCTTAGACGTTGAATGAAGTATGCCACATATTTTCTGCAGCAATGTAAGGGGAAAAGAGAGAGCAAAAGGACATGCACCATTATTATTCACATGGCTATGTTTCATATAAAATTGTAACATTTTGCATCTTTATAATTTTTTTTTTTTTTTTTTTTTTTTTTTATGTACAACCATACAAGCATTTTAGCTGGTGACGTGGTGAACACTATCAAAAATGAAAAGGGATCAAATCTAATTAGGCATATGAATCAACCAGCTACTAATTTGCTTTTGTAGAAAATGTTCCACACTAACTAAATGGGAATCGAGAGTGTCATGGGATGTTCTTATGGGGGATTGGTCGAAAATGTTGTTTTTTTTTATCTAACCCGAAAAAGGGAGAGCTGTTTGAATGTGGTTTTGTTTTGTTTTTGTTTTTTTTTTTTTAATTTTATTTTATTTAATTTTTTTTTTTTTATTTTTTTTTTTATAGATTTTAAACAGAAAAAAAAAATTTAATCTTAATTTCATAGCTTGGGTTAAAAATCTAGTTATCTCTCAAAACTCCATGTAAATCTTATAGCTTGCATATTTGTTAGCCCATTTCGGTATGTATATCTATGTATTTATACATACCCGACCCATTAATGTTGACATTCAGCCTATGTATGTTGTACAAGTATATATTCGTTTTCTTTAATGAGAATTGGGATTGATGTGGAAACACGTTTTAATATAATATCAAATAGGCAACAAATTTTTTGTGATTATCTCACTTCAACCTCCAATCCATATCTTCTCTCTTTTCTTCCTGTTAGTCTTCATTCTCGGTACAACCTGTTGGGTTTAATTGTTACGTGACTCAGAATTTGTGACCTAGTCTCATGCCTTTTCATTAGGAGTAATTCATGGATTATTGTTAATTCTGACTAGTAGCTTACCTGCGCGATACGGCTGTCGGCAAATAGTTTCATTCCAACGATTAATTAGATGTTCCTAGCCGTCTAATTGATTGTCTTTGATCTATTTTGGGTGTCTCGGTCGTTGATTGGTCTACAGACTCTTTATGTTTTCTTTTTTTGTTCGAATTCAGGTTGTTTTGGTTGAGTTTTAGACTTTTTTCGTTCGGTTCCACTTTTATGGATTTTGATGTTCATGTTTTCAGTTGAGCTAAACCTGCTCAATTATATTAGTCATCTTTCATCAAGTTAGACTATATTTTATGATGAATAATTTCAAATTGATAAATAATTTTACGACGGGGATTGGTTTCACTATAAGGAATAGTTCTCAACAAAATTTAGTTTCCTTTTTGAATGACATTGATAGTTATCTTTAGGTTTTAGGATTTAAGGGGTGGGGTAGTGCAACAAATATAATTACACTTATTTGATTTTTATAAGGGGTAGATCGCCTAAATATTTTATGGTGTTTTCAGGATTTGTAGAAACTTAGATGGTAAGGTGAAAATTTGTAACCATGGTTGGAACATTTTAAGAATAAATCAGGAGTGGATCATATTAACGACAAAAAGCAATGAGGGGTCTACACAACAATGATTACATGACTTTGTTTTTTCTTTCGATCAAAAGGAATTCCATCAACTAGACTTACTTATAAAACTAATTATTATAATAAAATAGATAATTTTAATAAAATAACAAAAAATATAGTTTTTTATTACGATATATAGGTAATTTACATCTATTATTTTGAGCTAAAAATAAAATTATATAGTGTTTTTAGTTAAATATAAAACTACGTTTATTTTTGAATTAAAAATAAAAATAACTTGTTTTTTATTTTAATATATAAATATGCCGTTTTGGATTAAAAATATATTTATATTTTGGTCAAAAAATATAAATGTAGTGTTGTCATAAGATACTAATAAAAGGGCGTTTGATATTTTGAGTTAAAAAAAATTGTTTTTAATGAAATAAAATGCGTTAAGCGTTATTTCCAATTCAAAATAATTCTGGAAAAATGTGAAGTTTTATTGCAGTCATAATTATCTAGAAGTTCAGAGACTATAGCCTACATTTTTTCAAACATTAAACTTACATATTTGATCCTTTATATTAATGTCATTTTCAATCCATATCCTTATAAAAATATAATATTAGTTTTATTATAAAATATATATTTATTTCGTAAAAAATCCAAAATACTATGTAAATGTTTATGTTGTATGATAAGTCTCGAATGTCTATTAGTTTAATTATAATAGTATAAGTTCGCATAGTTAGCGAATGGATTTTTTACAAAAACTTTATGTTGTATGAATAACTCTCTAGTGTATATGTTAAAACTTCACGTTAATTCAAAAATAGATATCTATATTAACCACTATGATATGATTTACTAAACATTTTTTTATTATTTACTTTGTGATCATTATATTAAAAATATAAATAAACGTCTAGACATACTAATAACAAATTTAAGTTTATTTAAGCTAGGTATTAATTTTAGTTTAAAGCATATTATAAAAACATATATATACATTTATATATATATATATATATATATATATATATATATATATATATATATATATATATTAATTGCGAAAAATAATATACATCAAATGTGTTTTAATATTAAACAACTTTTAAAAGAAGTATAAAAAATTATTATGTGTAAAAAAATGAACAAATTAATGATTATTAATATTCGTTTAATATAATAATAATCGTTGTAATATAATATAAGTATCATCAATATTTTAACAATATAACAATAAATGTCTAAAAAGATATTAAAATGAAACAATTCAAAAATAAAAATAGTATGATGAAAAATAAACAAAATATATTGATTATATATTTATAAAACTAAAAAATATTTTTTTTTTTAAAAAAATTAGTCTGTGAGTTTCAAGT
This sequence comes from Lactuca saligna, assembly GCF_052625555.1. Taxonomy (NCBI): domain Eukaryota; kingdom Viridiplantae; phylum Streptophyta; class Magnoliopsida; order Asterales; family Asteraceae; genus Lactuca; species Lactuca saligna. The sequence goes on along the minus strand of NC_136420.1, from coordinate 85,853,566 downwards.
TTCAATAAGAAGTTTTTGGTAAAAAAAACACGTCCAAAATGAATATTTTTAAATCAGTTTTATGTTTTGCATTGCAGCGTTTCATTATGTATTTTCCTTTATTTAAAATTATTTAATATTTATAATCACTAATATGTCCAACGAATACAGCCCTTTGTAATCTTTATTGTTAAATGTTAATTGTTAATAAGTAATATACACAATACACAATGTAACAAATTCTATTTACAACATCAAAAATTACAGTAAGCTTTTTGTTCAGAGATATAACACAACATAAACATTTTTTTATCTCGTTAAAATCAAAGGATAAAATAATATACACACTATAATCCTCTTTTTAACTCTATATTAGTATCGGAGTTCAATAAACATAAAAACCTTTAGATCACATATGATCATAAGCATTTAATTACTAATCATACACTAATCACTTCATCATTAGTATTCAAATTTCAAAAATTCAAAATTAATCATGATGAACTTTATGGAGTATATAATCACAATTTGCATCATGATCATATAGCAATAGCACTTGATTAAAACATGTTAGTATGCCTTAATAACATGTCAATTGCTATCTTTGAGTAATTAACGTATGATAATTTGAAACTTGTAAATAAGTGCTTCGGGTTCATCTGAACTTTAATGGTTTTGAAAATGATACATACAAATGAAAATGATCGGTGTGGTACCTTGTTTTTTCATTTTATAGTCATAAGCCATTTCATTTGATCTTAAATCCGGGTTAAGAGCATTCACCTAGTTTTCTCAGCATGAGCACACATACATGACTTTAGGAAGTGTTTTTTTTTTTTTTTTTTTTTAAATTGAATTAAAGTGATTGAAACTGGACACAGATAAAGTTACTTAAGTGGTTAAAAGAGGTCAACATCGTACACATAGCATATGAACATTGTAACGCCTGGTTCATGGTACGCATTTAATCATAATTTATTCACTCTTATAGAGCTACTCGACGAGTTGGGAGCCAGAAATTTGTCGAGTTGAAACCAGAATGGCCGCGGGATTTTAAGTCGTCTACTCGATAATTTGAGAGACTCGACTCGAAGAGTAGGGTTGCCAAGATGAAACCAAATTCTGGATTTTGCACCCTATTTAAGCATCCTAATTCCCACTTGATGGCCTTATTTCCTGCCTCCAAGTGTCAAACCCTAAACCACGAAACTCTAGTGCCTTGTATGCTTCCGAACTTCGGTCCGATGTTGGGGCAAGCCCGAGGAATGTTTTGTATGCTTGATGTCTTCGTGATTCTAGCATATGTATGTTATATGTTCCATGCTTCTGTCCGATGCCAGGGAAAGCCCAAGGAATATTTAGCTTACATGTTGTGTTTTATATGTTCCGGCTTCGGTCCGATATCAGGGCAAGCCCGATGAATGTTTATATGTTTATATTATGTGCTTATGTCATATGCTTGTTGATATGTTATGTGCATACCGGACTTCGGTCCAATGTCGAGTGGGGCTCGATGCCGAACTTCGGTCCGATGTCGGGCGACGCCCGATGTAGTGGGCAAGGCCAAATGTATGCTATTATATGATTATGTGTATGTTATATGATAGTCTCAGGTGACTCACTAAGCTTCGTGCTTACAGTTTTCAGTTGTGGTTTCAGCTAGTTCCGCTAGCAAGGGGAAGAGCTCGGGATGACTGCATGGCACACACCACAACTTTTAGCCTGAGATGATTTACTCTGATGTTTTGTCACATGATTTTGATATATAGATAGTTTTCTATGATAATTTTGAGATACACGACTAATGATTTTGTATGATGAATGACGATTATGGTTTTTATTTATATGTTTAAATGAATTTTTTGGATTGTATTTTTGGGATGTTTTAAACATGTAGGTAATAACATGTCTTGAAATTTCACGGTTTGGGGTAGTACTCATGTGCACCCATGCACTGCTTCTGTTTGGGGGTGAGTATCCACATGCAACATGTTTTGGCTTAGGCTTGTGTCTAACACGGCCACAATGCTTGTGAAGTTAGACTATGATTAAATGATGCTATTTACCCATTTTGTAGCGCGCCCCACATGACCTTTCTCCTACAGTTAGAAAAATTTAGCCGTTCTCCATCTTTCTTTCTTATTTTTCTTCTCATCTTTTAACAACCATAAATTCTTCATAAGATATTGTATTTTAATGAATCTTATATCCGTGGAATGTTACTAAAGTGTCTTGCAACTTCTCTTTAGACATCTTTGGCTATGTAGAAATATTGAGTTATTAACTCATAAACATAGGTTAATATTGGTTTTCTGTAAATTTTATGTGTTAACTTAACTTTTTTAAATGATCATAACTACTTCATTTTAATTCCAAATTTCTTGAATCATTTTTCTATGTTTCTGTTTACATAATGTTTATAACTTTCGTTTTATAGATTTTTCTGAATTATTCTAGCTCTGTAGCTATTGACCTCTAAAATTAGTACCTTTGAATTTTGGAAAAAAAAAACCCATAACTTATGAATGAATTGTCTTCTAACTTTGCAAGCTCATAATATGTTCAATGTTTTACCAATTAAGTTGATTCATTTTACATTGTTTAATCTTATATGTACTCTTTCCTTTTCAACTTTTTTTTGTTGCTGAACACCTTCCTTTGGTTAGCCTCCCATAGCTCAAAATTTACTAATTTCATTATTTCATGTAAATTTTAATTTTTCATAATTCTTCTCATTTTACCCTTATTTCCATGAAACTCATTTCTAATAAATTATATGACTTATAATAACATATATAAAGGTAATAACAACCATACTTTCTTATTTTTGTCACTTTTGACCTAATTTCACTTTTTGTAGTATTACACATATATAAGACTAGAATTTTGATTCCATTTCATATCAACAATTTATGACAACACTAGTACATAACATATTTTTTTGGTGCGATAAGGTATTTTTTTTGGTACGGTTGTAGCTAAAACCATACTAGTAAAACAATTCCGCATCAATACACGAACCAACCACACCATTTAAATAGGTAATTGGTGCGGCTCCTATAATCGCAATAAAGGCATTAAAAGCGTATTTGTTGGTGCATTAATTCAATACTGCACCAAAATATCATGTAATAATCCCTCTAAAAGTTTTATTCAAAAATTTCATTTCGCGCTAGTTCCCTCCAGATACCCTTCCCTCTTCATTATAATATTTCATTCAAGTTTACGTAGACAAGCTCTAGTCACCACGACCTCTTGTTTACCAACATTCGAAGCACCATTACTACCACCCTCAAACACTATATTCTGCTTGGTTTATGTTGTAAGTTAGTTGTTTATTTTTATCTATGTACCGACTTAAGTCTTACACTTCGGTTAAATGTAAGAAGGGAAGCCTTTTAGCATCTTTTGAGTTATAACCCAACAATGTTGTTACTGATCCCGAAGTCGGAGAACCAAGTGAAATCCTTTATTATGTCGATCTTTTAATTACTAGTTTTTCTGTGGTTAAAAATCTTATAATATGAATCGATGTTCTGCAGGTTAAACTGATGGGTCGAGTGTAGGAACCTATTCAAAGCCAAAAGACTCACTGCTTATTCATGATGTCCTTTCTCATTTGGGTGGTAAAAGTAAAACACCAATAAAACATGAAAGATATTCGAGTAGCCACCTCTCCTACATTGATCCAAGGTCAAACATAAAGACGCCGTTCTAAATCTTTTGAGATCTTGAAGAGCATCATCTATGGAGGCTTAATGGAGGTGATTGCAAGTTCAATTGGTGTGGTTATAAAAGGTGTGGTTCCATACTCACACTAGTTAATAATGTTAAACGCTTAAACAAATGATTTCTATAATAATGTAGCTTACTTTTACAAAAAAAAAAAATAAATAAATAAATAAATAAAGGTATTGCACCAACTAACTAGCTAACCAACAGGCTACTTATCTTCTATATCCGCTTTTGGCTCCTTAGCCCTTAGTCTAGGGAAATGAACATATACGAAGGGACGATTTAATTAAAGATTTTAAAGTTTGTTGAAACGCGAGTTTGAGTAGCTCTTTACGAACCTAACATATAAACTTGTTTATATAATATTTTTTGACATGCCAAAATTAACTATTTAAAATAAATAAATAAATATATATATATATATATAAAAAAAAAAAAAAAACCTCGAATTGTGGCGTGTCAAAAAGAACCTTCGTATGTCGTCTTTGTCCTACTAGTTTTTAGCAAGCTTTTCACAATAATATTCGTTAAAAATGAGCAAAAATAACAAAGTTTATCAATATTGGTTAAATTCAAAGTTCCAAATAATCGAACATGCATCTCCATACGGTTTGATAATCCAAAATAATACCTCCAATGTATGGAACCATTACTTTCTAAATGAGAATCAACAATAATTAGTAAAGAAAGATTGATATTAAGAAAAAATCACCAATATTTTTGTAGAAAGCCAAAAGCAAGAAAGACCATGGGCTCAGTCAATAGATACAAAAATCATATATGATTTTTGCGGTCCAAAGATAATGGAGAAATACAAGTGTCTAAGGCCTGGTTTTGATGGAATCGAATTTTTACTAAAAAATGGTCTTAAATTCCTCTCACTCGCTGCCTATAGCGCGAATTGGAAGGTCGTGATGATGTCGCGCCGATGAGATTGTGTAAAGTGGATCACACGAGGAAGCCATATATCTAGATGAGTCTTTGTGTCGAGTTCAGCGAAATTGGGCGCTTGATTGAAGTCGTGTGGCTGTCTTATCGCAGAAGAAATGTGGCATTAACTATATAGAAAAAAGAGTCTCATTTGAAAATGGTTTCTCATTCAAAATTTTTAATTCGCTCTGCTCTGCAACACCTTTTTTGAACATTTGTGAGATAGACGTAGAAAGTCTGAAGTATGTGATTTTGAGCACTTTATAAGGGTACTTTAATAAAGGAAGGTGGCATATGCATATATAGATACAAAATTTGAATGATGTTCTTCATTGCTATGTTAATGGTGAAACTAATGTTGGTTATCATACAATTTGGAGACTGCTTTACAAATACTTAGGTTTCATGGTAGTTTCTACTGTACAAAATTATGTTATATGTTAGCGAATAGAATGCAAAATTCTTGGTCATAATGAGCAGATCAGGCCAGAAGCAACATGAATGAAGACATCCTCACGACATGGAATTGTGAGGCCACCCATTGGATGATCATAACCAAATTCTTCCTCTGATTGACGTAGCAGATCTTGGAATGAAGGCTGCTCTAATAATGATAAAGGAACAACAAATCGTCTTCTTTCTTGATCGCCAACATAAACTGCAAAATGTCCTTTGGGGATGATGTCTACCGATGATGATAATGATGAGCGTCTTCCATTGGAGAAGGATCGACCGAGAACTTTTTTGGCCTGAATGATTCGAGGCATACGAATGGCCATTTTTATATGAAGGCTAGGGTCTCTTTCTTCTCAAAGGATTTCTTTTATGTGAAAGATGCTGTGATGTATTTTGGGAGGAGTTGTGCTTCATATCAGCCCAATTGTATCCATTTTATAGGTGTATGAAGATTTCAGTGAATATCGAATAATAGTTGGAATTTCAAAGAAGAGATGGTGACACATTCTACAAAAAAGAAAAATCACATGGTTTTGTCTTCCAACTTGTTATTGGTCCCAAAGAATTATATATGTACAATGAAGTATGCCACAAAATTTCAGTAATGCTGAGTGGCCAAGCTTGAGCTACACTATTTCAAGAGCAACAAGTCCACGATTTCAGGTCCTGAAATCAACAAAACATCCAAAAAGACATTAATGCTCATATCTAATCTGATATATGAATTAAACTCATAGTATGCACTTAAATATTTGTCTTTTCCCTCCTGAATATATCTTCTGAAGGTTGTTCTGTTATCAATGATCAATATAAAAGGATCCGCTATTTGACTTTAACTTATAACCGATTGGCTGTTTGCTTTTCTGTAACTCTGAAATCAACTACGTAAGTGACCCATTGTGTTTTTATATTATTCATTTATTGATTACAAGCTGCAGTAGCTTGTTATGTTGAAATATATATATATATATATATATATATATATATATATATATATATATATATATATATATATATATATATATATATATACCATGTGTTGTGGGGCCTTTCTAACTATTTTGGTAGGTTGTCAATGATTGTCATGTTGCTTGAGTAATTAAGATTTTTAACGGAATAAATCTCTTGGGAAGAAAGTAGGATATGATGATGTTTAGGATGTTCCAAGAGGAGTCTGTGTTGGAATTCTTTTGTGATTATAATATTTGAAACTCAATGCCTTGCCTTTTTCCATAGTTTTCATGGAATCAAGACTTGTAGCTCGATTTTATATTGAAACCTTCGTAATTAGTAATATGGTCATAATGGTAGTTGTATATAGGAGTTGTATGAGAGTTTAATAGATTAAATGTGAATATAATATAGTGGAGAGAGTGTGTCGAGTTCAGTGACATAATTGTAATGAAAATTTATGAATTTTTTAATAATTAAATTGAATGTGTAAATTTCTTTTCAAACATGGCAATCCATACAACTCTTCATGGGTTTAATCCATTGGAGATGGCCTAAGTACCATGGTATGAGTTCTTTTCTTTAAACTTCCGAGCTTCCTCAAGAAAGACATAAGCAGGCCCTTTACAAAGTTGTTTCCTTGAGTTCATTCACTAACATGTGTGATCCTACCATGAATTTTTATCGAACTATTCATCATTGATCATCGGCTGACTTCTCTTCACCAATCAGTCCCCATCATAACAGGTTACAGTAAAAGAACAATAACTGATAGCTCTTGGGTAGGTGGTGTTGAAGAAACAACTGATCCAGACCTTAAGGCTATAGTCACATTCAGTATATGGAGAAAGATGCGGCATACACACTTTTTTTAACAGATTGACGATACAAGCTAAAGAACAAAAGTAAGTAAGTTGTTCTGGTGGGTTTAATTAGAGGACATTGATAAAGAAAGCCCTAATGGCATAGACATGAACACCATAAGTTGAAGTATGCTCGTCATTAATGTATTAATGCAGAAACTAATTAAATTTGTTTATCATACAATTAATATGGAGACCACATTACTCCCTCTGATTTACAAGTAATTAATCCTCATGGTGATTTTGACTGTACAAAACTGTTAGCAAACACGATGCATGCCTAGCTCTTCATCATAACGAGCAAAGGCGGCAGGCAACATCAATGAACACTTCCTCACGACACGGAATTGTGAGGCCACCCATTGGATGATCATATCCAAATTCTTCCTCTGCTTCATGTAGCAAGTCTTGGAACGAATGCTGGTTTAATAATGATAAAGGAACAACAAATCGTCTTTTCTCTTGATCACCAACATAAACTGCAAAATATCCTTTTGGGATGATGTGACGGCTTCCATTGGACAATGATCGACCAAGAACTTTCTTTGCTTGAATGATCCCAGGCATACGAATAGCCATGTATACATGAAGGGTCCGGTCACTTAATTTGTTTTGGTGAAAAAATGCAATATGAAAGGATTTTGTTTTGTGACAGGTTCTGTGGTGGATTTTTGGAGGAGTTTTGCTTGATATCGGCATAGTTGGATGCATTATATATAGGTGTAAGAAGATTTCAATAAGAGTGGGTAATTGTAGGAATTTTAGGAAGAGATTAATTGTGACACATTCTTGCAAAATGCAAGATCACATGGTTTTGTCTTCCAAGTTGTTATTGGACCCAAAGGCTTAGACGTTGAATGAAGTATGCCACATATTTTCTGCAGCAATGTAAGGGGAAAAGAGTGAGCAAAAGGACATGCACCATTATTATTCACATGGCTATGTTTCATATAAAATTGTAACATTTTGCATCTTTATAATTTTTTTTTTTTTTTTTTTTTTTTTTATGTACAACCATACAAGCATTTTAGCTGGTGACGTGGTGAACACTATCAAAAATGAAAAGGGATCAAATCTAATTAGGCATATGAATCAACCAGCTACTAATTTGCTTTTGTAGAAAATGTTCCACACTAACTAAATGGGAATCGAGAGTGTCATGGGATGTTCTTATGGGGGATTGGTCGAAAATGTTGTTTTTTTTTATCTAACCCGAAAAAGGGAGAGCTGTTTGAATGTGGTTTTGTTTTGTTTTTGTTTTTTTTTTTTAATTTTATTTTATTTTATTTTATTTTTTTTATTTTTTTTTTATAGATTTTAAACAGAAAAAAAAAATTTAATCTTAATTTCATAGCTTGGGTTAAAAATCTAGTTATCTCTCAAAACTCCATGTAAATCTTATAGCTTGCATATTTGTTAGCCCATTTCGGTATGTATATCTATGTATTTATACATACCCGGCCCATTAATGTTGACATTTAGCCTATGTATGTTGTACAAGTATATATTCGTTTTCTTTAATGAGAATTGGGATTGATGTGGAAACACGTTTTAATATAATATCAAATAGGCAACAAATTTTTTGTGATTATCTCACTTCAACCTCCAATCCATATCTTCTCTCTTTTCTTCCTGTTAGTCTTCATTCTCGGTACAACCTGTTGGGTTTAATTGTGACGTGACTCAGAATTTGTGACCTAGTCTCATGCCTTTTCATTAGGAGTAATTCATGGATTATTGTTAATTCTGACTAGTAGCTTACCTGCGCGATACGGCTGTCGGCAAATAGTTTCATTCCAACGATTAATTAGATGTTCCTAGCCGTCTAATTGATTGTCTTTGATCTATTTTGGGTGTCTCGGTCGTTGATTGGTCTACAGACTCTTTATGTTTTCTTTTTTTGTTCGAATTCAGGTTGTTTTGGTTGAGTTTTAGATTTTTTTCGTTCGGTTCCACTTTTATGGATTTTGATGTTCATGTTTTCAGTTGAGCTAAACCTGCTCAATTATATTAGTCATCTTTCATCAAGTTAGACTATATTTTATGATGAATAATTTCAAATTGATAAATAATTTTACGACGGGGATTGGTTTCACTATGAGGAATAGTTCTCAACAAAATTTAGTTTCCTTTTTGAATGACATTGATAGTTATCTTTAGGTTTTAGGATTTAAGGGGTGGGGTAGTGCAACAAATATAATTACACTTATTTGATTTTTATAAGGGGTAGATCGCCTAAATATTTTATGGTGTTTTCAGGATTTGTAGAAACTTAGATGGTAAGGTGAAAATTTGTAACCATGGTTGGAACATTTTAAGAATAAATCAGGAGTGGATCATATTAACGACTAAAAGCAATGAGGGGTCTACACAACAATGATTACATGACTTTGTTTTTTCTTTCGATCAAAAGGAATTCCATCAATTAGACTTACTTATAAAACTAATTATTATAATAAAATAGATAATTTTAATAAAATAACAAAAAAATATAGTTTTTTATTACGATATATAGGTAATTTACATCTATTATTTTGAGCTACAAATAAAATTATATAGTGTTTTTAGTTAAATATAAAACTACGTTTATTTTTGAATTAAAAATAAAAACAACTTGTTTTTTATTTTAATATATAAATATGCGGTTTTGGATTAAAAATATATTTATATTTTGGTCAAAAAATATAAATGTAGTGTTGTCATAAGATACTAATAAAAGGGCGTTTGATATTTTGAGTTAAAAAAAATTGTTTTTAATGAAATAAAATGCGTTAAGCGTTATTTCCAATTCAAAATAATTCTGGAAAAATGTGAAGTTTTATTGCAGTCATAATTATCTAGAAGTTCAGAGACTATAGCCTACATTTTTTCAAACATTAAACTTACATATTTGATCCTTTATATTAATGTCATTTTCAATCCATATCCTTATAAAAATATAATATTAGTTTTATTATAAAATATATATTTATTTCGTAAAAAATCCAAAATACTATGTAAATGTTTATGTTGTATGATAAGTCTCGAATGTCTATTAGTTTAATTATAATAGTATAAGTTCGCATAGTTAGCGAATGGATTTTTTACAAAAACTTTATGTTGTATGAATAACTCTCTAGTGTATATGTTAAAACTTCACGTTAATTCAAAAATAGATATCTATATTAACCACTATGATATGATTTAGTAAACATTTTTTTATTATTTACTTTGTGATCATTATATTAAAAATATAAATAAACGTCTAGACATACTAATAACAAATTTAAGTTTATTTAAGCTAGGTATTAATTTTAGTTTAAAGCATATTATAAAAACATATATATACATATACATATATATATATATATATATATATATATATATATATATATATTAATTGCGAAAAATAATATACATTAAATGTGTTTTAATATTAAACAACTTTTAAAAGAAGTATAAAAAATTATTATGTGTAAAAAAATGAACAAATTAATGATTATTAATATTCGTTTAATATAATAATAATCGTTGTAATATAATATAAGTATCATCAATATTTTAACAATATAACAATAAATGTCTAAAAAGATATTAAAATGAAACAATTCAAAAATAAAAATAGTATGATGAAAAATAAACAAAATATATTGATTATATATTTATAAAACTAAAAAATATTTTTTTTTTAAAAAAAATTAGTCTGTGAGTTTCAAGTTTCAATAAGAAGTTTTTGGTAAAAAAAACACGTCCAAAATGAATATTTTTAAATCAGTTTTAGGTTTTGCATTGCAGCGTTTCATTATGTATTTTCCTTTATTTAAAATTATTTAATATTTATAATCACTAATATGTCCAACGAATACAACCCTTTGTAATCTTTATTGTTAAATGTTAATTGTTAATAAGTAATATACACAATACACAAGGTAACAAATTCTATTTACAACATCAAAAGTTACAGTAAGCTTTTTGTTCAGAGATATAACACAACATAAACATTTTTTTATCTCGTTAAAATCAAAGGATAAAATAATATACACACTATAATCCTCTTTTTAACTTTATATTAGTATCGGAGTTCAATAAACATAAAAACCTTTAGATCACATATGATCATAAGCATTTAATTACTAATCATACACTAATCACTTCATCATTAGTATTCAAATTTCAAAAATTCAAAATTAATCATGATGAACTTTATGGAGTATATAATCACAATTTGCATCATGATCATATAGCAATAGCACTTGATTAAAACATGTTAGTATGCCTTAATAACATGTCAATTGCTATCTTTGAGTAATTAACGTATGATAATTTGAAACTTGTAAATAAGTGCTTCGGGTTCATGTGAACTTTAATGGTTTTGAAAATGATACATACAAATGAAAATGATCGGTGTGGTACCTTGTTTTTTCATTTTATAGTCATAAGCCATTTCATTTGATCTTAAATCCGGGTTAAGAGCATTCACCTAGTTTTCTCAGCATGAGCACACATACATGACTTTAGGAAGTGTTTTTTTTTTTTTTTTTTAAATTGAATTAAAGTGATTGAAACTGGACACAGATAAAGTTACTTAAGTGGTTAAAAGAGGTCAACATCGTACACATAGCATATGAACATTGTAACGCCTGGTTCATGGTACGCATTTAATCATAATTTATTCACTCTTATAGAGCTACTCGACGAGTTGGGAGCCAGAAATTTGTCGAGTTGAAACCAGAATGGCCGCGGGATTTTAAGTCGTCTACTCGATAATTTGAGAGACTCGACTCGAAGAGTAGGGTTGCCAAGATGAAACCAAATTCTGGATTTTGCACCCTATTTAAGCATCCTAATTCCCACTTGATGGCCTTATTTCCTGCCTCCAAGTGTCAAACCCTAAACCACGAAACTCTAGTGCCTTGTATGCTTCCTAGCTTCGGTCCGATGTTGGGGCAAGCCCGAGGAATGTTTTGTATGCTTGATGTCTTCGTGATTCTAGCATATGTATGTTATATGTTCCATGCTTCTGTCCGATGCCAGGGAAAGCCCAAGGAATATTTAGATTACATGTTGTGTTTTATATGTTCCGGCTTCGGTCCGATATCAGGGCAAGCCCGATGAATGTTTATATGTTTATATTATGTGCTTATGTCATATGCTTGTTGATATGTTATGTGCATACCGGACTTCGGTCCAATGTCGAGTGGGGCTCGATGCCGAACTTCGGTCCGATGTCGGGCGACGCCCGATGTAGTGGGCAAGGCCAAATGTATGCTATTATATGATTATGTGTATGTTATATGATAGTCTCAGGTGACTCACTAAGCTTCGTGCTTACAGTTTTCAGTTGTGGTTTCAGCTACTTCCGCTAGCAAGGGGAAGAGCTCGGGATGACTGCATGGCACACACCACAACTTTTAGCCTGAGATGATTTACTCTGATGTTTTTTCACATGATTTTGATATATAGATAGTTTTCTATGATAATTTTGAGATACACGACTAATGATTTTGTATGATGAATGACGATTATGGTTTTTATTTATATGTTTAAATGAATTTTTTGGATTGTATTTTTGGGATGTTTTAAACATGTAGGTAATAACATGTCTTGAAATTTCACGGTTTGGGGTAGCACTCACGTGCACCCATGCACTGCTTCTGTTTGGGGGTGAGTATCCACATGCAACATGTTTTGGCTTAGGCTTGTGTCTAACACGGCCACAATGCTTGTGAAGTTAGACTATGATTAAATGATGCTATTTACCCATTTTGTAGCGCGCCCCACATGACCTTTCTCCTACACTTAGAAAAATTTAGCCGTTCTCCATCTTTCTTTCTTATTTTTCTTCTCATCTTTTAACAACCATAAATTCTTCATAAGATATTGGATTTTAATGAATCTTATATCCGTGGAATGTTACTAAAGTGTCTTGCAACTTCTCTTTAGACATCTTTGGATATGTAGAAATATTGAGTTATTAACTCATAAACATAGGTTAATATTGGTTTTCTATAAATTTTATGTGTTAACTTAACTTTTTTAAATGATCATAACTACTTCATTTTAATTCCAAATTTCTTGAATCGTTTTTCTATGTTTCTGTTTACATAATGTTTATAACTTTCGTTTTATAGATTTTTCTGAATTATTCTAGCTCTGTAGCTATTGACCTCTAAAATTAGTAGCTTTGAATTTTGGAAAAAAAAAACCCATAACTTATGAATGAATTGTCTTCTAACTTTGCAAGCTCATAATATGTTCAATGTTTTACCAATTAAGTTGATTCATTTTACATTGTTTAATCTTATATGTACTCTTTCCTTTTCAACTTTTTTTTGTTGCTGAACACCTTCCTTTGGTTAGCCTCCCATAGCTCAAAATTTACTAATTTCATTATTTCATGTAAATTTTAATTTTTCATAATTCTTCTCATTTTACCCTTATTTCCATGAAACTCATTTCTAATAAATTATATGACTTATAATAACATATATAAAGGTAATAACAACCATACTTTCTTATTTTTGTCACTTTTGACCTAATTTCACTTTTTGTAGTATTACACATATATAAGACTAGAATTTTGATTCCATTTCATATCAACAATTTATGACAACACTAGTACATAACATATTTTTTTGGTGCGATAAGGTATTTTTTTTGGTACGGTTGTAGCTAAAACCATACTAGTAAAACAATTCCGCATCAATACACGAACCAACCACACCATTTAAATAGGTAATTGGTGCGGCTCCTATAATCGCAATAAAGGCATTAAAAGCGTATTTGTTGGTGCATTAATTCAATACTGCACCAAAATATCATGTAATAATCCCTCTAAAAGTTTTATTCAAAAATTTCATTTCGCGCTAGTTCCCTCCAGATACCCTTCCCTCTTCATTATAATATTTCATTCAAGTTTACGTAGACAAGCTCTAGTCACCACGACCTCTTGTTTACCAACATTCGAAGCACCATTACTACCACCCTCAAACACTATATTCTGCTTGGTTCATGTTGTAAGTTAGTTGTTTATTTTTATCTATGTACCGACTTAAGTCTTACACTTCGGTTAAATGTAAGAAGGGAAGCCTTTTAGCATCTTTTGAGTTATAACCCAACAATGTTGTTACTGATCCCGAAGTCGGAGAACCAAGTGAAATCCTTTATTATGTCGATCTTTTAATTACTAGTTTTTCTGTGGTTAAAAATCTTATAATATGAATCGATGTTCTGCAGGTTAAACTGATGGGTCGAGTGTAGGAACCTATTCAAAGCCAAAAGACTCACTGCTTATTCATGATGTCCTTTCTCATTTGGGTGGTAAAAGTAAAACACCAATAAAACATGAAAGATATTCGAGTAGCCACCTCTCCTACATTGATCCAAGGTCAAACATAAAGACGCCGTTCTAAATCTTTTGAGATCTTGAAGAGCATCATCTATGGAGGCTTAATGGAGGTGATTGCAAGTTCAATTGGTGTGGTTATAAAAGGTGTGGTTCCATACTCACACTAGTTAATAATGTTAAACGCTTAAACAAATGATTTCTATAATAATGTAGCTTACTTTTACAAAAAAAAAAAAAACAAACAAATAAATAAATAAAGGTATTGCACCAACTAACTAGCTAACCAACAGGCTACTTATCTTCTATATCCGCTTTTGGCTCCTTAGCCCTTAGTCTAGGGAAATGAACATATACGAAGGGACGATTTAATTAAAGATTTTAAAGTATGTTGAAACGCGAGTTTGAGTAGCTCTTTACGAACCTAACATATAAACTTGTTTATATAATATTTTTTGACATGCCAAAATTAACTATTTAAAATAAATAAATATATTTATAAAAAAAAAAAAAGAAAAAAAAAAAAAAACCTCGAATTGTGGCGTGTCAAAAAGAACCTTCGTATGTCGTCTTTGTCCTACTAGTTTTTAGCAAGCTTTTCACAATAATATTCGTTAAAAATGAGCAAAAATAACAAAGTTTATCAATATTGGTTAAATTCAAAGTTCCAAATAATCGAACATGCATCTCCATACGGTTTGATAATCCAAAATAATACCTCCAATGTATGGAACCATTACTTTCTAAATGAGAATCAACAATAATTAGTAAAGAAAGATTGATATTAAGAAAAAATCACCAATATTTTTGTAGAAAGCCAAAAGCAAGAAAGACCATGGGCTCAGTCAATAGATACAAAAATCATATATGATTTTTGCGGTCCAAAGATAATGGAGAAATACAAGTGTTTAAGGCCTGGTTTTGATGGAATCGAATTTTTACTAAAAAATGGTCTTAAATCCCTCTCACTCGCTGCCTATAGCGCGAATTGGAAGGTCGTGATGATGTCGCGCCGATGAGATTGTGTAAAGTGGATCACACGAGGAAGCCATATATCTAGATGAGTCTTTGTGTCGAGTTCAGCGAAATTGGGCGCTTGATTGAAGTCGTGTGGGGGTGTCTTATCGCAGAAGAAATGTGGCATTAACTATATAGAAAAAAGAGTCTCATTTGAAAATGGTTTCTCATTCAAAATTTTTAATTCGCTCTGCTCTGCAACACCTTTTTTGAACATTTGTGAGATAGACGTAGAAAGTCTGAAGTATGTGATTTTGAGCACTTTATAAGGGTACTTTAATAAAGGAAGGTGGCATATGCATATATAGATACAAAATTTGAATGATGTTCTTCATTGCTATGTTAATGGTGAAACTAATGTTGGTTATCATACAATTTGGAGACTGCTTTACAAATACTTAGGTTTCATGGTAGTTTCTACTGTACAAAATTATGTTATATGTTAGCGAATAGAATGCAAAATTCTTGGTCATAATGAGCAGATCAGGCCAGAAGCAACATGAATGAAGACATCCTCACGACATGGAATTGTGAGGCCACCCATTGGATGATCATAACCAAATTCTTCCTCTGATTGACGTAGCAGATCTTGGAATGAAGGCTGCTCTAATAATGATAAAGGAACAACAAATCGTCTTCTTTCTTGATCGCCAACATAAACTGCAAAATGTCCTTTGGGGATGATGTCTACCGATGATGATAATGATGAGCGTCTTCCATTGGAGAAGGATCGACCGAGAACTTTTTTGGCCTGAATGATTCGAGGCATACGAATGGACATTTTTATATGAAGGCTAGGGTCTCTTTCTTCTCAAAGGATTTCTTTTATGTGAAAGATGCTGTGATGTATTTTGGGAGGAGTTGTGCTTCATATCAGCCCAATTGTATCCATTTTATAGGTGTATGAAGATTTCAGTGAATATCGAATAATAGTTGGAATTTCAAAGAAGAGATGGTGACACATTCTACAAAAAAGAAAAATCACATGGTTTTGTCTTCCAACTTGTTATTGGTCCCAAAGAATTATATATGTACAATGAAGTATGCCACAAAATTTCAGTAATGCTGAGTGGCCAAGCTTGAGCTACACTATTTCAAGAGCAACAAGTCCACGATTTCAGGTCCTGAAATCAACAAAACATCCAAAAAGACATTAATGCTCATATCTAATCTGATATATGAATTAAACTCATAGTATGCACTTAAATATTTGTCTTTTCCCTCCTGAATATATCTTCTGAAGGTTGTTCTGTTATCAATGATCAATATAAAAGGATCCGCTATTTGACTTTAACTTATAACCGATTGGCTGTTTGCTTTTCTGTAACTCTGAAATCAACTACGTAAGTGACCCATTGTGTTTTTATATTATTCATTTATTGATTACAAGCTGCAGTAGCTTGTTATGTTGAAATATATATATATATATATATATATATATATATATATATATATATATACCATGTGTTGTGGGGCCTTTCTAACTATTTTGGTAGGTTGTCAATGATTGTCATGTTGCTTGAGTAATTAAGATTTTTAACGGAATAAATCTCTTGGGAAGAAAGTAGGATATGATGATGTTTAGGATGTTCCAAGAGGAGTCTGTGTTGGAATTCTTTTGTGATTATAATATTTGAAACTCAATGCCTTGCCTTTTTCCATAGTTTTCATGGAATCAAGACTTGTAGCTCGATTTTATATTGAAACCTTCGTAATTAGTAATATGGTCATAATGGTAGTTGTATATAGGAGTTGTATGAGAGTTTAATAGATTAAATGTGAATATAATATAGTGGAGAGAGTGTGTCGAGTTCAGTGACATAATTGTAATGAAAATTTATGAATTTTTTAATAATTAAATTGAATGTGTAAATTTCTTTTCAAACATGGCAATCCATACAACTCTTCATGGGTTTAATCCATTGGAGATGGCCTAAGTACCATGGTATGAGTTCTTTTCTTTAAACTTCCGAGCTTCCTCAAGAAAGACATAAGCAGGCCCTTTACAAAGTTGTTTCCTTGAGTTCATTCACTAACATGTGTGATCCTACCATGAATTTTTATCGAACTATTCATCATTGATCATCGGCTGACTTCTCTTCACCAATCAGTCCCCATCATAACAGGTTACAGTAAAAGAACAATAACTGATAGCTCTTGGGTAGGTGGTGTTGAAGAAACAACTGATCCAGACCTTAAGGCTATAGTCACATTCAGTATATGGAGAAAGATGCGGCATACACACTTTTTTTAACAGATTGACGATACAAGCTAAAGAACAAAAGTAAGTAAGTTGTTCTGGTGGGTTTAATTAGAGGACATTGATAAAGAAAGCCCTAATGGCATAGACATGAACACCATAAGTTGAAGTATGCTCGTCATTAATGTATTAATGCAGAAACTAATTAAATTTGTTTATCATACAATTAATATGGAGACCACATTACTCCCTCTGATTTACAAGTAATTAATCCTCATGGTGATTTTGACTGTACAAAACTGTTAGCAAACACGATGCATGCCTAGCTCTTCATCATAACGAGCAAAGGCGGCAGGCAACATCAATGAACACTTCCTCACGACACGGAATTGTGAGGCCACCCATTGGATGATCATATCCAAATTCTTCCTCTGCTTCATGTAGCAAGTCTTGGAACGAATGCTGGTTTAATAATGATAAAGGAACAACAAATCTTTCTTTTCTCTTGATCACCAACATAAACTGCAAAATATCCTTTTGGGATGATGTGACGGCTTCCATTGGACAATGATCGACCAAGAACTTTCTTTGCTTGAATGATCCGAGGCATACGAATAGCCATGTATACATGAAGGGTCCGGTCACTTAATTTGTTTTGGTGAAAAAATGCAATATGAAAGGATTTTGTTTTGTGACAGGTTCTGTGGTGGATTTTTGGAGGAGTTTTGCTTGATATCGGCATAGTTGGATGCATTATATATAGGTGTAAGAAGATTTCAATAAGAGTGGGTAATTGTAGGAATTTTAGGAAGAGATTAATTGTGACACATTCTTGCAAAATGCAAGATCACATGGTTTTGTCTTCCAAGTTGTTATTGGACCCAAAGGCTTAGACGTTGAATGAAGTATGCCACATATTTTCTGCAGCAATGTAAGGGGAAAAGAGTGAGCAAAAGGACATGCACCATTATTATTCACATGGCTATGTTTCATATAAAATTGTAACATTTTGCATCTTTATAATTTTTTTTTTTTTTTTTTTTTTTTTTATGTACAACCATACAAGCATTTTAGCTGGTGACGTGGTGAACACTATCAAAAATGAAAAGGGATCAAATCTAATTAGGCATATGAATCAACCAGCTACTAATTTGCTTTTGTAGAAAATGTTCCACACTAACTAAATGGGAATCGAGAGTGTCATGGGATGTTCTTATGGGGGATTGGTCGAAAATGTTGTTTTTTTTTATCTAACCCGAAAAAGGGAGAGCTGTTTGAATGTGGTTTTGTTTTGTTTTTGTTTTTTTTTTTTTTTTTAATTTTATTTTATTTTATTTTATTTTTTTTATTTTTTTTTTTTATAGATTTTAAACAGAAAAAAAAAATTTAATCTTAATTTCATAGCTTGGGTTAAAAATCTAGTTATCTCTCAAAACTCCATGTAAATCTTATAGCTTGCATATTTGTTAGCCCATTTCGGTATGTATATCTATGTATTTATACATACCCGGCCCATTAATGTTGACATTCAGCCTATGTATGTTGTACAAGTATATATTCGTTTTCTTTAATGAGAATTGGGATTGATGTGGAAACACGTTTTAATATAATATCAAATAGGCAACAAATTTTTTGTGATTATCTCACTTCAACCTCCAATCCATATCTTCTCTCTTTTCTTCCTGTTAGTCTTCATTCTCGGTACAACCTGTTGGGTTTAATTGTGACGTGACTCAGAATTTGTGACCTAGTCTCATGCCTTTTCATTAGGAGTAATTCATGGATTATTGTTTAGTATTTTAATTCTGACTAGTAGCTTACCTGCGCGATACGGCTGTCGGCAAATAGTTTCATTCCAACGATTAATTAGATGTTCCTAGCCGTCTAATTGATTGTCTTTGATCTATTTTGGGTGTCTCGGTCGTTGATTGGTCTACAGACTCTTTATGTTTTCTTTTTTTGTTCGAATTCAGGTTGTTTTGGTTGAGTTTTAGATTTTTTTCGTTCGGTTCCACTTTTATGGATTTTGATGTTCATGTTTTCAGTTGAGCTAAACCTACTCAATTATATTAGTCATCTTTCATCAAGTTAGACTATATTTTATGATGAATAATTTCAAATTGATAAATAATTTTACGACGGGGATTGGTTTCACTATGAGGAATAGTTCTCAACAAAATTTAGTTTCCTTTTTGAATGACATTGATAGTTATCTTTAGGTTTTAGGATTTAAGGGGTGGGGTAGTGCAACAAATATAATTACACTTATTTGATTTTTATAAGGGGTAGATCGCCTAAATATTTTATGGTGTTTTCAGGATTTGTAGAAACTTAGATGGTAAGGTGAAAATTTGTAACCATGGTTGGAACATTTTAAGAATAAATCAGGAGTGGATCATATTAACGACTAAAAGCAATGAGGGGTCTACACAACAATGATTACATGACTTTGTTTTTTCTTTCGATCAAAAGGAATTCCATCAATTAGACTTACTTATAAAACTAATTATTATAATAAAATAGATAATTTTAATAAAATAACAAAAAAATATAGTTTTTTATTACGATATATAGGTAATTTACATCTATTATTTTGAGCTACAAATAAAATTATATAGTGTTTTTAGTTAAATATAAAACTACGTTTATTTTTTAATTAAAAATAAAAATAACTTGTTTTTTATTTTAATATATAAATATGCGGTTTTGGATTAAAATTATATTTATATTTTGGTCAAAAAATATAAATGTAGTGTTGTCATAAGATACTAATAAAAGGGCGTTTGATATTTTGAGTTAAAAAAAATTGTTTTTAATGAAATAAAATGCGTTAAGCGTTATTTCCAATTCAAAATAATTCTGGAAAAATGTGAAGTTTTATTGCAGTCATAATTATCTAGAAGTTCAGAGACTATAGCCTACATTTTTTCAAACATTAAACTTACATATTTATTTATATTAATGTCATTTTCAATCCATATCCTTATAAAAATATAATATTAGTTTTATTATAAAATATATATTTATTTCGTAAAAAATCCAAAATACTATGTAAATGTTTATGTTGTATGATAAGTCTCGAATGTCTATTAGTTTAATTATAATAGTATAAGTTCGCATAGTTAGCGAATGGATTTTTTACAAAAACTTTATGTTGTATGAATAACTCTCTAGTGTATATGTTAAAACTTCACGTTAATTCAAAAATAGATATCTATATTAACCACTATGATATGATTTACTAAACATTTTTTTATTATTTACTTTGTGATCATTATATTAAAAATATAAATAAACGTCTAGACATACTAATAACAAATTTAAGTTTATTTAAGCTAGGTATTAATTTTAGTTTAAAGCATATTATAAAAACATATATATACATTTATATATATATATATATATATATATATATATATATATATATATATATATATATATATATTAATTGCGAAAAATAATATACATCAAATGTGTTTTAATATTAAACAACTTTTAAAAGAAGTATAAAAAATTATTATGTGTAAAAAAATGAACAAATTAATGATTATTAATATTCGTTTAATATAATAATAATCGTTGTAATATAATATAAGTATCATCAATATTTT
Source organism: Lactuca saligna (assembly GCF_052625555.1). Classification (NCBI taxonomy): domain Eukaryota; kingdom Viridiplantae; phylum Streptophyta; class Magnoliopsida; order Asterales; family Asteraceae; genus Lactuca; species Lactuca saligna. The sequence continues at coordinate 85,832,500 of NC_136420.1, read as the reverse complement.
AACAATATAACAATAAATGTATAAAAAGATATTAAAATGAAACAATTCAAAAATAAAAATAGTATGATGAAAAATAAACAAAATATATTGATTATATATTTATAAAACTAAAAAATATTTTTTTTTAAAAAAAAAATTAGTCTGTGAGTTTCAAGTTTCAATAAGAAGTTTTTGGTAAAAAGAACACGTCCAAAATGAATATTTTTAAATCAGTTTTATGTTTTGCATTGCAGCGTTTCATTATGTATTTTCCTTTATTTAAAATTATTTAATATTTATAATCATTAATATGTCCAACGAATACAGCCCTTTGTAATCTTTATTGTTAAATGTTAATTGTTAATAAGTAATATACACAATACACAATGTAACAAATTCTATTTACAACATCAAAAATTACAGTAAGCTTTTTGTTCAGAAATATAACACAACATAAACATTTTTTTATCTCGTTAAAGTCAAAGGATAAAATAATATACACACTATAATCCTCTTTTTAACTTTATATTAGTATCGGAGTTCAATAAACATAAAAACCTTTAGATCACATATGATCATAAGCATTTAATTACTAATCATACACTAATCACTTCATCATTAGTATTCAAATTTCAAAAATTCAAAATTAATCATGATGAACTTTATGGAGTATATAATCACAATTTGCATCATGATCATATAGCAATAGCACTTGATTAAAACATGTTAGTATGCCTTAATAACATGTCAATTGCTATCTTTGAGTAATTAACGTATGATAATTTGAAACTTGTAAATAAGTGCTTCGGGTTCATGTGAACTTTAATGGTTTTGAAAATGATACATACAAATGAAAATGATCGGTGTGGTACCTTGTTTTTTCATTTTATAGTCATAAGCCATTTCATTTGATCTTAAATCCGGGTTAAGAGCATTCACCTAGTTTTCTCAGCATGAGCACACATACATGACTTTAGGAAGTGTTTTTTTTTTTTTTAAATTGAATTAAAGTGATTGAAACTGGACACAGATAAAGTTACTTAAGTGGTTAAAAGAGGTCAACATCGTACACATAGCATATGAACATTGTAACGCCTGGTTCATGGTACGCATTTAATCATAATTTATTCACTCTTATAGAGCTACTCGACGAGTTGGGAGCCAGAAATTTGTCGAGTTGAAACCAGAATGGCCGCGGGATTTTAAGTCGTCTACTCGATAATTTGAGAGACTCGACTCGAAGAGTAGGGTTGCCAAGATGAAACCAAATTCTGGATTTTGCACCCTATTTAAGCATCCTAATTCCCACTTGATGGCCTTATTTCCTGCCTCCAAGTGTCAAACCCTAAACCACGAAACTCTAGTGCCTTGTATGCTTCCTAGCTTCGGTCCGATGTTGGGGCAAGCCCGAGGAATGTTTTGTATGCTTGATGTCTTCGTGATTCTAGCATATGTATGTTATATGTTCCATGCTTCTGTCCGATGCCAGGGAAAGCCCAAGGAATATTTAGATTACATGTTGTGTTTTATATGTTCCGGCTTCGGTCCGATATCAGGGCAAGCCCGATGAATGTTTATATGTTTATATTATGTGCTTATGTCATATGCTTGTTGATATGTTATGTGCATACCGGACTTCGGTCCAATGTCGAGTGGGGCTCGATGCCGAACTTCGGTCCGATGTCGGGCGACGCCCGATGTAGTGGGCAAGGCCAAATGTATGCTATTATATGATTATGTGTATGTTATATGATAGTCTCAGGTGACTCACTAAGCTTCGTGCTTACAGTTTTCAGTTGTGGTTTCAGCTACTTCCGCTAGCAAGGGGAAGAGCTCGGGATGACTGCATGGCACACACCACAACTTTTAGCCTGAGATGATTTACTCTGATGTTTTGTCACATGATTTTGATATATAGATAGTTTTCTATGATAATTTTGAGATACACGACTAATGATTTTGTATGATGAATGACGATTATGGTTTTTATTTATATGTTTAAATGAATTTTTTGGATTGTATTTTTGGGATGTTTTAAACATGTAGGTAATAACATGTCTTGAAATTTCACGGTTTGGGGTAGCACTCACGTGCACCCATGCACTGCTTGTGTTTGGGGGTGAGTATCCACATGCAACATGTTTTGGCTTAGGCTTGTGTCTAACACGGCCACAATGCTTGTGAAGTTAGACTATGATTAAATGATGCTATTTACCCATTTTGTAGCGCGCCCCACATGACCTTTCTCCTACACTTAGAAAAATTTAGCCGTTCTCCATCTTTCTTTCTTATTTTTCTTCTCATCTTTTAACAACCATAAATTCTTCATAAGATATTGGATTTTAATGAATCTTATATCCGTGGAATGTTACTAAAGTGTCTTGCAACTTCTCTTTAGACATCTTTGGATATGTAGAAATATTGAGTTATTAACTCATAAACATAGGTTAATATTGGTTTTCTATAAATTTTATGTGTTAACTTAACTTTTTTAAATGATCATAACTACTTCATTTTAATTCCAAATTTCTTGAATCATTTTTCTATGTTTCTGTTTACATAATGTTTATAACTTTCGTTTTATAGATTTTTCTGAATTATTCTAGCTCTGTAGCTATTGACCTCTAAAATTAGTACCTTTGAATTTTGGAAAAAAAAAACCCATAACTTATGAATGAATTGTCTTCTAACTTTGCAAGCTCATAATATGTTCAATGTTTTACCAATTAAGTTGATTCATTTTACATTGTTTAATCTTATATGTACTCTTTCCTTTTCAACTTTTTTTTGTTGCTGAACACCTTCCTTTGGTTAGCCTCCCATAGCTCAAAATTTACTAATTTCATTATTTCATGTAAATTTTAATTTTTCATAATTCTTCTCATTTTACCCTTATTTCCATGAAACTCATTTCTAATAAATTATATGACTTATAATAACATATATAAAGGTAATAACAACCATACTTTCTTATTTTTGTCACTTTTGACCTAATTTCACTTTTTGTAGTATTACACATATATAAGACTAGAATTTTGATTCCATTTCATATCAACAATTTATGACAACACTAGTACATAACATATTTTTTTGGTGCGATAAGGTATTTTTTTTGGTACGGTTGTAGCTAAAACCATACTAGTAAAACAATTCCGCATCAATACACGAACCAACCACACCATTTAAATAGGTAATTGGTGCGGCTCCTATAATCGCAATAAAGGCATTAAAAGCGTATTTGTTGGTGCATTAATTCAATACTGCACCAAAATATCATGTAATAATCCCTCTAAAAGTTTTATTCAAAAATTTCATTTCGCGCTAATTCCCTCCAGATACCCTTCCCTCTTCATTATAATATTTCATTCAAGTTTACGTAGACAAGCTCTAGTCACCACGACCTCTTGTTTACCAACATTCGAAGCACCATTACTACCACCCTCAAACACTATATTCTGCTTGGTTCATGTTGTAAGTTAGTTGTTTATTTTTATCTATGTACCGACTTAAGTCTTACACTTCGGTTAAATGTAAGAAGGGAAGCCTTTTAGCATCTTTTGAGTTATAACCCAACAATGTTGTTACTGATCCCGAAGTCGGAGAACCAAGTGAAATCCTTTATTATGTCGATCTTTTAATTACTAGTTTTTCTGTGGTTAAAAATCTTATAATATGAATCGATGTTCTGCAGGTTAAACTGATGGGTCGAGTGTAGGAACCTATTCAAAGCCAAAAGACTCACTGCTTATTCATGATGTCCTTTCTCATTTGGGTGGTAAAAGTAAAACACCAATAAAACATGAAAGATATTCGAGTAGCCACCTCTCCTACATTGATCCAAGGTCAAACATAAAGACGCCGTTCTAAATCTTTTGAGATCTTGAAGAGCATCATCTATGGAGGCTTAATGGAGGTGATTACAAGTTCAATTGGTGTGGTTATAAAAGGTGTGGTTCCATACTCACACTAGTTAATAATGTTAAACGCTTAAACAAATGATTTCTATAATAATGTAGCTTACTTTTACAAAAAAAAAAAATAAATAAATAAATAAATAAAGGTATTGCACCAACTAACTAGCTAACCAACAGGCTACTTATCTTCTATATCCGCTTTTGGCTCCTTAGCCCTTAGTCTAGGGAAATGAACATATACGAAGGGACGATTTAATTAAAGATTTTAAAGTTTGTTGAAACGCGAGTTTGAGTAGCTCTTTACGAACCTAACATATAAACTTGTTTATATAATATTTTTTGACATGCCAAAATTAACTATTTAAAATAAATAAATATATATATATATATATATATAAAAAAAAAAAAAAAAAAAAAACCTCGAATTGTGGCGTGTCAAAAAGAACCTTCGTATGTCGTCTTTGTCCTACTAGTTTTTAGCAAGCTTTTCACAATAATATCCGTTAAAAATGAGCAAAAATAACAAAGTTTATCAATATTGGTTAAATTCAAAGTTCCAAATAATCGAACATGCATCTCCATACGGTTTGATAATCCAAAATAATACCTCCAATGTATGGAACCATTACTTTCTAAATGAGAATCAACAATAATTAGTAAAGAAAGATTGATATTAAGAAAAAATCACCAATATTTTTGTAGAAAGCCAAAAGCAAGAAAGACCATGGGCTCAGTCAATAGATACAAAAATCATATATGATTTTTGCGGTCCAAAGATAATGGAGAAATACAAGTGTTTAAGGCATGGTTTTGATGGAATCGAATTTTTACTAAAAAATGGTCTTAAATCCCTCTCACTCGCTGCCTATAGCGCGAATTGGAAGGTCGTGATGATGTCGCGCCGATGAGATTGTGTAAAGTGGATCACACGAGGAAGCCATATATCTAGATGAGTCTTTGTGTCGAGTTCAGCGAAATTGGGCGCTTGATTGAAGTCGTGTGGCTGTCTTATCGCAGAAGAAATGTGGCATTAACTATATAGAAAAAAGAGTCTCATTTGAAAATGGTTTCTCATTCAAAATTTTTAATTCGCTCTGCTCTGCAACACCTTTTTTGAACATTTGTGAGATAGACGTAGAAAGTCTGAAGTATGTGATTTTGAGCACTTTATAAGGGTACTTTAATAAAGGAAGGTGGCATATGCATATATAGATACAAAATTTGAATGATGTTCTTCATTGCTATGTTAATGGTGAAACTAATGTTGGTTATCATACAATTTGGAGACTGCTTTACAAATACTTAGGTTTCATGGTAGTTTCTACTGTACAAAATTATGTTATATGTTAGCGAATAGAATGCAAAATTCTTGGTCATAATGAGCAGATCAGGCCAGAAGCAACATGAATGAAGACATCCTCACGACATGGAATTGTGAGGCCACCCATTGGATGATCATAACCAAATTCTTCCTCTGATTGACGTAGCAGATCTTGGAATGAAGGCTGCTCTAATAATGATAAAGGAACAACAAATCGTCTTCTTTCTTGATCGCCAACATAAACTGCAAAATGTCCTTTGGGGATGATGTCTACCGATGATGATAATGATGAGCGTCTTCCATTGGAGAAGGATCGACCGAGAACTTTTTTGGCCTGAATGATTCGAGGCATACGAATGGCCATTTTTATATGAAGGCTAGGGTCTCTTTCTTCTCAAAGGATTTCTTTTATGTGAAAGATGCTGTGATGTATTTTGGGAGGAGTTGTGCTTCATATCAGCCCAATTGTATCCATTTTATAGGTGTATGAAGATTTCAGTGAATATCGAATAATAGTTGGAATTTCAAAGAAGAGATGGTGACACATTCTACAAAAAAGAAAAATCACATGGTTTTGTCTTCCAACTTGTTATTGGTCCCAAAGAATTATATATGTACAATGAAGTATGCCACAAAATTTCAGTAATGCTGAGTGGCCAAGCTTGAGCTACACTATGGGCCCATGTACAAGTGAGTCTTATGGACAAACATCATTATTTCTCACATGGTCATGCTTGTCAAAAATATCAGAAGGTTAGGCATCTTTTTTTCAAGAGCAACAAGTCCACGATTTCAGGTCCTGAAATCAACAAAACATCCAAAAAGACATTAATGCTCATATCTAATCTGATATATGAATTAAACTCATAGTATGCACTTAAATATTTGTCTTTTCCCTCCTGAATATATCTTCTGAAGGTTGTTCTGTTATCAATGATCAATATAAAAGGATCCGCTATTTGACTTTAACTTATAACCGATTGGCTGTTTGCTTTTCTGTAACTCTGAAATCAACTACGTAAGTGACCCATTGTGTTTTTATATTATTCATTTATTGATTACAAGCTGCAGTAGCTTGTTATGTTGAAATATATATATATATATATATATATATATATATATATATATATATATATATATATATATATATATACCATGTGTTGTGGGGCCTTTCTAACTATTTTGGTAGGTTGTCAATGATTGTCATGTTGCTTGAGTAATTAAGATTTTTAACGGAATAAATCTCTTGGGAAGAAAGTAGGATATGATGATGTTTAGGATGTTCCAAGAGGAGTCTGTGTTGGAATTCTTTTGTGATTATAATATTTGAAACTCAATGCCTTGCCTTTTTCCATAGTTTTCATGGAATCAAGACTTGTAGCTCGATTTTATATTGAAACCTTCGTAATTAGTAATATGGTCATAATGGTAGTTGTATATAGGAGTTGTATGAGAGTTTAATAGATTAAATGTGAATATAATATAGTGGAGAGAGTGTGTCGAGTTCAGTGACATAATTGTAATGAAAATTTATGAATTTTGTAATAATTAAATTGAATGTGTAAATTTCTTTTCAAACATGGCAATCCATACAACTCTTCATGGGTTTAATCCATTGGAGATGGCCTAAGTACCATGGTATGAGTTCTTTTCTTTAAACTTCCGAGCTTCCTCAAGAAAGACATAAGCAGGCCCTTTACAAAGTTGTTTCCTTGAGTTCATTCACTAACATGTGTGATCCTACCATGAATTTTTATCGAACTATTCATCATTGATCATCGGCTGACTTCTCTTCACCAATCAGTCCCCATCATAACAGGTTACAGTAAAAGAACAATAACTGATAGCTCTTGGGTAGGTGGTGTTGAAGAAACAACTGATCCAGACCTTAAGGCTATAGTCACATTCAGTATATGGAGAAAGATGCGGCATACACACTTTTTTTAACAGATTGACGATACAAGCTAAAGAACAAAAGTAAGTAAGTTGTTCTGGTGGGTTTAATTAGAGGACATTGATAAAGAAAGCCCTAATGGCATAGACATGAACACCATAAGTTGAAGTATGCTCGTCATTAATGTATTAATGCAGAAACTAATTAAATTTGTTTATCATACAATTAATATGGAGACCACATTACTCCCTCTGATTTACAAGTAATTAATCCTCATGGTGATTTTGACTGTACAAAACTGTTAGCAAACACGATGCATGCCTAGCTCTTCATCATAACGAGCAAAGGCGGCAGGCAACATCAATGAACACTTCCTCACGACACGGAATTGTGAGGCCACCCATTGGATGATCATATCCAAATTCTTCCTCTGCTTCATGTAGCAAGTCTTGGAACGAATGCTGGTTTAATAATGATAAAGGAACAACAAATCGTCTTTTCTCTTGATCACCAACATAAACTGCAAAATATCCTTTTGGGATGATGTGACGGCTTCCATTGGACAATGATCGACCAAGAACTTTCTTTGCTTGAATGATCCCAGGCATACGAATAGCCATGTATACATGAAGGGTCCGGTCACTTAATTTGTTTTGGTGAAAAAATGCAATATGAAAGGATTTTGTTTTGTGACAGGTTCTGTGGTGGATTTTTGGAGGAGTTTTGCTTGATATCGGCATAGTTGGATGCATTATATATAGGTGTAAGAAGATTTCAATAAGAGTGGGTAATTGTAGGAATTTTAGGAAGAGATTAATTGTGACACATTCTTGCAAAATGCAAGATCACATGGTTTTGTCTTCCAAGTTGTTATTGGACCCAAAGGCTTAGACGTTGAATGAAGTATGCCACATATTTTCTGCAGCAATGTAAGGGGAAAAGAGTGAGCAAAAGGACATGCACCATTATTATTCACATGGCTATGTTTCATATAAAATTGTAACATTTTGCATCTTTATAATTTTTTTTTTTTTTTTTTTTTTTTTATGTACAACCATACAAGCATTTTAGCTGGTGACGTGGTGAACACTATCAAAAATGAAAAGGGATCAAATCTAATTAGGCATATGAATCAACCAGCTACTAATTTGCTTTTGTAGAAAATGTTCCACACTAACTAAATGGGAATCGAGAGTGTCATGGGATGTTCTTATGGGGGATTGGTCGAAAATGTTGTTTTTTTTTATCTAACCCGCTGTTTGAATGTGGTTTTGTTTTGTTTTTGTTTTTTTTTTTTTAATTTTATTTTATTTAATTTTTTTTTTTTAATTTTTTTTTTTATAGATTTTAAACAGAAAAAAAAAATTTAATCTTAATTTCATAGCTTGGGTTAAAAATCTAGTTATCTCTCAAAACTCCATGTAAATCTTATAGCTTGCATATTTGTTAGCCCATTTCGGTATGTATATCTATGTATTTATACATACCCGACCCATTAATGTTGACATTCACCCTATGTATGTTGTACAAGTATATATTCGTTTTCTTTAATGAGAATTGGGATTGATGTGGAAACACGTTTTAATATAATATCAAATAGGCAACAAATTTTTTGTGATTATCTCACTTCAACCTCCAATCCATATCTTCTCTCTTTTCTTCCTGTTAGTCTTCATTCTCGGTACAACCTGTTGGGTTTAATTGTTACGTGACTCAGAATTTGTGACCTAGTCTCATGCCTTTTCATTAGGAGTAATTCATGGATTATTGTTAATTCTGACTAGTAGCTTACCTGCGCGATACGGCTGTCGGCAAATAGTTTCATTCCAACGATTAATTAGATGTTCCTAGCCGTCTAATTGATTGTCTTTGATCTATTTTGGGTGTCTCGGTCGTTGATTGGTCTACAGACTCTTTATGTTTTCTTTTTTTGTTCGAATTCAGGTTGTTTTGGTTGAGTTTTAGATTTTTTTCGTTCGGTTCCACTTTTATGGATTTTGATGTTCATGTTTTCGTTGAGCTAAACCTGCTCAATTATATTAGTCATCTTTCATCAAGTTAGACTATATTTTATGATGAATAATTTCAAATTGATAAATAATTTTACGACGGGGATTGGTTTCACTATAAGGAATAGTTCTCAACAAAATTTAGTTTCCTTTTTGAATGACATTGATAGTTATCTTTAGGTTTTAGGATTTAAGGGGTGGGGTAGTGCAACAAATATAATTACACTTATTTGATTTTTATAAGGGGTAGATCGCCTAAATATTTTATGGTGTTTTCAGGATTTGTAGAAACTTAGATGGTAAGGTGAAAATTTGTAACCATGGTTGGAACATTTTAAGAATAAATCAGGAGTGGATCATATTAACGACTAAAAGCAATGAGGGGTCTACACAACAATGATTACATGACTTTGTTTTTTCTTTCGATCAAAAGGAATTCCATCAATTAGACTTACTTATAAAACTAATTATTATAATAAAATAGATAATTTTAATAAAATAACAAAAAAATATAGTTTTTTATTACGATATATAGGTAATTTACATCTATTATTTTGAGCTACAAATAAAATTATATAGTGTTTTTAGTTAAATATAAAACTACGTTTATTTTTGAATTAAAAATAAAAATAACTTGTTTTTTATTTTAATATATAAATATGCGGTTTTGGATTAAAAATATATTTATATTTTGGTCAAAAAATATAAATGTAGTGTTGTCATAAGATACTAATAAAAGGGCGTTTGATATTTTGAGTTAAAAAAATTGTTTTTAATGAAATAAAATGCGTTAAGCGTTATTTCCAATTCAAAATAATTCTGGAAAAATGTGAAGTTTTATTGCAGTCATAATTATCTAGAAGTTCAGAGACTATAGCCTACATTTTTTCAAACATTAAACTTACATATTTATTTATATTAATGTCATTTTCAATCCATATCCTTATAAAAATATAATATTAGTTTTATTATAAAATATATATTTATTTCGTAAAAAATCCAAAATACTATGTAAATGTTTATGTTGTATGATAAGTCTCGAATGTCTATTAGTTTAATTATAATAGTATAAGTTCGCATAGTTAGCGAATGGATTTTTTACAAAAACTTTATGTTGTATGAATAACTCTCTAGTGTATATGTTAAAACTTCACGTTAATTCAAAAATAGATATCTATATTAACCACTATGATATGATTTACTAAACATTTTTTTATTATTTACTTTGTGATCATTATATTAAAAATATAAATAAACGTCTAGACATACTAATAACAAATTTAAGTTTATTTAAGCTAGGTATTAATTTTAGTTTAAAGCATATTATAAAAACATATATATACATTTATATATATATATATATATATATATATATATATATATATATATATATATATATATATATTAATTGCGAAAAATAATATACATCAAATGTGTTTTAATATTAAACAACTTTTAAAAGAAGTATAAAAAATTATTATGTGTAAAAAAATGAACAAATTAATGATTATTAATATTCGTTTAATATAATAATAATCGTTGTAATATAATATAAGTATCATCAATATTTTAACAATATAACAATAAATGTCTAAAAAGATATTAAAATGAAACAATTCAAAAATAAAAATAGTATGATGAAAAATAAACAAAATATATTGATTATATATTTATAAAACTAAAAAATATTTTTTTTTTTTTAAAAAAATTAGTCTGTGAGTTTCAAGTTTCAATAAGAAGTTTTTGGTAAAAAAAACACGTCCAAAATGAATATTTTTAAATCAGTTTTATGTTTTGCATTGCAGCGTTTCATTATGTATTTTCCTTTATTTAAAATTATTTAATATTTATAATCATTAATATGTCCAACGAATACAGCCCTTTGTAATCTTTATTGTTAAATGTTAATTGTTAATAAGTAATATACACAATACACAATGTAACAAATTCTATTTACAACATCAAAAATTACAGTAAGCTTTTTGTTCAGAAATATAACACAACATAAACATTTTTTTATCTCGTTAAAGTCAAAGGATAAAATAATATACACACTATAATCCTCTTTTTAACTTTATATTAGTATCGGAGTTCAATAAACATAAAAACCTTTAGATCACATATGATCATAAGCATTTAATTACTAATCATACACTAATCACTTCATCATTAGTATTCAAATTTCAAAAATTCAAAATTAATCATGATGAACTTTATGGAGTATATAATCACAATTTGCATCATGATCATATAGCAATAGCACTTGATTAAAACATGTTAGTATGCCTTAATAACATGTCAATTGCTATCTTTGAGTAATTAACGTATGATAATTTGAAACTTGTAAATAAGTGCTTCGGGTTCATGTGAACTTTAATGGTTTTGAAAATGATACATACAAATGTAAATGATCGGTGTGGTACCTTGTTTTTTCATTTTATAGTCATAAGCCATTTCATTTGATCTTAAATCCGGGTTAAGTGCATTCACCTAGTTTTCTCAGCATGAGCACACATACATGACTTTAGGAAGTGTTTTTTTTTTTTTTTTAAATTGAATTAAAGTGATTGAAACTGGACACAGATAAAGTTACTTAAGTGGTTAAAAGAGGTCAACATCGTACACATAGCATATGAACATTGTAACGCCTGGTTCATGGTACGCATTTAATCATAATTTATTCACTCTTATAGAGCTACTCGACGAGTTGGGAGCCAGAAATTTGTCGAGTTGAAACCAGAATGGCCGCGGGATTTTAAGTCGTCTACTCGATAATTTGAGAGACTCGACTCGAAGAGTAGGGTTGCCAAGATGAAACCAAATTCTGGATTTTGCACCCTATTTAAGCATCCTAATTCCCACTTGATGGCCTTATTTCCTGCCTCCAAGTGTCAAACCCTAAACCACGAAACTCTAGTGCCTTGTATGCTTCCTAACTTCGGTCCGATGTTGGGGCAAGCCCGAGGAATGTTTTGTATGCTTGATGTCTTCGTGATTCTAGCATATGTATGTTATATGTTCCATGCTTCTGTCCGATGCCAGGGAAAGCCCAAGGAATATTTAGATTACATGTTGTGTTTTATATGTTCCGGCTTCGGTCCGATATCAGGGCAAGCCCGATGAATGTTTATATGTTTATATTATGTGCTTATGTCATATGCTTGTTGATATGTTATGTGCATACCGGACTTCGGTCCAATGTCGAGTGGGGCTCGATGCCGAACTTCGGTCCGATGTCGGGCGACGCCCGATGTAGTGGGCAAGGCCAAATGTATGCTATTATATGATTATGTGTATGTTATATGATAGTCTCAGGTGACTCACTAAGCTTCGTGCTTACAGTTTTCAGTTGTGGTTTCAGCTACTTCCGCTAGCAAGGGGAAGAGCTCGGGATGACTGCATGGCACACACCACAACTTTTAGCCTGAGATGATTTACTCTGATGTTTTGTCACATGATTTTGATATATAGATAGTTTTCTATGATAATTTTGAGATACACGACTAATGATTTTGTATGATGAATGACGATTATGGTTTTTATTTATATGTTTAAATGAATTTTTTGGATTGTATTTTTGGGATGTTTTAAACATGTAGGTAATAACATGTCTTGAAATTTCACGGTTTGGGGTAGCACTCACGTGCACCCATGCACTGCTTGTGTTTGGGGGTGAGTATCCACATGCAACATGTTTTGGCTTAGGCTTGTGTCTAACACGGCCACAATGCTTGTGAAGTTAGACTATGATTAAATGATGCTATTTACCCATTTTGTAGCGCGCCCCACATGACCTTTCTCCTACACTTAGAAAAATTTAGCCGTTCTCCATCTTTCTTTCTTATTTTTCTTCTCATCTTTTAACAACCATAAATTCTTCATAAGATATTGGATTTTAATGAATCTTATATCCGTGGAATGTTACTAAAGTGTCTTGCAACTTCTCTTTAGACATCTTTGGATATGTAGAAATATTGAGTTATTAACTCATAAACATAGGTTAATATTGGTTTTCTATAAATTTTATGTGTTAACTTAACTTTTTTAAATGATCATAACTACTTCATTTTAATTCCAAATTTCTTGAATCATTTTTCTATGTTTCTGTTTACATAATGTTTATAACTTTCGTTTTATAGATTTTTCTGAATTATTCTAGCTCTGTAGCTATTGACCTCTAAAATTAGTACCTTTGAATTTTGGAAAAAAAAACCCATAACTTGTGAATGAATTGTCTTCTAACTTTGCAAGCTCATAATATGTTCAATGTTTTACCAATTAAGTTGATTCATTTTACATTGTTTAATCTTATATGTACTCTTTCCTTTTCAACTTTTTTTTGTTGCTGAACACCTTCCTTTGATTAGCCTCCCATAGCTCAAAATTTACTAATTTCATTATTTCATGTAAATTTTAATTTTTCATAATTCTTCTCATTTTACCCTTATTTCCATGAAACTCATTTCTAATAAATTATATGACTTATAATAACATATATAAAGGTAATAACAATCATACTTTCTTATTTTTGTCACTTTTGACCTAATTTCACTTTTTGTAGTATTACACATATATAAGACTAGAATTTTGATTCCATTTCATATCAACAATTTATGACAACACTAGTACATAACATATTTTTTTGGTGCGATAAGGTATTTTTTTTGGTACGGTTGTAGCTAAAACCATACTAGTAAAACAATTCCGCATCAATACACGAACCAACCACACCATTTAAATAGGTAATTGGTGCGGCTCCTATAATCGCAATAAAGGCATTAAAGGCGTATTTGTTGGTGCATTAATTCAATACTGCACCAAAATATCATGTAATAATCCCTCTAAAAGTTTTATTCAAAAATTTCATTTCGCGCTAGTTCCCTCCGGATACCCTTCCCTCTTCATTATAATATTTCATTCAAGTTTACGTAGACAAGCTCTAGTCACCACGACCTCTTGTTTACCAACATTCGAAGCACCATTACTACCACCCTCAAACACTATATTCTGCTTGGTTCATGTTGTAAGTTAGTTGTTTATTTTTATCTATGTACCGACTTAAGTCTTACACTTCGGTTAAATGTAAGAAGGGAAGCCTTTTAGCATCTTTTGAGTTATAACCCAACAATGTTGTTACTGATCCCGAAGTCGGAGAACCAAGTGAAATCCTTTATTATGTCGATCTTTTAATTACTAGTTTTTCTGTGGTTAAAAATCTTATAATATGAATCGATGTTCTGCAGGTTAAACTGATGGGTCGAGTGTAGGAACCTATTCAAAGCCAAAAGACTCACTGCTTATTCATGATGTCCTTTCTCATTTGGGTGGTAAAAGTAAAACACCAATAAAACATGAAAGATATTCGAGTAGCCACCTCTCCTACATTGATCCAAGGTCAAACATAAAGACGCCGTTCTAAATCTTTTGAGATCTTGAAGAGCATCATCTATGGAGGCTTAATGGAGGTGATTGCAAGTTCAATTGGTGTGGTTATAAAAGGTGTGGTTCCATACTCACACTAGTTAATAATGTTAAACGCTTAAACAAATGATTTCTATAATAATGTAGCTTACTTTTACAAAAAAAAAATAAAAATAAATAAATAAATAAATAAAGGTATTGCACCAACTAACTAGCTAACCAACAGGCTACTTATCTTCTATATCCGCTTTTGGCTCCTTAGCCCTTAGTCTAGGGAAATGAACATATACGAAGGGACGATTTAATTAAAGATTTTAAAGTTTGTTGAAACGCGAGTTTGCGTAGCTCTTTACGAACCTAACATATAAACTTGTTTATATAATATTTTTTGACATGCCAAAATTAACTATTTAAAATAAATAAATATATATATATATATATATAAAAAAAAAAAAAAAAACCTCGAATTGTGGCGTGTCAAAAAGAACCTTCGTATGTCGTCTTTGTCCTACTAGTTTTTAGCAAGCTTTTCACAATAATATTCGTTAAAAATGAGCAAAAATAACAAAGTTTATCAATATTGGTTAAATTCAAAGTTCCAAATAATCGAACATGCATCTCCATACGGTTTGATAATCCAAAATAATACCTCCAATGTATGGAACCATTACTTTCTAAATGAGAATCAACAATAATTAGTAAAGAAAGATTGATATTAAGAAAAAATCACCAATATTTTTGTAGAAAGCCAAAAGCAAGAAAGACCATGGGCTCAGTCAATAGATACAAAAATCATATATGATTTTTGCGGTCCAAAGATAATGGAGAAATACAAGTGTTTAAGGCCTGGTTTTGATGGAATCGAATTTTTACTAAAAAATGGTCTTAAATCCCTCTCACTCGCTGCCTATAGCGCGAATTGGAAGGTCGTGATGATGTCGCGCCGATGAGATTGTGTAAAGTGGATCACACGAGGAAGCCATATATCTAGATGAGTCTTTGTGTCGAGTTCAGCGAAATTGGGCGCTTGATTGAAGTCGTGTGGCTGTCTTATCGCAGAAGAAATGTGGCATTAACTATATAGAAAAAAGAGTCTCATTTGAAAATGGTTTCTCATTCAAAATTTTTAATTCGCTCTGCTCTGCAACACCTTTTTTGAACATTTGTGAGATAGACGTAGAAAGTCTGAAGTATGTGATTTTGAGCACTTTATAAGGGTACTTTAATAAAGGAAGGTGGCATATGCATATATAGATACAAAATTTGAATGATGTTCTTCGTTGCTATGTTAATGGTGAAACTAATGTTGGTTATCATACAATTTGGAGACTGCTTTACAAATACTTAGGTTTCATGGTAGTTTCTACTGTACAAAATTATGTTATATGTTAGCGAATAGAATGCAAAATTCTTGGTCATAATGAGCAGATCAGGCCAGAAGCAACATGAATGAAGACATCCTCACGACATGGAATTGTGAGGCCACCCATTGGATGATCATAACCAAATTCTTCCTCTGATTGACGTAGCAGATCTTGGAATGAAGGCTGCTCTAATAATGATAAAGGAACAACAAATCGTCTTCTTTCTTGATCGCCAACATAAACTGCAAAATGTCCTTTGGGGATGATGTCTACCGATGATGATAATGATGAGCGTCTTCCATTGGAGAAGGATCGACCGAGAACTTTTTTGGCCTGAATGATTCGAGGCATACGAATGGCCATTTTTATATGAAGGCTAGGGTCTCTTTCTTCTCAAAGGATTTCTTTTATGTGAAAGATGCTGTGATGTATTTTGGGAGGAGTTGTGCTTCATATCAGCCCAATTGTATCCATTTTATAGGTGTATGAAGATTTCAGTGAATATCGAATAATAGTTGGAATTTCAAAGAAGAGATGGTGACACATTCTACAAAAAAGAAAAATCACATGGTTTTGTCTTCCAACTTGTTATTGGTCCCAAAGAATTATATATGTACAATGAAGTATGCCACAAAATTTCAGTAATGCTGAGTGGCCAAGCTTGAGCTACACTATGGGCCCATGTACAAGTGAGTCTTATGGACAAACATCATTATTTCTCACATGGTCATGCTTGTCAAAAATATCAGAAGGTTAGGCATCTTTTTTTCAAGAGCAACAAGTCCACGATTTCAGGTCCTGAAATCAACAAAACATCCAAAAAGACATTAATGCTCATATCTAATCTGATATATGAATTAAACTCATAGTATGCACTTAAATATTTGTCTTTTCCCTCCTGAATATATCTTCTGAAGGTTGTTCTGTTATCAATGATCAATATAAAAGGATCCGCTATTTGACTTTAACTTATAACCGATTGGCTGTTTGCTTTTCTGTAACTCTGAAATCAACTACGTAAGTGACCCATTGTGTTTTTATATTATTCATTTATTGATTACAAGCTGCAGTAGCTTGTTATGTTGAAATATATATATATATATATATATATATATATATATATATATATATATATATATATATATATATATATATATATATATATATATATATATATATATATATATATATATATATATATATACCATGTGTTGTGGGGCCTTTCTAACTATTTTGGTAGGTTGTCAATGATTGTCATGTTGCTTGAGTAATTAAGATTTTTAACGGAATAAATCTCTTGGGAAGAAAGTAGGATATGATGATGTTTAGGATGTTCCAAGAGGAGTCTGTGTTGGAATTCTTTTGTGATTATAATATTTGAAACTCAATGCCTTGCCTTTTTCCATAGTTTTCATGGAATCAAGACTTGTAGCTCGATTTTATATTGAAACCTTCGTAATTAGTAATATGGTCATAATGGTAGTTGTATATAGGAGTTGTATGAGAGTTTAATAGATTAAATGTGAATATAATATAGTGGAGAGAGTGTGTCGAGTTCAGTGACATAATTGTAATGAAAATTTATGAATTTTTTAATAATTAAATTGAATGTGTAAATTTCTTTTCAAACATGGCAATCCATACAACTCTTCATGGGTTTAATCCATTGGAGATGGCCTAAGTACCATGGTATGAGTTCTTTTCTTTAAACTTCCGAGCTTCCTCAAGAAAGACATAAGCAGGCCCTTTACAAAGTTGTTTCCTTGAGTTCATTCACTAACATGTGTGATCCTACCATGAATTTTTATCGAACTATTCATCATTGATCATCGGCTGACTTCTCTTCACCAATCAGTCCCCATCATAACAGGTTACAGTAAAAGAACAATAACTGATAGCTCTTGGGTAGGTGGTGTTGAAGAAACAACTGATCCAGACCTTAAGGCTATAGTCACATTCAGTATATGGAGAAAGATGCGGCATACACACTTTTTTTAACAGATTGACGATACAAGCTAAAGAACAAAAGTAAGTAAGTTGTTCTGGTGGGTTTAATTAGAGGACATTGATAAAGAAAGCCCTAATGGCATAGACATGAACACCATAAGTTGAAGTATGCTCGTCATTAATGTATTAATGCAGAAACTAATTAAATTTGTTTATCATACAATTAATATGGAGACCACATTACTCCCTCTGATTTACAAGTAATTAATCCTCATGGTGATTTTGACTGTACAAAACTGTTAGCAAACACGATGCATGCCTAGCTCTTCATCATAACGAGCAAAGGCGGCAGGCAACATCAATGAACACTTCCTCACGACACGGAATTGTGAGGCCACCCATTGGATGATCATATCCAAATTCTTCCTCTGCTTCATGTAGCAAGTCTTGGAACGAATGCTGGTTTAATAATGATAAAGGAACAACAAATCGTCTTTTCTCTTGATCACCAACATAAACTGCAAAATATCCTTTTGGGATGATGTGACGGCTTCCATTGGACAATGATCGACCAAGAACTTTCTTTGCTTGAATGATCCCAGGCATACGAATAGCCATGTATACATGAAGGGTCCGGTCACTTAATTTGTTTTGGTGAAAAAATGCAATATGAAAGGATTTTGTTTTGTGACAGGTTCTGTGGTGGATTTTTGGAGGAGTTTTGCTTGATATCGGCATAGTTGGATGCATTATATATAGGTGTAAGAAGATTTCAATAAGAGTGGGTAATTGTAGGAATTTTAGGAAGAGATTAATTGTGACACATTCTTGCAAAATGCAAGATCACATGGTTTTGTCTTCCAAGTTGTTATTGGACCCAAAGGCTTAGACGTTGAATGAAGTATGCCACATATTTTCTGCAGCAATGTAAGGGGAAAAGAGTGAGCAAAAGGACATGCACCATTATTATTCACATGGCTATGTTTCATATAAAATTGTAACATTTTGCATCTTTATAATTTTTTTTTTTATGTACAACCATTCCAGCATTTTAGCTGGTGACGTGGTGAACACTATCAAAAATGAAAAGGGATCAAATCTAATTAGGCATATGAATCAACCAGCTACTAATTTGCTTTTGAAGAAAATGTTCCACACTAACTAAATCGGAATCGAGTGTCATGGGATGTTCTTATGGGGGATTGGTCGAAAATGTTGTTTTTTTTTATCTAACCCGAAAAAGGGAGAGCTGTTTGAATGTGGTTTTGTTTTGTTTTTGTTTTTTTTTTTTTTAATTTTATTTTATTTTATTTTATTTTATTCTTTTTTTTTATAGATTTTAAACAGAAAAAAAAAAATTTAATCTTAATTTCATAGCTTGGGTTAAAAATCTAGTTATCTCTCAAAACTCCATGTAAATCTTATAGCTTGCATATTTGTTAGCCCATTTCGGTATGTATATCTATGTATTTATACATACCCGACCCATTAATGTTGACATTCACCCTATGTATGTTGTACAAGTATATATTCGTTTTCTTTAATGAGAATTGGGATTGATGTGGAAACACGTTTTAATATAATATCAAATAGGCAACAAATTTTTTGTGATTATCTCACTTCAACCTCCAATCCATATCTTCTCTCTTTTCTTCCTGTTAGTCTTCATTCTCGGTACAACCTGTTGGGTTTAATTGTGACGTGACTCAGAATTTGTGACCTAGTCTCATGCCTTTTCATTAGGAGTAATTCATGGATTATTGTTTAGTATTTTAATTCTGACTAGTAGCTTACCTGCGCGATACGGCTGTCGGCAAATAGTTTCATTCCAACGATTAATTAGATGTTCCTAGCCGTCTAATTGATTGTCTTTGATCTATTTTGGGTGTCTCGGTCGTTGATTGGTCTACAGACTCTTTATGTTTTCTTTTTTTGTTCGAATTCAGGTTGTTTTGGTTGAGTTTTAGATTTTTTTCGTTCGGTTCCACTTTTATGGATTTTGATGTTCATGTTTTCAGTTGAGCTAAACCTGCTCAATTATATTAGTCATCTTTCATCAAGTTAGACTATATTTTATGATGAATAATTTCAAATTGATAAATAATTTTACGACGGGGATTGGTTTCACTATGAGGAATAGTTCTCAACAAAATTTAGTTTCCTTTTTGAATGACATTGATAGTTATCTTTAGGTTTTAGGATTTAAGGGGTGGGGTAGTGCAACAAATATAATTACACTTATTTGATTTTTATAAGGGGTAGATCGCCTAAATATTTTATGGTGTTTTCAGGATTTGTAGAAACTTAGATGGTAAGGTGAAAATTTGTAACCATGGTTGGAACATTTTAAGAATAAATCAGGAGTGGATCATATTAACGACTAAAAGCAATGAGGGGTCTACACAACAATGATTACATGACTTTGTTTTTTCTTTCGATCAAAAGGAATTCCATCAATTAGACTTACTTATAAAACTAATTATTATAATAAAATAGATAATTTTAATAAAATAACAAAAAAATATAGTTTTTTATTACGATATATAGGTAATTTACATCTATTATTTTGAGCTACAAATAAAATTATATAGTGTTTTTAGTTAAATATAAAACTACGTTTATTTTTGAATTAAAAATAAAAATAAGTTGTTTTTTATTTTAATATATAAATATGCGGTTTTGGATTAAAAATATATTTATATTTTGGTCAAAAAATATAAATGTAGTGTTGTCATAAGATACTAATAAAAGGGCGTTTGATATTTTGAGTTAAAAAAAATTGTTTTTAATGAAATAAAATGCGTTAAGCGTTATTTCCAATTCAAAATAATTCTGGAAAAATGTGAAGTTTTATTGCAGTCATAGTCATAATTATCTAGAAGTTCAGAGACTATAGCCTACATTTTTTCAAACATTAAACTTACATATTTATTTATATTAATGTCATTTTCAATCCATATCCTTATAAAAATATAATATTAGTTTTATTATAAAATATATATTTATTTCGTAAAAAATCCAAAATACTATGTAAATGTTTATGTTGTATGATAAGTCTCGAATGTCTATTAGTTTAATTATAATAGTATAAGTTCGCATAGTTAGCGAATGGATTTTTTACAAAAACTTTATGTTGTATGAATAACTCTCTAGTGTATATGTTAAAACTTCACGTTAATTCAAAAATAGATATCTATATTAACCACTATGATATGATTTACTAAACATTTTTTTATTATTTACTTTGTGATCATTATATTAAAAATATAAATAAACGTCTAGACATACTAATAACAAATTTAAGTTTATTTAAGCTAGGTATTAATTTTAGTTTAAAGCATATTATAAAAACATATATATACATTATATATATATATATATATATATATATATATATATATATATATATATATATATATATATTAATTGCGAAAAATAATATACATCAAATGTGTTTTAATATTAAACAACTTTTAAAAGAAGTATAAAAAATTATTATGTGTAAAAAAATGAACAAATTAATGATTATTAATATTCGTTTAATATAATAATAATCGTTGTAATATAATATAAGTATCATCAATATTTTAACAATATAACAATAAATGTCTAAAAAGATATTAAAATGAAACAATTCAAAAATAAAAATAGTATGATGAAAAATAAACAAAATATATTGATTATATATTTATAAAACTAAAAAATATTTTTTTTAAAAAAAAAAATTAGTCTGTGAGTTTCAAGTTTCAATAAGAAGTTTTTGGTAAAAAAAACACGTCCAAAATGAATATTTTTAAATCAGTTTTATGTTTTGCATTGCAGCGTTTCATTATGTATTTTCCTTTATTTAAAATTATTTAATATTTATAATCATTAATATGTCCAACGAATACAGCCCTTTGTAATCTTTATTGTTAAATGTTAATTGTTAATAAGTAATATACACAATACACAATGTAACAAATTCTATTTACAACATCAAAAATTACAGTAAGCTTTTTGTTCAGAAATATAACACAACATAAACATTTTTTTATCTCGTTAAAGTCAAAGGATAAAATAATATACACACTATAATCCTCTTTTTAACTTTATATTAGTATCGGAGTTCAATAAACATAAAAACCTTTAGATCACATATGATCATAAGCATTTAATTACTAATCATACACTAATCACTTCATCATTAGTATTCAAATTTCAAAAATTCAAAATTAATCATGATGAACTTTATGGAGTATATAATCACAATTTGCATCATGATCATATAGCAATAGCACTTGATTAAAACATGTTAGTATGCCTTAATAACATGTCAATTGCTATCTTTGAGTAATTAACGTATGATAATTTGAAACTTGTAAATAAGTGCTTCGGGTTCATGTGAACTTTAATGGTTTTGAAAATGATACATACAAATGAAAATGATCGGTGTGGTACCTTGTTTTTTCATTTTATAGTCATAAGCCATTTCATTTGATCTTAAATCCGGGTTAAGAGCATTCACCTAGTTTTCTCAGCATGAGCACACATACATGACTTTAGGAAGTGTTTTTTTTTTTTTTTTTTAAATTGAATTAAAGTGATTGAAACTGGACACAGATAAAGTTACTTAAGTGGTTAAAAGAGGTCAACATCGTACACATAGCATATGAACATTGTAACGCCTGGTTCATGGTACGCATTTAATCATAATTTATTCACTCTTATAGAGCTACTCGACGAGTTGGGAGCCAGAAATTTGTCGAGTTGAAACCAGAATGGCCGCGGGATTTTAAGTCGTCTACTCGATAATTTGAGAGACTCGACTCGAAGAGTAGGGTTGCCAAGATGAAACCAAATTCTGGATTTTGCACCCTATTTAAGCATCCTAATTCCCACTTGATGGCCTTATTTCCTGCCTCCAAGTGTCAAACCCTAAACCACGAAACTCTAGTGCCTTGTATGCTTCCTAACTTCGGTCCGATGTTGGGGCAAGCCCGAGGAATGTTTTGTATGCTTGATGTCTTCGTGATTCTAGCATATGTATGTTATATGTTCCATGCTTCTGTCCGATGCCAGGGAAAGCCCAAGGAATATTTAGATTACATGTTGTGTTTTATATGTTCCGGCTTCGGTCCGATATCAGGGCAAGCCCGATGAATGTTTATATGTTTATATTATGTGCTTATGTCATATGCTTGTTGATATGTTATGTGCATACCGGACTTCGGTCCAATGTCGAGTGGGGCTCGATGCCGAACTTCGGTCCGATGTCGGGCGACGCCCGATGTAGTGGGCAAGGCCAAATGTATGCTATTATATGATTATGTGTATGTTATATGATAGTCTCAGGTGACTCACTAAGCTTCGTGCTTACAGTTTTCAGTTGTGGTTTCAGCTACTTCCGCTAGCAAGGGGAAGAGCTCGGGATGACTGCATGGCACACACCACAACTTTTAGCCTGAGATGATTTACTCTGATGTTTTGTCACATGATTTTGATATATAGATAGTTTTCTATGATAATTTTGAGATACACGACTAATGATTTTGTATGATGAATGACGATTATGGTTTTTATTTATATGTTTAAATGAATTTTTTGGATTGTATTTTTGGGATGTTTTAAACATGTAGGTAATAACATGTCTTGAAATTTCACGGTTTGGGGTAGCACTCACGTGCACCCATGCACTGCTTGTGTTTGGGGGTGAGTATCCACATGCAACATGTTTTGGCTTAGGCTTGTGTCTAACACGGCCACAATGCTTGTGAAGTTAGACTATGATTAAATGATGCTATTTACCCATTTTGTAGCGCGCCCCACATGACCTTTCTCCTACACTTAGAAAAATTTAGCCGTTCTCCATCTTTCTTTCTTATTTTTCTTCTCATCTTTTAACAACCATAAATTCTTCATAAGATATTGGATTTTAATGAATCTTATATCCGTGGAATGTTACTAAAGTGTCTTGCAACTTCTCTTTAGACATCTTTGGATATGTAGAAATATTGAGTTATTAACTCATAAACATAGGTTAATATTGGTTTTCTATAAATTTTATGTGTTAACTTAACTTTTTTAAATGATCATAACTACTTCATTTTAATTCCAAATTTCTTGAATCATTTTTCTATGTTTCTGTTTACATAATGTTTATAACTTTCGTTTTATAGATTTTTCTGAATTATTCTAGCTCTGTAGCTATTGACCTCTAAAATTAGTACCTTTGAATTTTGGAAAAAAAAACCCATAACTTATGAATGAATTGTCTTCTAACTTTGCAAGCTCATAATATGTTCAATGTTTTACCAATTAAGTTGATTCATTTTACATTGTTTAATCTTATATGTACTCTTTCCTTTTCAACTTTTTTTTGTTGCTGAACACCTTCCTTTGATTAGCCTCCCATAGCTCAAAATTTACTAATTTCATTATTTCATGTAAATTTTAATTTTTCATAATTCTTCTCATTTTACCCTTATTTCCATGAAACTCATTTCTAATAAATTATATGACTTATAATAACATATATAAAGGTAATAACAATCATACTTTCTTATTTTTGTCACTTTTGACCTAATTTCACTTTTTGTAGTATTACACATATATAAGACTAGAATTTTGATTCCATTTCATATCAACAATTTATGACAACACTAGTACATAACATATTTTTTTGGTGCGATAAGGTATTTTTTTTGGTACGGTTGTAGCTAAAACCATACTAGTAAAACAATTCCGCATCAATACACGAACCAACCACACCATTTAAATAGGTAATTGGTGCGGCTCCTATAATCGCAATAAAGGCATTAAAAGCGTATTTGTTGGTGCATTAATTCAATACTGCACCAAAATATCATGTAATAATCCCTCTAAAAGTTTTATTCAAAAATTTCATTTCGCGCTAGTTCCCTCCAGATACCCTTCCCTCTTCATTATAATATTTCATTCAAGTTTACGTAGACAAGCTCTAGTCACCACGACCTCTTGTTTACCAACATTCGAAGCACCATTACTACCACCCTCAAACACTATATTCTGCTTGGTTCATGTTGTAAGTTAGTTGTTTATTTTTATCTATGTACCGACTTAAGTCTTACACTTCGGTTAAATGTAAGAAGGGAAGCCTTTTAGCATCTTTTGAGTTATAACCCAACAATGTTGTTACTGATCCCGAAGTCGGAGAACCAAGTGAAATCCTTTATTATGTCGATCTTTTAATTACTAGTTTTTCTGTGGTTAAAAATCTTATAATATGAATCGATGTTCTGCAGGTTAAACTGATGGGTCGAGTGTAGGAACCTATTCAAAGCCAAAAGACTCACTGCTTATTCATGATGTCCTTTCTCATTTGGGTGGTAAAAGTAAAACACCAATAAAACATGAAAGATATTCGAGTAGCCACCTCTCCTACATTGATCCAAGGTCAAACATAAAGACGCCGTTCTAAATCTTTTGAGATCTTGAAGAGCATCATCTATGGAGGCTTAATGGAGGTGATTGCAAGTTCAATTGGTGTGGTTATAAAAGGTGTGGTTCCATACTCACACTAGTTAATAATGTTAAACGCTTAAACAAATGATTTCTATAATAATGTAGCTTACTTTTACAAAAAAAAAAAATAAATAAATAAATAAATAAAGGTATTGCACCAACTAACTAGCTAACCAACAGGCTACTTATCTTCTATATCCGCTTTTGGCTCCTTAGCCCTTAGTCTAGGGAAATGAACATATACGAAGGGACGATTTAATTAAAGATTTTAAAGTTTGTTGAAACGCGAGTTTGAGTAGCTCTTTACGAACCTAACATATAAACTTGTTTATATAATATTTTTTGACATGCCAAAATTAACTATTTAAAATAAATAAATATATATATATATATATATATATATATATATATATATATATATATATAAAAAAAAAACCTCGAATTGTGGCGTGTCAAAAAGAACCTTCGTATGTCGTCTTTGTCCTACTAGTTTTTAGCAAGCTTTTCACAATAATATTCGTTAAAAATGAGCAAAAATAACAAAGTTTATCAATATTGGTTAAATTCAAAGTTCCAAATAATCGAACATGCATCTCCATACGGTTTGATAATCCAAAATAATACCTCCAATGTATGGAACCATTACTTTCTAAATGAGAATCAACAATAATTAGTAAAGAAAGATTGATATTAAGAAAAAATCACCAATATTTTTGTAGAAAGCCAAAAGCAAGAAAGACCATGGGCTCAGTCAATAGATACAAAAATCATATATGATTTTTGCGGTCCAAAGATAATGGAGAAATACAAGTGTTTAAGGCCTGGTTTTGATGGAATCGAATTTTTACTAAAAAATGGTCTTAAATCCCTCTCACTCGCTGCCTATAGCGCGAATTGGAAGGTCGTGATGATGTCGCGCCGATGAGATTGTGTAAAGTGGATCACACGAGGAAGCCATATATCTAGATGAGTCTTTGTGTCGAGTTCAGCGAAATTGGGCGCTTGATTGAAGTCGTGTGGCTGTCTTATCGCAGAAGAAATGTGGCATTAACTATATAGAAAAAAGAGTCTCATTTGAAAATGGTTTCTCATTCAAAATTTTTAATTCGCTCTGCTCTGCAACACCTTTTTTGAACATTTGTGAGATAGACGTAGAAAGTCTGAAGTATGTGATTTTGAGCACTTTATAAGGGTACTTTAATAAAGGAAGGTGGCATATGCATATATAGATACAAAATTTGAATGATGTTCTTCATTGCTATGTTAATGGTGAAACTAATGTTGGTTATCATACAATTTGGAGACTGCTTTACAAATACTTAGGTTTCATGGTAGTTTCTACTGTACAAAATTATGTTATATGTTAGCGAATAGAATGCAAAATTCTTGGTCATAATGAGCAGATCAGGCCAGAAGCAACATGAATGAAGACATCCTCACGACATGGAATTGTGAGGCCACCCATTGGATGATCATAACCAAATTCTTCCTCTGATTGACGTAGCAGATCTTGGAATGAAGGCTGCTCTAATAATGATAAAGGAACAACAAATCGTCTTCTTTCTTGATCGCCAACATAAACTGCAAAATGTCCTTTGGGGATGATGTCTACCGATGATGATAATGATGAGCGTCTTCCATTGGAGAAGGATCGACCGAGAACTTTTTTGGCCTGAATGATTCGAGGCATACGAATGGACATTTTTATATGAAGGCTAGGGTCTCTTTCTTCTCAAAGGATTTCTTTTATGTGAAAGATGCTGTGATGTATTTTGGGAGGAGTTGTGCTTCATATCAGCCCAATTGTATCCATTTTATAGGTGTATGAAGATTTCAGTGAATATCGAATAATAGTTGGAATTTCAAAGAAGAGATGGTGACACATTCTACAAAAAAGAAAAATCACATGGTTTTGTCTTCCAACTTGTTATTGGTCCCAAAGAATTATATATGTACAATGAAGTATGCCACAAAATTTCAGTAATGCTGAGTGGCCAAGCTTGAGCTACACTATTTCAAGAGCAACAAGTCCACGATTTCAGGTCCTGAAATCAACAAAACATCCAAAAAGACATTAATGCTCATATCTAATCTGATATATGAATTAAACTCATAGTATGCACTTAAATATTTGTCTTTTCCCTCCTGAATATATCTTCTGAAGGTTGTTCTGTTATCAATGATCAATATAAAAGGATCCGCTATTTGACTTTAACTTATAACCGATTGGCTGTTTGCTTTTCTGTAACTCTGAAATCAACTACGTAAGTGACCCATTGTGTTTTTATATTATTCATTTATTGATTACAAGCTGCAGTAGCTTGTTATGTTGAAATATATATATATATATATATATATATATATATATATATATATATATATATATATATATATATATATATATATATATATATATATATACCATGTGTTGTGGGGCCTTTCTAACTATTTTGGTAGGTTGTCAATGATTGTCATGTTGCTTGAGTAATTAAGATTTTTAACGGAATAAATCTCTTGGGAAGAAAGTAGGATATGATGATGTTTAGGATGTTCCAAGAGGAGTCTGTGTTGGAATTCTTTTGTGATTATAATATTTGAAACTCAATGCCTTGCCTTTTTCCATAGTTTTCATGGAATCAAGACTTGTAGCTCGATTTTATATTGAAACCTTCGTAATTAGTAATATGGTCATAATGGTAGTTGTATATAGGAGTTGTATGAGAGTTTAATAGATTAAATGTGAATATAATATAGTGGAGAGAGTGTGTCGAGTTCAGTGACATAATTGTAATGAAAATTTATGAATTTTTTAATAATTAAATTGAATGTGTAAATTTCTTTTCAAACATGGCAATCCATACAACTCTTCATGGGTTTAATCCATTGGAGATGGCCTAAGTACCATGGTATGAGTTCTTTTCTTTAAACTTCCGAGCTTCCTCAAGAAAGACATAAGCAGGCCCTTTACAAAGTTGTTTCCTTGAGTTCATTCACTAACATGTGTGATCCTACCATGAATTTTTATCGAACTATTCATCATTGATCATCGGCTGACTTCTCTTCACCAATCAGTCCCCATCATAACAGGTTACAGTAAAAGAACAATAACTGATAGCTCTTGGGTAGGTGGTGTTGAAGAAACAACTGATCCAGACCTTAAGGCTATAGTCACATTCAGTATATGGAGAAAGATGCGGCATACACACTTTTTTTAACAGATTGACGATACAAGCTAAAGAACAAAAGTAAGTAAGTTGTTCTGGTGGGTTTAATTAGAGGACATTGATAAAGAAAGCCCTAATGGCATAGACATGAACACCATAAGTTGAAGTATGCTCGTCATTAATGTATTAATGCAGAAACTAATTAAATTTGTTTATCATACAATTAATATGGAGACCACATTACTCCCTCTGATTTACAAGTAATTAATCCTCATGGTGATTTTGACTGTACAAAACTGTTAGCAAACACGATGCATGCCTAGCTCTTCATCATAACGAGCAAAGGCGGCAGGCAACATCAATGAACACTTCCTCACGACACGGAATTGTGAGGCCACCCATTGGATGATCATATCCAAATTCTTCCTCTGCTTCATGTAGCAAGTCTTGGAACGAATGCTGGTTTAATAATGATAAAGGAACAACAAATCGTCTTTTCTCTTGATCACCAACATAAACTGCAAAATATCCTTTTGGGATGATGTGACGGCTTCCATTGGACAATGATCGACCAAGAACTTTCTTTGCTTGAATGATCCCAGGCATACGAATAGCCATGTATACATGAAGGGTCCGGTCACTTAATTTGTTTTGGTGAAAAAATGCAATATGAAAGGATTTTGTTTTGTGACAGGTTCTGTGGTGGATTTTTGGAAGAGTTTTGCTTGATATCGGCATAGTTGGATGCATTATATATAGGTGTAAGAAGATTTCAATAAGAGTGGGTAATTGTAGGAATTTTAGGAAGAGATTAATTGTGACACATTCTTGCAAAATGCAAGATCACATGGTTTTGTCTTCCAAGTTGTTATTGGACCCAAAGGCTTAGACGTTGAATGAAGTATGCCACATATTTTCTGCAGCAATGTAAGGGGAAAAGAGTGAGCAAAAGGACATGCACCATTATTATTCACATGGCTATGTTTCATATAAAATTGTAACATTTTGCATCTTTATAATTTTTTTTTTTTTTTTTTTTATGTACAACCATACAAGCATTTTAGCTGGTGACGTGGTGAACACTATAAAAAATGAAAAGGGATCAAATCTAATTAGGCATATGAATCAACCAGCTACTAATTTGCTTTTGTAGAAAATGTTCCACACTAACTAAATGGGAATCGAGAGTGTCATGGGATGTTCTTATGGGGGATTGGTCGAAAATGTTGTTTTTTTTTATCTAACCCGAAAAAGGGAGAGCTGTTTGAATGTGGTTTTGTTTTGTTTTTGTTTTTTTTTTTTAATTTTATTTTATTTAATTTTTTTTTTTTTATTTTTTTTTTTATAGATTTTAAACAGAAAAAAAAAATTTAATCTTAATTTCATAGCTTGGGTTAAAAATCTAGTTATCTCTCAAAACTCCATGTAAATCTTATAGCTTGCATATTTGTTAGCCCATTTCGGTATGTATATCTATGTATTTATACATACCCGACCCATTAATGTTGACATTCAGCCTATGTATGTTGTACAAGTATATATTCGTTTTCTTTAATGAGAATTGGGATTGATGTGGAAACACGTTTTAATATAATATCAAATAGGCAACAAATTTTTTGTGATTATCTCACTTCAACCTCCAATCCATATCTTCTCTCTTTTCTTCCTGTTAGTCTTCATTCTCGGTACAACCTGTTGGGTTTAATTGTTACGTGACTCAGAATTTGTGACCTAGTCTCATGCCTTTTCATTAGGAGTAATTCATGGATTATTGTTAATTCTGACTAGTAGCTTACCTGCGCGATACGGCTGTCGGCAAATAGTTTCATTCCAACGATTAATTAGATGTTCCTAGCCGTCTAATTGATTGTCTTTGATCTATTTTGGGTGTCTCGGTCGTTGATTGGTCTACAGACTCTTTATGTTTTCTTTTTTTGTTCGAATTCAGGTTGTTTTGGTTGAGTTTTAGACTTTTTTCGTTCGGTTCCACTTTTATGGATTTTGATGTTCATGTTTTCAGTTGAGCTAAACCTGCTCAATTATATTAGTCATCTTTCATCAAGTTAGACTATATTTTATGATGAATAATTTCAAATTGATAAATAATTTTACGACGGGGATTGGTTTCACTATAAGGAATAGTTCTCAACAAAATTTAGTTTCCTTTTTGAATGACATTGATAGTTATCTTTAGGTTTTAGGATTTAAGGGGTGGGGTAGTGCAACAAATATAATTACACTTATTTGATTTTTATAAGGGGTAGATCGCCTAAATATTTTATGGTGTTTTCAGGATTTGTAGAAACTTAGATGGTAAGGTGAAAATTTGTAACCATGGTTGGAACATTTTAAGAATAAATCAGGAGTGGATCATATTAACGACTAAAAGCAATGAGGGGTCTACACAACAATGATTACATGACTTTGTTTTTTCTTTCGATCAAAAGGAATTCCATCAACTAGACTTACTTATAAAACTAATTATTATAATAAAATAGATAATTTTAATAAAATAACAAAAAAATATAGTTTTTTATTACGATATATAGGTAATTTACATCTATTATTTTGAGCTAAAAATAAAATTATATAGTGTTTTTAGTTAAATATAAAACTACGTTTATTTTTGAATTAAAAATAAAAATAACTTGTTTTTTATTTTAATATATAAATATGCCGTTTTGGATTAAAAATATATTTATATTTTGGTCAAAAAATATAAATGTAGTGTTGTCATAAGATACTAATAAAAGGGCGTTTGATATTTTGAGTTAAAAAAAATTGTTTTTAATGAAATAAAATGCGTTAAGCGTTATTTCCAATTCAAAATAATTCTGGAAAAATGTGAAGTTTTATTGCAGTCATAATTATCTAGAAGTTCAGAGACTATAGCCTACATTTTTTCAAACATTAAACTTACATATTTATTTATATTAATGTCATTTTCAATCCATATCCTTATAAAAATATAATATTAGTTTTATTATAAAATATATATTTATTTCGTAAAAAATCCAAAATACTATGTAAATGTTTATGTTGTATGATAAGTCTCGAATGTCTATTAGTTTAATTATAATAGTATAAGTTCGCATAGTTAGCGAATGGATTTTTTACAAAAACTTTATGTTGTATGAATAACTCTCTAGTGTATATGTTAAAACTTCACGTTAATTCAAAAATAGATATCTATATTAACCACTATGATATGATTTACTAAACATTTTTTTATTATTTACTTTGTGATCATTATATTAAAAATATAAATAAACGTCTAGACATACTAATAACAAATTTAAGTTTATTTAAGCTAGGTATTAATTTTAG
Organism: Lactuca saligna; assembly: GCF_052625555.1. Lineage (NCBI taxonomy): Eukaryota > Viridiplantae > Streptophyta > Magnoliopsida > Asterales > Asteraceae > Lactuca > Lactuca saligna. The sequence continues at coordinate 85,800,678 of NC_136420.1, read as the reverse complement.
TTTAAAGCATATTATAAAAACATATATATACATTTATATATATATATATATATATATATATATATATATATATATATATATATATATATATATATATATATATATATATATATATTAATTGCGAAAAATAATATACATCAAATGTGTTTTAATATTAAACAACTTTTAAAAGAAGTATAAAAAATTATTATGTGTAAAAAAAATGAACAAATTAATGATTATTAATATTCGTTTAATATAATAATAATCGTTGTAATATAATATAAGTATCATCAATATTTTAACAATATAACAATAAATGTATAAAAAGATATTAAAATGAAACAATTCAAAAATAAAAATAGTATGATGAAAAATAAACAAAATATATTGATTATATATTTATAAAACTAAAAAATATTTTTTTTTAAAAAAAAAATTAGTCTGTGAGTTTCAAGTTTCAATAAGAAGTTTTTGGTAAAAAGAACACGTCCAAAATGAATATTTTTAAATCAGTTTTATGTTTTGCATTGCAGCATTTCATTATGTATTTTCCTTTATTTAAAATTATTTAATATTTATAATCATTAATATGTCCAACGAATACAGCCCTTTGTAATCTTTATTGTTAAATGTTAATTGTTAATAAGTAATATACACAATACACAATGTAACAAATTCTATTTACAACATCAAAAATTACAGTAAGCTTTTTGTTCAGAAATATAACACAACATAAACATTTTTTTATCTCGTTAAAGTCAAAGGATAAAATAATATACACACTATAATCCTCTTTTTAACTTTATATTAGTATCGGAGTTCAATAAACATAAAAACCTTTAGATCACATATGATCATAAGCATTTAATTACTAATCATACACTAATCACTTCATCATTAGTATTCAAATTTCAAAAATTCAAAATTAATCATGATGAACTTTATGGAGTATATAATCACAATTTGCATCATGATCATATAGCAATAGCACTTGATTAAAACATGTTAGTATGCCTTAATAACATGTCAATTGCTATCTTTGAGTAATTAACGTATGATAATTTGAAACTTGTAAATAAGTGCTTCGGGTTCATGTGAACTTTAATGGTTTTGAAAATGATACATACAAATGAAAATGATCGGTGTGGTACCTTGTTTTTTCATTTTATAGTCATAAGCCATTTCATTTGATCTTAAATCCGGGTTAAGAGCATTCACCTAGTTTTCTCAGCATGAGCACACATACATGACTTTAGGAAGTGTTTTTTTTTTTTTTAAATTGAATTAAAGTGATTGAAACTGGACACAGATAAAGTTACTTAAGTGGTTAAAAGAGGTCAACATCGTACACATAGCATATGAACATTGTAACGCCTGGTTCATGGTACGCATTTAATCATAATTTATTCACTCTTATAGAGCTACTCGACGAGTTGGGAGCCAGAAATTTGTCGAGTTGAAACCAGAATGGCCGCGGGATTTTAAGTCGTCTACTCGATAATTTGAGAGACTCGACTCGAAGAGTAGGGTTGCCAAGATGAAACCAAATTCTGGATTTTGCACCCTATTTAAGCATCCTAATTCCCACTTGATGGCCTTATTTCCTGCCTCCAAGTGTCAAACCCTAAACCACGAAACTCTAGTGCCTTGTATGCTTCCTAGCTTCGGTCCGATGTTGGGGCAAGCCCGAGGAATGTTTTGTATGCTTGATGTCTTCGTGATTCTAGCATATGTATGTTATATGTTCCATGCTTCTGTCCGATGCCAGGGAAAGCCCAAGGAATATTTAGATTACATGTTGTGTTTTATATGTTCCGGCTTCGGTCCGATATCAGGGCAAGCCCGATGAATGTTTATATGTTTATATTATGTGCTTATGTCATATGCTTGTTGATATGTTATGTGCATACCGGACTTCGGTCCAATGTCGAGTGGGGCTCGATGCCGAACTTCGGTCCGATGTCGGGCGACGCCCGATGTAGTGGGCAAGGCCAAATGTATGCTATTATATGATTATGTGTATGTTATATGATAGTCTCAGGTGACTCACTAAGCTTCGTGCTTACAGTTTTCAGTTGTGGTTTCAGCTACTTCCGCTAGCAAGGGGAAGAGCTCGGGATGACTGCATGGCACACACCACAACTTTTAGCCTGAGATGATTTACTCTGATGTTTTGTCACATGATTTTGATATATAGATAGTTTTCTATGATAATTTTGAGATACACGACTAATGATTTTGTATGATGAATGACGATTATGGTTTTTATTTATATGTTTAAATGAATTTTTTGGATTGTATTTTTGGGATGTTTTAAACATGTAGGTAATAACATGTCTTGAAATTTCACGGTTTGGGGTAGCACTCACGTGCACCCATGCACTGCTTGTGTTTGGGGGTGAGTATCCACATGCAACATGTTTTGGCTTAGGCTTGTGTCTAACACGGCCACAATGCTTGTGAAGTTAGACTATGATTAAATGATGCTATTTACCCATTTTGTAGCGCGCCCCACATGACCTTTCTCCTACACTTAGAAAAATTTAGCCGTTCTCCATCTTTCTTTCTTATTTTTCTTCTCATCTTTTAACAACCATAAATTCTTCATAAGATATTGGATTTTAATGAATCTTATATCCGTGGAATGTTACTAAAGTGTCTTGCAACTTCTCTTTAGACATCTTTGGATATGTAGAAATATTGAGTTATTAACTCATAAACATAGGTTAATATTGGTTTTCTATAAATTTTATGTGTTAACTTAACTTTTTTAAATGATCATAACTACTTCATTTTAATTCCAAATTTCTTGAATCATTTTTCTATGTTTCTGTTTACATAATGTTTATAACTTTCGTTTTATAGATTTTTCTGAATTATTCTAGCTCTGTAGCTATTGACCTCTAAAATTAGTACCTTTGAATTTTGGAAAAAAAAAACCCATAACTTATGAATGAATTGTCTTCTAACTTTGCAAGCTCATAATATGTTCAATGTTTTACCAATTAAGTTGATTCATTTTACATTGTTTAATCTTATATGTACTCTTTCCTTTTCAACTTTTTTTTGTTGCTGAACACCTTCCTTTGGTTAGCCTCCCATAGCTCAAAATTTACTAATTTCATTATTTCATGTAAATTTTAATTTTTCATAATTCTTCTCATTTTACCCTTATTTCCATGAAACTCATTTCTAATAAATTATATGACTTATAATAACATATATAAAGGTAATAACAACCATACTTTCTTATTTTTGTCACTTTTGACCTAATTTCACTTTTTGTAGTATTACACATATATAAGACTAGAATTTTGATTCCATTTCATATCAACAATTTATGACAACACTAGTACATAACATATTTTTTTGGTGCGATAAGGTATTTTTTTTGGTACGGTTGTAGCTAAAACCATACTAGTAAAACAATTCCGCATCAATACACGAACCAACCACACCATTTAAATAGGTAATTGGTGCGGCTCCTATAATCGCAATAAAGGCATTAAAAGCGTATTTGTTGGTGCATTAATTCAATACTGCACCAAAATATCATGTAATAATCCCTCTAAAAGTTTTATTCAAAAATTTCATTTCGCGCTAATTCCCTCCAGATACCCTTCCCTCTTCATTATAATATTTCATTCAAGTTTACGTAGACAAGCTCTAGTCACCACGACCTCTTGTTTACCAACATTCGAAGCACCATTACTACCACCCTCAAACACTATATTCTGCTTGGTTCATGTTGTAAGTTAGTTGTTTATTTTTATCTATGTACCGACTTAAGTCTTACACTTCGGTTAAATGTAAGAAGGGAAGCCTTTTAGCATCTTTTGAGTTATAACCCAACAATGTTGTTACTGATCCCGAAGTCGGAGAACCAAGTGAAATCCTTTATTATGTCGATCTTTTAATTACTAGTTTTTCTGTGGTTAAAAATCTTATAATATGAATCGATGTTCTGCAGGTTAAACTGATGGGTCGAGTGTAGGAACCTATTCAAAGCCAAAAGACTCACTGCTTATTCATGATGTCCTTTCTCATTTGGGTGGTAAAAGTAAAACACCAATAAAACATGAAAGATATTCGAGTAGCCACCTCTCCTACATTGATCCAAGGTCAAACATAAAGACGCCGTTCTAAATCTTTTGAGATCTTGAAGAGCATCATCTATGGAGGCTTAATGGAGGTGATTGCAAGTTCAATTGGTGTGGTTATAAAAGGTGTGGTTCCATACTCACACTAGTTAATAATGTTAAACGCTTAAACAAATGATTTCTATAATAATGTAGCTTACTTTTACAAAAAAAAAAAAATAAATAAATAAATAAATAAAGGTATTGCACCAACTAACTAGCTAACCAACAGGCTACTTATCTTCTATATCCGCTTTTGGCTCCTTAGCCCTTAGTCTAGGGAAATGAACATATACGAAGGGACGATTTAATTAAAGATTTTAAAGTTTGTTGAAACGCGAGTTTGAGTAGCTCTTTACGAACCTAACATATAAACTTGTTTATATAATATTTTTTGACATGCCAAAATTAACTATTTAAAATAAATAAATAAATATATATATATATATATATATAAAAAAAAAAAAAAAAAAAAAAAAAACCTCGAATTGTGGCGTGTCAAAAAGAACCTTCGTATGTCGTCTTTGTCCTACTAGTTTTTAGCAAGCTTTTCACAATAATATCCGTTAAAAATGAGCAAAAATAACAAAGTTTATCAATATTGGTTAAATTCAAAGTTCCAAATAATCGAACATGCATCTCCATACGGTTTGATAATCCAAAATAATACCTCCAATGTATGGAACCATTACTTTCTAAATGAGAATCAACAATAATTAGTAAAGAAAGATTGATATTAAGAAAAAATCACCAATATTTTTGTAGAAAGCCAAAAGCAAGAAAGACCATGGGCTCAGTCAATAGATACAAAAATCATATATGATTTTTGCGGTCCAAAGATAATGGAGAAATACAAGTGTTTAAGGCATGGTTTTGATGGAATCGAATTTTTACTAAAAAATGGTCTTAAATCCCTCTCACTCGCTGCCTATAGCGCGAATTGGAAGGTCGTGATGATGTCGCGCCGATGAGATTGTGTAAAGTGGATCACACGAGGAAGCCATATATCTAGATGAGTCTTTGTGTCGAGTTCAGCGAAATTGGGCGCTTGATTGAAGTCGTGTGGCTGTCTTATCGCAGAAGAAATGTGGCATTAACTATATAGAAAAAAGAGTCTCATTTGAAAATGGTTTCTCATTCAAAATTTTTAATTCGCTCTGCTCTGCAACACCTTTTTTGAACATTTGTGAGATAGACGTAGAAAGTCTGAAGTATGTGATTTTGAGCACTTTATAAGGGTACTTTAATAAAGGAAGGTGGCATATGCATATATAGATACAAAATTTGAATGATGTTCTTCATTGCTATGTTAATGGTGAAACTAATGTTGGTTATCATACAATTTGGAGACTGCTTTACAAATACTTAGGTTTCATGGTAGTTTCTACTGTACAAAATTATGTTATATGTTAGCGAATAGAATGCAAAATTCTTGGTCATAATGAGCAGATCAGGCCAGAAGCAACATGAATGAAGACATCCTCACGACATGGAATTGTGAGGCCACCCATTGGATGATCATAACCAAATTCTTCCTCTGATTGACGTAGCAGATCTTGGAATGAAGGCTGCTCTAATAATGATAAAGGAACAACAAATCGTCTTCTTTCTTGATCGCCAACATAAACTGCAAAATGTCCTTTGGGGATGATGTCTACCGATGATGATAATGATGAGCGTCTTCCATTGGAGAAGGATCGACCGAGAACTTTTTTGGCCTGAATGATTCGAGGCATACGAATGGCCATTTTTATATGAAGGCTAGGGTCTCTTTCTTCTCAAAGGATTTCTTTTATGTGAAAGATGCTGTGATGTATTTTGGGAGGAGTTGTGCTTCATATCAGCCCAATTGTATCCATTTTATAGGTGTATGAAGATTTCAGTGAATATCGAATAATAGTTGGAATTTCAAAGAAGAGATGGTGACACATTCTACAAAAAAGAAAAATCACATGGTTTTGTCTTCCAACTTGTTATTGGTCCCAAAGAATTATATATGTACAATGAAGTATGCCACAAAATTTCAGTAATGCTGAGTGGCCAAGCTTGAGCTACACTATGGGCCCATGTACAAGTGAGTCTTATGGACAAACATCATTATTTCTCACATGGTCATGCTTGTCAAAAATATCAGAAGGTTAGGCATCTTTTTTTCAAGAGCAACAAGTCCACGATTTCAGGTCCTGAAATCAACAAAACATCCAAAAAGACATTAATGCTCATATCTAATCTGATATATGAATTAAACTCATAGTATGCACTTAAATATTTGTCTTTTCCCTCCTGAATATATCTTCTGAAGGTTGTTCTGTTATCAATGATCAATATAAAAGGATCCGCTATTTGACTTTAACTTATAACCGATTGGCTGTTTGCTTTTCTGTAACTCTGAAATCAACTACGTAAGTGACCCATTGTGTTTTTATATTATTCATTTATTGATTACAAGCTGCAGTAGCTTGTTATGTTGAAATATATATATATATATATATATATATATATATATATATATATATATATATATATATATATATATATATATATATATATATATATATATATATATATATATATATATATATATATATATATATATATATATATATATATATACCATGTGTTGTGGGGCCTTTCTAACTATTTTGGTAGGTTGTCAATGATTGTCATGTTGCTTGAGTAATTAAGATTTTTAACGGAATAAATCTCTTGGGAAGAAAGTAGGATATGATGATGTTTAGGATGTTCCAAGAGGAGTCTGTGTTGGAATTCTTTTGTGATTATAATATTTGAAACTCAATGCCTTGCCTTTTTCCATAGTTTTCATGGAATCAAGACTTGTAGCTCGATTTTATATTGAAACCTTCGTAATTAGTAATATGGTCATAATGGTAGTTGTATATAGGAGTTGTATGAGAGTTTAATAGATTAAATGTGAATATAATATAGTGGAGAGAGTGTGTCGAGTTCAGTGACATAATTGTAATGAAAATTTATGAATTTTGTAATAATTAAATTGAATGTGTAAATTTCTTTTCAAACATGGCAATCCATACAACTCTTCATGGGTTTAATCCATTGGAGATGGCCTAAGTACCATGGTATGAGTTCTTTTCTTTAAACTTCCGAGCTTCCTCAAGAAAGACATAAGCAGGCCCTTTACAAAGTTGTTTCCTTGAGTTCATTCACTAACATGTGTGATCCTACCATGAATTTTTATCGAACTATTCATCATTGATCATCGGCTGACTTCTCTTCACCAATCAGTCCCCATCATAACAGGTTACAGTAAAAGAACAATAACTGATAGCTCTTGGGTAGGTGGTGTTGAAGAAACAACTGATCCAGACCTTAAGGCTATAGTCACATTCAGTATATGGAGAAAGATGCGGCATACACACTTTTTTTAACAGATTGACGATACAAGCTAAAGAACAAAAGTAAGTAAGTTGTTCTGGTGGGTTTAATTAGAGGACATTGATAAAGAAAGCCCTAATGGCATAGACATGAACACCATAAGTTGAAGTATGCTCGTCATTAATGTATTAATGCAGAAACTAATTAAATTTGTTTATCATACAATTAATATGGAGACCACATTACTCCCTCTGATTTACAAGTAATTAATCCTCATGGTGATTTTGACTGTACAAAACTGTTAGCAAACACGATGCATGCCTAGCTCTTCATCATAACGAGCAAAGGCGGCAGGCAACATCAATGAACACTTCCTCACGACACGGAATTGTGAGGCCACCCATTGGATGATCATATCCAAATTCTTCCTCTGCTTCATGTAGCAAGTCTTGGAACGAATGCTGGTTTAATAATGATAAAGGAACAACAAATCGTCTTTTCTCTTGATCACCAACATAAACTGCAAAATATCCTTTTGGGATGATGTGACGGCTTCCATTGGACAATGATCGACCAAGAACTTTCTTTGCTTGAATGATCCCAGGCATACGAATAGCCATGTATACATGAAGGGTCCGGTCACTTAATTTGTTTTGGTGAAAAAATGCAATATGAAAGGATTTTGTTTTGTGACAGGTTCTGTGGTGGATTTTTGGAGGAGTTTTGCTTGATATCGGCATAGTTGGATGCATTATATATAGGTGTAAGAAGATTTCAATAAGAGTGGGTAATTGTAGGAATTTTAGGAAGAGATTAATTGTGACACATTCTTGCAAAATGCAAGATCACATGGTTTTGTCTTCCAAGTTGTTATTGGACCCAAAGGCTTAGACGTTGAATGAAGTATGCCACATATTTTCTGCAGCAATGTAAGGGGAAAAGAGTGAGCAAAAGGACATGCACCATTATTATTCACATGGCTATGTTTCATATAAAATTGTAACATTTTGCATCTTTATAATTTTTTTTTTTTTTTTTTTTTTTTATGTACAACCATACAAGCATTTTAGCTGGTGACGTGGTGAACACTATCAAAAATGAAAAGGGATCAAATCTAATTAGGCATATGAATCAACCAGCTACTAATTTGCTTTTGTAGAAAATGTTCCACACTAACTAAATGGGAATCGAGAGTGTCATGGGATGTTCTTATGGGGGATTGGTCGAAAATGTTGTTTTTTTTTATCTAACCCGAAAAAGGGAGAGCTGTTTGAATGTGGTTTTGTTTTGTTTTTGTTTTTTTTTTTTAATTTTATTTTATTTAATTTTTTTTTTTTTATTTTTTTTTTTATAGATTTTAAACAGAAAAAAAAAATTTAATCTTAATTTCATAGCTTGGGTTAAAAATCTAGTTATCTCTCAAAACTCCATGTAAATCTTATAGCTTGCATATTTGTTAGCCCATTTCGGTATGTATATCTATGTATTTATACATACCCGACCCATTAATGTTGACATTCACCCTATGTATGTTGTACAAGTATATATTCGTTTTCTTTAATGAGAATTGGGATTGATGTGGAAACACGTTTTAATATAATATCAAATAGGCAACAAATTTTTTGTGATTATCTCACTTCAACCTCCAATCCATATCTTCTCTCTTTTCTTCCTGTTAGTCTTCATTCTCGGTACAACCTGTTGGGTTTAATTGTTACGTGACTCAGAATTTGTGACCTAGTCTCATGCCTTTTCATTAGGAGTAATTCATGGATTATTGTTAATTCTGACTAGTAGCTTACCTGCGCGATACGGCTGTCGGCAAATAGTTTCATTCCAACGATTAATTAGATGTTCCTAGCCGTCTAATTGATTGTCTTTGATCTATTTTGGGTGTCTCGGTCGTTGATTGGTCTACAGACTCTTTATGTTTTCTTTTTTTGTTCGAATTCAGGTTGTTTTGGTTGAGTTTTAGATTTTTTTCGTTCGGTTCCACTTTTATGGATTTTGATGTTCATGTTTTCAGTTGAGCTAAACCTGCTCAATTATATTAGTCATCTTTCATCAAGTTAGACTATATTTTATGATGAATAATTTCAAATTGATAAATAATTTTACGACGGGGATTGGTTTCACTATAAGGAATAGTTCTCAACAAAATTTAGTTTCCTTTTTGAATGACATTGATAGTTATCTTTAGGTTTTAGGATTTAAGGGGTGGGGTAGTGCAACAAATATAATTACACTTATTTGATTTTTATAAGGGGTAGATCGCCTAAATATTTTATGGTGTTTTCAGGATTTGTAGAAACTTAGATGGTAAGGTGAAAATTTGTAACCATGGTTGGAACATTTTAAGAATAAATCAGGAGTGGATCATATTAACGACTAAAAGCAATGAGGGGTCTACACAACAATGATTACATGACTTTGTTTTTTCTTTCGATCAAAAGGAATTCCATCAATTAGACTTACTTATAAAACTAATTATTATAATAAAATAGATAATTTTAATAAAATAACAAAAAAATATAGTTTTTTATTACGATATATAGGTAATTTACATCTATTATTTTGAGCTACAAATAAAATTATATAGTGTTTTTAGTTAAATATAAAACTACGTTTATTTTTGAATTAAAAATAAAAATAACTTGTTTTTTATTTTAATATATAAATATGCGGTTTTGGATTAAAAATATATTTATATTTTGGTCAAAAAATATAAATGTAGTGTTGTCATAAGATACTAATAAAAGGGCGTTTGATATTTTGAGTTAAAAAAATTGTTTTTAATGAAATAAAATGCGTTAAGCGTTATTTCCAATTCAAAATAATTCTGGAAAAATGTGAAGTTTTATTGCAGTCATAATTATCTAGAAGTTCAGAGACTATAGCCTACATTTTTTCAAACATTAAACTTACATATTTATTTATATTAATGTCATTTTCAATCCATATCCTTATAAAAATATAATATTAGTTTTATTATAAAATATATATTTATTTCGTAAAAAATCCAAAATACTATGTAAATGTTTATGTTGTATGATAAGTCTCGAATGTCTATTAGTTTAATTATAATAGTATAAGTTCGCATAGTTAGCGAATGGATTTTTTACAAAAACTTTATGTTGTATGAATAACTCTCTAGTGTATATGTTAAAACTTCACGTTAATTCAAAAATAGATATCTATATTAACCACTATGATATGATTTACTAAACATTTTTTTATTATTTACTTTGTGATCATTATATTAAAAATATAAATAAACGTCTAGACATACTAATAACAAATTTAAGTTTATTTAAGCTAGGTATTAATTTTAGTTTAAAGCATATTATAAAAACATATATATACATTTATATATATATATATATATATATATATATATATATATTAATTGCGAAAAATAATATACATCAAATGTGTTTTAATATTAAACAACTTTTAAAAGAAGTATAAAAAATTATTATGTGTAAAAAAATGAACAAATTAATGATTATTAATATTCGTTTAATATAATAATAATCGTTGTAATATAATATAAGTATCATCAATATTTTAACAATATAACAATAAATGTCTAAAAAGATATTAAAATGAAACAATTCAAAAATAAAAATAGTATGATGAAAAATAAACAAAATATATTGATTATATATTTATAAAACTAAAAAATATTTTTTTTTTTAAAAAAAATTAGTCTGTGAGTTTCAAGTTTCAATAAGAAGTTTTTGGTAAAAAAAACACGTCCAAAATGAATATTTTTAAATCAGTTTTATGTTTTGCATTGCAGCGTTTCATTATGTATTTTCCTTTATTTAAAATTATTTAATATTTATAATCATTAATATGTCCAACGAATACAGCCCTTTGTAATCTTTATTGTTAAATGTTAATTGTTAATAAGTAATATACACAATACACAATGTAACAAATTCTATTTACAACATCAAAAATTACAGTAAGCTTTTTGTTCAGAAATATAACACAACATAAACATTTTTTTATCTCGTTAAAGTCAAAGGATAAAATAATATACACACTATAATCCTCTTTTTAACTTTATATTAGTATCGGAGTTCAATAAACATAAAAACCTTTAGATCACATATGATCATAAGCATTTAATTACTAATCATACACTAATCACTTCATCATTAGTATTCAAATTTCAAAAATTCAAAATTAATCATGATGAACTTTATGGAGTATATAATCACAATTTGCATCATGATCATATAGCAATAGCACTTGATTAAAACATGTTAGTATGCCTTAATAACATGTCAATTGCTATCTTTGAGTAATTAACGTATGATAATTTGAAACTTGTAAATAAGTGCTTCGGTTTCATGTGAACTTTAATGGTTTTGAAAATGATACATACAAATGTAAATGATCGGTGTGGTACCTTGTTTTTTCATTTTATAGTCATAAGCCATTTCATTTGATCTTAAATCCGGGTTAAGTGCATTCACCTAGTTTTCTCAGCATGAGCACACATACATGACTTTAGGAAGTGTTTTTTTTTTTTTTTAAATTGAATTAAAGTGATTGAAACTGGACACAGATAAAGTTACTTAAGTGGTTAAAAGAGGTCAACATCGTACACATAGCATATGAACATTGTAACGCCTGGTTCATGGTACGCATTTAATCATAATTTATTCACTCTTATAGAGCTACTCGACGAGTTGGGAGCCAGAAATTTGTCGAGTTGAAACCAGAATGGCCGCGGGATTTTAAGTCGTCTACTCGATAATTTGAGAGACTCGACTCGAAGAGTAGGGTTGCCAAGATGAAACCAAATTCTGGATTTTGCACCCTATTTAAGCATCCTAATTCCCACTTGATGGCCTTATTTCCTGCCTCCAAGTGTCAAACCCTAAACCACGAAACTCTAGTGCCTTGTATGCTTCCTAACTTCGGTCCGATGTTGGGGCAAGCCCGAGGAATGTTTTGTATGCTTGATGTCTTCGTGATTCTAGCATATGTATGTTATATGTTCCATGCTTCTGTCCGATGCCAGGGAAAGCCCAAGGAATATTTAGATTACATGTTGTGTTTTATATGTTCCGGCTTCGGTCCGATATCAGGGCAAGCCCGATAAATGTTTATATGTTTATATTATGTGCTTATGTCATATGCTTGTTGATATGTTATGTGCATACCGGACTTCGGTCCAATGTCGAGTGGGGCTCGATGCCGAACTTCGGTCCGATGTCGGGCGACGCCCGATGTAGTGGGCAAGGCCAAATGTATGCTATTATATGATTATGTGTATGTTATATGATAGTCTCAGGTGACTCACTAAGCTTCGTGCTTACAGTTTTCAGTTGTGGTTTCAGCTACTTCCGCTAGCAAGGGGAAGAGCTCGGGATGACTGCATGGCACACACCACAACTTTTAGCCTGAGATGATTTACTCTGATGTTTTGTCACATGATTTTGATATATAGATAGTTTTCTATGATAATTTTGAGATACACGACTAATGATTTTGTATGATGAATGACGATTATGGTTTTTATTTATATGTTTAAATGAATTTTTTGGATTGTATTTTTGGGATGTTTTAAACATGTAGGTAATAACATGTCTTGAAATTTCACGGTTTGGGGTAGCACTCACGTGCACCCATGCACTGCTTGTGTTTGGGGGTGAGTATCCACATGCAACATGTTTTGGCTTAGGCTTGTGTCTAACACGGCCACAATGCTTGTGAAGTTAGACTATGATTAAATGATGCTATTTACCCATTTTGTAGCGCGCCCCACATGACCTTTCTCCTACACTTAGAAAAATTTAGCCGTTCTCCATCTTTCTTTCTTATTTTTCTTCTCATCTTTTAACAACCATAAATTCTTCATAAGATATTGGATTTTAATGAATCTTATATCCGTGGAATGTTACTAAAGTGTCTTGCAACTTCTCTTTAGACATCTTTGGATATGTAGAAATATTGAGTTATTAACTCATAAACATAGGTTAATATTGGTTTTCTATAAATTTTATGTGTTAACTTAACTTTTTTAAATGATCATAACTACTTCATTTTAATTCCAAATTTCTTGAATCATTTTTCTATGTTTCTGTTTACATAATGTTTATAACTTTCGTTTTATAGATTTTTCTGAATTATTCTAGCTCTGTAGCTATTGACCTCTAAAATTAGTACCTTTGAATTTTGGAAAAAAAAACCCATAACTTATGAATGAATTGTCTTCTAACTTTGCAAGCTCATAATATGTTCAATGTTTTACCAATTAAGTTGATTCATTTTACATTGTTTAATCTTATATGTACTCTTTCCTTTTCAACTTTTTTTTGTTGCTGAACACCTTCCTTTGATTAGCCTCCCATAGCTCAAAATTTACTAATTTCATTATTTCATGTAAATTTTAATTTTTCATAATTCTTCTCATTTTACCCTTATTTCCATGAAACTCATTTCTAATAAATTATATGACTTATAATAACATATATAAAGGTAATAACAATCATACTTTCTTATTTTTGTCACTTTTGACCTAATTTCACTTTTTGTAGTATTACACATATATAAGACTAGAATTTTGATTCCATTTCATATCAACAATTTATGACAACACTAGTACATAACATATTTTTTTGGTGCGATAAGGTATTTTTTTTGGTACGGTTGTAGCTAAAACCATACTAGTAAAACAATTCCGCATCAATACACGAACCAACCACACCATTTAAATAGGTAATTGGTGCGGCTCCTATAATCGCAATAAAGGCATTAAAGGCGTATTTGTTGGTGCATTAATTCAATACTGCACCAAAATATCATGTAATAATCCCTCTAAAAGTTTTATTCAAAAATTTCATTTCGCGCTAGTTCCCTCCGGATACCCTTCCCTCTTCATTATAATATTTCATTCAAGTTTACGTAGACAAGCTCTAGTCACCACGACCTCTTGTTTACCAACATTCGAAGCACCATTACTACCACCCTCAAACACTATATTCTGCTTGGTTCATGTTGTAAGTTAGTTGTTTATTTTTATCTATGTACCGACTTAAGTCTTACACTTCGGTTAAATGTAAGAAGGGAAGCCTTTTAGCATCTTTTGAGTTATAACCCAACAATGTTGTTACTGATCCCGAAGTCGGAGAACCAAGTGAAATCCTTTATTATGTCGATCTTTTAATTACTAGTTTTTCTGTGGTTAAAAATCTTATAATATGAATCGATGTTCTGCAGGTTAAACTGATGGGTCGAGTGTAGGAACCTATTCAAAGCCAAAAGACTCACTGCTTATTCATGATGTCCTTTCTCATTTGGGTGGTAAAAGTAAAACACCAATAAAACATGAAAGATATTCGAGTAGCCACCTCTCCTACATTGATCCAAGGTCAAACATAAAGACGCCGTTCTAAATCTTTTGAGATCTTGAAGAGCATCATCTATGGAGGCTTAATGGAGGTGATTGCAAGTTCAATTGGTGTGGTTATAAAAGGTGTGGTTCCATACTCACACTAGTTAATAATGTTAAACGCTTAAACAAATGATTTCTATAATAATGTAGCTTACTTTTACAAAAAAAAAAAAATAAATAAATAAATAAATAAAGGTATTGCACCAACTAACTAGCTAACCAACAGGCTACTTATCTTCTATATCCGCTTTTGGCTCCTTAGCCCTTAGTCTAGGGAAATGAACATATACGAAGGGACGATTTAATTAAAGATTTTAAAGTTTGTTGAAACGCGAGTTTGAGTAGCTCTTTACGAACCTAACATATAAACTTGTTTATATAATATTTTTTGACATGCCAAAATTAACTATTTAAAATAAATAAATATATATATATATATATATAAAAAAAAAAAAAAAACCTCGAATTGTGGCGTGTCAAAAAGAACCTTCGTATGTCGTCTTTGTCCTACTAGTTTTTAGCAAGCTTTTCACAATAATATTCGTTAAAAATGAGCAAAAATAACAAAGTTTATCAATATTGGTTAAATTCAAAGTTCCAAATAATCGAACATGCATCTCCATACGGTTTGATAATCCAAAATAATACCTCCAATGTATGGAACCATTACTTTCTAAATGAGAATCAACAATAATTAGTAAAGAAAGATTGATATTAAGAAAAAATCACCAATATTTTTGTAGAAAGCCAAAAGCAAGAAAGACCATGGGCTCAGTCAATAGATACAAAAATCATATATGATTTTTGCGGTCCAAAGATAATGGAGAAATACAAGTGTTTAAGGCCTGGTTTTGATGGAATCGAATTTTTACTAAAAAATGGTCTTAAATCCCTCTCACTCGCTGCCTATAGCGCGAATTGGAAGGTCGTGATGATGTCGCGCCGATGAGATTGTGTAAAGTGGATCACACGAGGAAGCCATATATCTAGATGAGTCTTTGTGTCGAGTTCAGCGAAATTGGGCGCTTGATTGAAGTCGTGTGGCTGTCTTATCGCAGAAGAAATGTGGCATTAACTATATAGAAAAAAGAGTCTCATTTGAAAATGGTTTCTCATTCAAAATTTTTAATTCGCTCTGCTCTGCAACACCTTTTTTGAACATTTGTGAGATAGACGTAGAAAGTCTGAAGTATGTGATTTTGAGCACTTTATAAGGGTACTTTAATAAAGGAAGGTGGCATATGCATATATAGATACAAAATTTGAATGATGTTCTTCGTTGCTATGTTAATGGTGAAACTAATGTTGGTTATCATACAATTTGGAGACTGCTTTACAAATACTTAGGTTTCATGGTAGTTTCTACTGTACAAAATTATGTTATATGTTAGCGAATAGAATGCAAAATTCTTGGTCATAATGAGCAGATCAGGCCAGAAGCAACATGAATGAAGACATCCTCACGACATGGAATTGTGAGGCCACCCATTGGATGATCATAACCAAATTCTTCCTCTGATTGACGTAGCAGATCTTGGAATGAAGGCTGCTCTAATAATGATAAAGGAACAACAAATCGTCTTCTTTCTTGATCGCCAACATAAACTGCAAAATGTCCTTTGGGGATGATGTCTACCGATGATGATAATGATGAGCGTCTTCCATTGGAGAAGGATCGACCGAGAACTTTTTTGGCCTGAATGATTCGAGGCATACGAATGGCCATTTTTATATGAAGGCTAGGGTCTCTTTCTTCTCAAAGGATTTCTTTTATGTGAAAGATGCTGTGATGTATTTTGGGAGGAGTTGTGCTTCATATCAGCCCAATTGTATCCATTTTATAGGTGTATGAAGATTTCAGTGAATATCGAATAATAGTTGGAATTTCAAAGAAGAGATGGTGACACATTCTACAAAAAAGAAAAATCACATGGTTTTGTCTTCCAACTTGTTATTGGTCCCAAAGAATTATATATGTACAATGAAGTATGCCACAAAATTTCAGTAATGCTGAGTGGCCAAGCTTGAGCTACACTATGGGCCCATGTACAAGTGAGTCTTATGGACAAACATCATTATTTCTCACATGGTCATGCTTGTCAAAAATATCAGAAGGTTAGGCATCTTTTTTTCAAGAGCAACAAGTCCACGATTTCAGGTCCTGAAATCAACAAAACATCCAAAAAGACATTAATGCTCATATCTAATCTGATATATGAATTAAACTCATAGTATGCACTTAAATATTTGTCTTTTCCCTCCTGAATATATCTTCTGAAGGTTGTTCTGTTATCAATGATCAATATAAAAGGATCCGCTATTTGACTTTAACTTATAACCGATTGGCTGTTTGCTTTTCTGTAACTCTGAAATCAACTACGTAAGTGACCCATTGTGTTTTTATATTATTCATTTATTGATTACAAGCTGCAGTAGCTTGTTATGTTGAAATATATATATATATATATATATATATATATATATATATATATATATATATATATATATATATATATATACCATGTGTTGTGGGGCCTTTCTAACTATTTTGGTAGGTTGTCAATGATTGTCATGTTGCTTGAGTAATTAAGATTTTTAACGGAATAAATCTCTTGGGAAGAAAGTAGGATATGATGATGTTTAGGATGTTCCAAGAGGAGTCTGTGTTGGAATTCTTTTGTGATTATAATATTTGAAACTCAATGCCTTGCCTTTTTCCATAGTTTTCATGGAATCAAGACTTGTAGCTCGATTTTATATTGAAACCTTCGTAATTAGTAATATGGTCATAATGGTAGTTGTATATAGGAGTTGTATGAGAGTTTAATAGATTAAATGTGAATATAATATAGTGGAGAGAGTGTGTCGAGTTCAGTGACATAATTGTAATGAAAATTTATGAATTTTTTAATAATTAAATTGAATGTGTAAATTTCTTTTCAAACATGGCAATCCATACAACTCTTCATGGGTTTAATCCATTGGAGATGGCCTAAGTACCATGGTATGAGTTCTTTTCTTTAAACTTCCGAGCTTCCTCAAGAAAGACATAAGCAGGCCCTTTACAAAGTTGTTTCCTTGAGTTCATTCACTAACATGTGTGATCCTACCATGAATTTTTATCGAACTATTCATCATTGATCATCGGCTGACTTCTCTTCACCAATCAGTCCCCATCATAACAGGTTACAGTAAAAGAACAATAACTGATAGCTCTTGGGTAGGTGGTGTTGAAGAAACAACTGATCCAGACCTTAAGGCTATAGTCACATTCAGTATATGGAGAAAGATGCGGCATACACACTTTTTTTAACAGATTGACGATACAAGCTAAAGAACAAAAGTAAGTAAGTTGTTCTGGTGGGTTTAATTAGAGGACATTGATAAAGAAAGCCCTAATGGCATAGACATGAACACCATAAGTTGAAGTATGCTCGTCATTAATGTATTAATGCAGAAACTAATTAAATTTGTTTATCATACAATTAATATGGAGACCACATTACTCCCTCTGATTTACAAGTAATTAATCCTCATGGTGATTTTGACTGTACAAAACTGTTAGCAAACACGATGCATGCCTAGCTCTTCATCATAACGAGCAAAGGCGGCAGGCAACATCAATGAACACTTCCTCACGACACGGAATTGTGAGGCCACCCATTGGATGATCATATCCAAATTCTTCCTCTGCTTCATGTAGCAAGTCTTGGAACGAATGCTGGTTTAATAATGATAAAGGAACAACAAATCGTCTTTTCTCTTGATCACCAACATAAACTGCAAAATATCCTTTTGGGATGATGTGACGGCTTCCATTGGACAATGATCGACCAAGAACTTTCTTTGCTTGAATGATCCCAGGCATACGAATAGCCATGTATACATGAAGGGTCCGGTCACTTAATTTGTTTTGGTGAAAAAATGCAATATGAAAGGATTTTGTTTTGTGACAGGTTCTGTGGTGGATTTTTGGAGGAGTTTTGCTTGATATCGGCATAGTTGGATGCATTATATATAGGTGTAAGAAGATTTCAATAAGAGTGGGTAATTGTAGGAATTTTAGGAAGAGATTAATTGTGACACATTCTTGCAAAATGCAAGATCACATGGTTTTGTCTTCCAAGTTGTTATTGGACCCAAAGGCTTAGACGTTGAATGAAGTATGCCACATATTTTCTGCAGCAATGTAAGGGGAAAAGAGTGAGCAAAAGGACATGCACCATTATTATTCACATGGCTATGTTTCATATAAAATTGTAACATTTTGCATCTTTATAATTTTTTTTTTTTTTTTTTTATGTACAACCATACAAGCATTTTAGCTGGTGACGTGGTGAACACTATAAAAAATGAAAAGGGATCAAATCTAATTAGGCATATGAATCAACCAGCTACTAATTTGCTTTTGTAGAAAATGTTCCACACTAACTAAATGGGAATCGAGAGTGTCATGGGATGTTCTTATGGGGGATTGGTCGAAAATGTTGTTTTTTTTTTATCTAACCCGAAAAAGGGAGAGCTGTTTGAATGTGGTTTTGTTTTGTATGTTTTGTATGTATATCTATGTATTTATACATACCCGACCCATTAATGTTGACATTCAGCCTATGTATGTTGTACAAGTATATATTCGTTTTCTTTAATGAGAATTGGGATTGATGTGGAAACACGTTTTAATATAATATCAAATAGGCAACAAATTTTTCGTGATTATCTCACTTCAACCTCCAATCCATATCTTCTCTCTTTTCTTCGTGTTAGTCTTCATTCTCGGTACAACCTGCTGGGTTTAATTCTGACTTTACTCAGAATTAGTGACCTAGTCTTCTGCCCAGGGCCAATCCTGACGGTGGGCAACCCGGGCGACCGCCCAGGGCCTACACCTCTAGGGGGCCCAATTTTTTTAGAATATGTAGTATATATTCATATAATTTTTATTTATCTGCATATTTGTGTAAGCCCCAAAATTAGTCCAGCTTATAAAATCAGATTAGCCCAAAAAATTAACATAATGGGCTGCTTTGTTTGCTGTTGTTGAACGTGTAGTACAAAAGTCTAAGGAAGGAAGTAGAAATGTGGGAAATATCCTATTTGGTCGCCATATAATCAATTGATGCCTTGAGAATTGTATCGGCATAATCATCTCTATTAGTCCTTCTTTCTCGTCTCACAATCAACACTTTACCTAATCGCTAACAACTAATTTGTAATTACCAATTCCTCTTCTACTTGACCGCTTCTTTCTCGATTTGACGATTCCAAAATCCAAATCTCCATATCACTAATTTGTTGTCTCGTTTGTAGTCTCGAATGATGGATAATTGCCATCCGGAGAGTCTCTGAGTCTAGAGTGTAGACACTGATGGACGATTGTCAAGCGAACATATTGGGTCGGCCGCTCGTACTGGGGAGTTGTGATTGCGAGTTGTGACACAGGCACACATAAATTGACATCATGCATGCAATTTTTAGTTTCTTGTTTTTCTTTCTCATTCTAATTTCCAAACTTTTAGGTTATATCAGATTTTTAGTTTCTGATTTTTGTTTCTTTTCTTTATATATCAGATTTCTGAAGTTGTATATTCCGAGTTAGTGAAAATCAATGCTATCTGTTGTAGAAATAAGAATTTTCACTCAATTAGGTATTTTGTATACTATAATTTTGTTTAAGAAATTTATTTGTATATCATATTTTTGTTTCTTTTCTTTGAATATATTAGATTTATAATGTATTGATTCTTAGTTCTGACTTATTTCTTTAAGAATAACAAAATTTTAGCTTCATAGTTCAAACCTTCAAACTATTAATAGATTATTAGATATCCTACAACAAAGTAACATTGTATCTTATTTATTGGTGGTTATTAGATTTGCGATTTATTTAGTTATCATATTTATAATTTTTGTTACTTATTTTTATAGCTTGCTTTGAGTTTGATAACTGATAAGGCTTCCACTTTTTAATTGTGGATTCAAATAAACTTTTTGTAGAATTAAAAATATTGAAAATGATTTTACCTAATAATGTAGCTTTTGCTACTGGAATTTTGGAATTTGTTAAAGTTGTTGATTGTTACCCAAATACATTTATTGCATATAGTATTTTGCTAACCATTAATATCACTGTTGCGTCTATTGAGAGAAACGTTTTTCAAAGTTGAAGTTATTGAAGAATTATTTAAATTCGTCGATGTTACAAGAAACGTTAAACGGTTTGGCAATATTATATATAAAGAAAGATATGTGAAATACATTTGATCTTGATAGTATTATTAGTGATTTTGCATCTAAAAAGGCTTGGAGTAGTATTTTTCTTTAAATTATTTCTTTTTGTAATGTTGTGGACATATTTGTGTTTTTTTAATATTAATAGTGAATTTTATGAATATTATAGCGGTTTGACTATTTTGAATGGATTTTTTACAAAAAGTTTATGTTGTATGAATAACTCTCGAGTGTATATGTTAAAACTTCACCTTAATTCAAAAATAGATATCTATATTAACCAATATGATATGATTTAGTAAACATTTTTTTATTATTTACTTTGTGATCATTATATTAAAAATATAAATAAACGTATCGACATGCTAATAACAAATTTAAGTTTATTTAATAAAATACAGTAATAAAAATAACATAGCTAGATATTAATTTTAGTTTAAAGCATATTACAATAATATATATATATATATATATATATATATATATATATATATATATATATATATATATATATATATAATTGCGAAAAATAATATACATTAAATGTGTTTTAATATTAAACAACTTTTAAAAGAAGTATAAAAAAATTATTATGTGTAAAAAAATGAAACATTAATTAATGATTATTAATATTCGTTTAATATAATAATAATCGTTGTAATATAATATAAGTATCATCAATATGTTAACAATATAATAATAAATG
The DNA here is from genome assembly GCF_052625555.1 of Lactuca saligna. Lineage (NCBI taxonomy): Eukaryota > Viridiplantae > Streptophyta > Magnoliopsida > Asterales > Asteraceae > Lactuca > Lactuca saligna. The sequence goes on along the minus strand of NC_136420.1, from coordinate 85,778,855 downwards.
TCTAAAAAGATATTAAAATGAAACAATTCAAAAATAAAAATAGTATGATAAAAAATAAATAAAATATATTGATTATATATTTATAAAACAACTAAAAAACTTTTTTTTTTAAAAAAAAAATTAGTCTGTCATTTTCAAGTTTCAATAAGAAGTTTTTGGTGAAAAAAAAGCACGTCCAAAATGAATATTTTTAAATCAGTTTTATGTTTTGCATTGCAGCGTTTCATTATGTATTTTCCTTTATTTAAAATTATTTAATATTTATAATCATTAATATGTCCAACGGATACAGCCCTTTGTAATCTTTGTTGTTAAATGTTAATTGTTAATAAGTAATATACAAAATACACAATGTAACAAATTCCATTTACAACATCAAAAATTACAGTAAGCTTTTTGTTCGAAGATAAAAAAAAACATAAACATATTTTTATCTGGTTAAAGTCAAAGGTTAAAATAATATACACACTATAATCCTCTTTTTAACTTTATATTAGTATCAGAGTTCAATAAACATAGAAACCTGTAGATCACATATGATCATAAGCATTTAATTACTAATCATACACTAATCACTTCATAATTAGTATTCAAATTTCAAAAATTCAAGATTAATCATTATGAACTTTATGGAGTATATAATCACAATTTGCATCATGATCATATAACAATAGCACTTGATTAAAACATGTTACTATGCCTTAATAACATGTCAATTCCTATCTTTGAGTAATTAACGTATGATAATTTGAAACTTGTAAATAAGTGCTTCGGGTTCATGTGAATTTTCATGATTTTGAAATTGATACATACAAATGAAAATAATCGGTGTGTTACCTCGTTTTCTCATTTTATAGTCATAAGCCCTTTCATTTGATCTTAAATCCGGGTTAAGAGCATTCACCTAGTTTTCTCAGCATGAGCACACATACATAACTTTAGGAAGTGTTTTTTTTTTTTTTTTTTTTTTGAATTAAAGTGATTGAAACTGGACACAAATAAAGTTACTTAAGTGGTTAAAAGAGGTCAACATCGTACACATAGCATAGGAACATTGTAACGTCTGGTTCATGGTACGCATTTAATCATAATTTATTCTCTCTTATAGAGCTATTCGACGAGTCGGGAGCCAGAAATTTGTCGAGTTGAAACCAGAATGGCCGCGGAATTTTAAGTCGTCTACTCGATAATTTGAGAGCCTCCACTCGAAGAGTAGGGCTGCCAAGATGAAACCAAATTCTGGGCTTTTGCACCCTATTTAAGCATCCTAATTCCCACTTGATGGCCTTATTTCCAGCCTCCAGATCCCAAACCCTAAACCACGAAACTCTAGTGCGTTGTATGACTTAGTAAACATTTTATTTATTATTTACTTTGTTATCATTATATTAAAAATATAAACAAACGTCTAGACACGCTAATAACAAATTTAAGTTTATTTAATAAAATACAGTAATAAAAATAACATAGCTAGGTATAAATTTTAGTTTAAAGAATATTATAAAAGCGTGCGTGTGTGTGTTTATATATATATATATATATATATATATATATATATATATATATATATATATATATATATATATTAATTTCAAAAAATAATATATATTAAATGTGTTTTAATATTAAACAACTTTTAAAAGAAGTATAAAAAATTATTATGTGTAAAAACATGAAACACTAATGATTATTAATACTCGTTTAATATAATAATAATCGTTGTAATATAATATACGTATCATCAATATATTAACAAAATAATAATAAATGTCTAAAAAGATATTAAAATGAAACAATTCAAAAATAAAAATAGTATGATGAAAAATAAACAAAATATATTGATTATATGTTTATAAAACAACTAAAAAAACATTTTTTTTTTTAAAAAATCAGTTTGTAATGATAGGACGTGAGTATGTTATTTTCAAGTTTCAATAAGAAGTTTTTGGTAAAAAAAAACAAAAGCATGCCCAAAATGAATATTTTTAAATCAGTTTTATGTTTTGCATTGCAGCGTTTCATTATGTATTTTCCTTTATTTAAAATTATTTAATATTTATAATCATTGATATGTCCAATGAATAAAGCCCTTTGTAATCTTTATTGTTAAATGTTAATTGTTAATAAGTAATATACACAATACACAATGTAACAAATTCTACTTACAACATCAAAAACTACAGTAAGCTTTTTGTTCGGAGATACAACACAACATAAACATTTTTTTATCTGGTTAAAGTCAAAGGATAAAAGAATATACATACTATAATCCTCTTTTTAACTTTATATAAGTATCGGAGTTCAATAAACATAAAAACCTTTAGCTCACATATGATCATAAGCATTTAATTACTAATCATACACTAATCACTTCATAATTACTATTCAAATTTCAAAAATTCAAGATTAATCATGATGAACTTTATGGAGTATATAATCACAATTTGCATCATGATTATATAGCAATAACACTTGATTAAAACATGTTAGTATGCCTTAATAACATGTCAATTACTATCTTTGAGTAATTAACGTATGATAATTTAAAACTTGTAAATAAGTGCTTCGGGTTCATGTGAACTTTCATGATTTTGAAATTGATACATACAAATGAAAATGATCGGTGTGTTACCTCGTTTTTTTATTTTATAGTCATAAGCCCTTCATTTGATCGTAAATCCGGGTTAAGAGCATTCACCTAGATTTTGAACGTGGTTTGAACGGAGAGCTGTTTGAACGTGGTTTATTTTTTCATTTTATAGTCATAAGCCCTTCATTTTATAGATTTTTTCATTTTATAGTCATAAGCCCTTCATTTGATCGTAAATCCGGGTTAAGAGCATTCACCTAGATCGTAAATCGGTGTTGTTTCTTTCATCTAACCCGAAAAAAGGAGAGTTGTTTGAACGTGGTTTATTTTTATTTTTATTTTTATTTATTTTTATTTTTGTAGATTTTGAACGGAAAGAAAAAATTTAATCTTAATTTGGTAGCTTGGGTTAAAAATCTTGTTATCTCTCAATACTCCATGTAACTCTTATAGGTTGCATATTTGTTAGCCCATTTCAGTATGTATATCTATGTATTTATACATACCCGACCCATTAATGTTGACATTCGGCCTATGTATGTTGTACAAGTATATGTTCGTTTTCTTTAATGAGAATTGGGATTGATGTGGAAACACCTTTTAATATAATATCAAGTTTCTAACAGATTTTTCCAGATTATCTCACTTCAGCATCCAATCCACATCTTCTCTCTTTTCTTCCTGTTAGTCTTTAGTCTCGGTACAACCATAGTCACCGCCTTATCTTCTCACCGATGGTTGCCACCCCCAAGAACTCAGACCAGCCGTTCGACGTTACCATCATCAAGGTATATATGTTCCCCTTTATACTTGGTCTAGACGAACTCAATTACTACGCGTGTCTTGAACTTTTGAGACGTACCGCATCATGTTTAGTGTCGTTGATCATATGTTGACCATCCCTACAGAACCCCACAGAGCAATGAAAAAAATTGACTATCTTGTCAAGTTTTAGATTTATGCTGAAAGACAGGAAAAGTCTTCATTTTGGGACCCTAAACGTTTTGATATTGAAATATCCCAAAATTTTGATCTTCTCTTTCTCAATGTACAAACTTGCACTTTAGTCGATCGATGTTGACATTGGTACATTTTGAGGATGGATGTTTTAATTGATATCCCAATTCGGTTTCCCTCTGGACTTTTTTTTATCATGAGGTTGTTATATCATAGTTATTAATTTTGTGGCTTTCCAACCAATTGTGTGGGCAAGGAGTATTCAACCTTCGATTCGCCTACCTATAAGTTCGAAAATTTAATGGTTTTTTGAAATGATTTATCATATCCAAATAAAAACTCTTTGGGATTTTTTTTTTAAAACATTTTTTAAGATTCTTTTTACAGTGTGGTTGAATTAAAGTTTTTTTTATATATTTTTTTATTTTTTAACTTTGTGACTTCTCTAATTGATAAAGTTGCTAGCAATTTTCGGTGTTTGTCAATAAAATTTTAAAAATATTAGACTTAATATTGTCATTTTAGCAAATAACCTTATATTTTAATACATGTATACCTTTTAGCCGATTTGATGTTGATTCAAATAAGATTATTTACCATTTCCTTCGTTGATGTGGTTGTTTTGTACATCTTTCTTTCTATCTTAACTTTTGGTGTTTATTTGGTGCTAATCCATTTTTTTATTATCTTGTTGCATCTCAAATTGTTCTTTGAAAACTTGCCAATAAGGAAGATGCTTATAGGATGACACAAGAGCCCTTCATCATGTATAGTTACAGGTTTGGAAAACTTTGTCTTTAGAGACTTGTGCTCTTAAATGGCCTTTCCTTTTTTGTTCATAAAGACACAATATATGTGGTTGGTTATGCCATGATTAATTCAATTTGGTTACCATCATATGTTAAACATATGTAAATGGTGTTTAATTTAAGTAATTGAATATATTGGTGATTAAATATAGTTACATTTATATATTGTTGTTCAAAAAAATTATTAATTTATACATCTATTATGTTAAGAATTTGTTATTTATCATCATTCCCAATACAGGTAAAATCGACATTTACTTATATCAGACAATTGAATAAGTTGATAAAAGAAACATTCTTAATGTATATGGCACTTTATCCACACTCGATTGTGAGAGTTCAAACCTTAAAAACGACATATGCATTTTGGATTGTGTCTTTTTTTTTAATATTTATTTTCTTTAATTATAAATTTTTCTACTTTTTTTTTTTAAAAAAAAAATTATAAATTTGTTAGGAATGTCATAAGGTACAAACATAGGGGGTTTATTTTTCTTATCTAGTTGTGGGCATGCAAAACCAATGGACCAACCCTAATGGACCAACCCTACTGGTTATAAGATTTAACATCCTTTTGTTAATCTTTCATCATTGATATAATTTAGATCCTATATTAATCTTGTTGGATTAGTGTCTAAGTCCGTAACTATATTTGGTATGTACTTGATCCGGTTATTCATGGTCCTTTTCGGTTGCCTTCACCAAAGCAACTTGACAAAGTTATTTAAGAAAGTGAGAGGATATTATGGTTTATTAATATATTATAAGAATAATATATTAAAAGAGAGATCATGTTTATTTAATTAGTATTAGTCATAAATTAATTAGGAATTAATTTGGTAACTAAAATAGATTAATTAAATAAAGGGGCATAAACTATCAAATGTATGATAGTTGAGTTTTGGGCTGGAAAACCTAATGGACTAAGGGGGGAACGAAATTATGATGGGGATCCATCATATTTTTGTCCAAAGGCCCTAATCTAGAAGGTTCTATGGGCTGCTTGGTGACTAAGTTGTCCATTAGGGTTTAGACTGAAACCCTAGAAGCCTACACTATAAATAGAGACCGTTGGATGCAATTTTCGGATGCTTGACTCCAAAAGAATCCCTAGGGCTGATTTTTAGTGTTCTTCCTCCTCTCTCTTAATAGCCGTCTTGCTTGTGGGGTTTGTAAACCATTAGAGGAGTTACAATTGTGACTCTAAGCTCAAGATCAAGACGATTCAAAACATTCCTCTTAGCGAGATATATTTTGTATATGTATTTATGTAATTGATGGTGTATATCCTTTCCTTTCTATTAGGGATCCTTTTGTATTTATACGGTTCATTATTTAATGACAAGGGGGGACAATCACATTAATCTTGATGGTATCAGAGCCTCTTTTGGCCTAACCCTAAGCCGTCCCTAAGCCGTCGCACCCTTCACAGCAGTCGACCTCTGTTCTTTTTCCCTCCCCCTCCATAGCTCCTTCTTATCTCCTCGACATGCCAGACGACGCAGCAACCACCAAATCCACATTCCACCCGACATTCACAGTGAGCAACATCAAGAATGGCATACCTCTCATTCTCAACCGGTCTGATGATCACTATCCTTCATGGGTGGAATTCTTCAACATTCACGTTTGTGCTTACAACGTGAAGGATCATATCGATGACAAAGCCCCCAAACCCACCGATGTTGATAAGGACACATGGGATCGTCTTGATGCCCTTGTAAAATCATGGATCTACACCACCATAACACCTGATCTCGTTCACACCATCATGAAACCTAGTGCATCGGCCCTTGACCTTTGGAAGCGTCTTCAGGAGATATTTCTTGATAATAAAAACACTCGTGCGGTTTACCTCGAGGCACAATTTAACAACACCCATCTCTCTGCCTTCTCTAACATCACTAAATATTGTGCACGCCTCAAGAACCTAGCCGATCAACTAGAAAACGTTGGAAACCCAGTGTCAGAAACGAAGATGGTCCTCCAACTCATCTCCGGTCTTACAAAGGGGGACTACGATACTGTCGCTACCATTATACAACAAACCAACCCCCTTCCCAGCTTTACAAAAGCGCAATCCTCCCTTCTCCTTGAAGAAGCCCGCCGTAACAAGCCTGACCCCACCATTCCCCAAGCTCTTGTCACTCAACGAGCTGACTTCGGTACTTCTGAACACTCTAACAACGGCACTAATAACCATACCTCAGGCTACAATGGCCGTGGTCAACACCGGGGTAATCAGCGTGGCGGAAGACGCTGGTCTCGCGGCGGACAACGAGGCGGCAGAGGACGCGGACGTGGAAACGGTAGATTCTCGTCGCAGTAGACCCCATGGTAATGGCCCGGTTGGTTTCCCCCATACCCCTGGTCCGCCCCACCTTGCCCGTACCCTACTGCTCCTCAGGTTGGAATTATGGGGCCTCGTCCAAACATTAGATTCTCACCCGCACAGCAGCAACAGCAAGTTCTTTACCTTCGTACCCCCACATATAAACATTTATGAACATTAGGGTGTCTATGTTACTCTAACACCACATCCACCATCCCCCACAAACTAGCCCCACGATCCCTCCCTTGTATATTCCTTGGGTATCCCGACTATCATCGTGGTTATCTATGCCTACCACTCGATAACTCCAAACCACTAATCTCTCGCCATGTCACTTTTCATGAACACATTTTCCCTTATTCTAATATTGAAAAATATCGAGTTGAATCCTATGAGTTTCTAGATGCAAACGACCCATCACCATACTTAATTCACCCTCAACTCATCCCAACGAATACAACATAACCCTCCCCACCACCTTCACCCCCACCCGTACCTCAAAATTCACCACAACTCTCACCTCCACCTTCCCCACCTCCCCACCACCATCACCGCCGATTATCCCTAACCCTCCACCATCCTCTCACATGCATACATGATCTAAAAGTGGAATTGTCAAACCAAACCCCAAATACACACTCCACACTCAACAAATATCCCCAATCCCATCCAACCCACGGGTCGCTTTGCAAGATCAAAACTGGCTCGATGCTATCACTACTGAATATAATGCTTTATTGAAATAGGGAACATGGGATCTTGTGCCCAGACCATCCAATCACAATGTTATTCGATGTCACTGGTTATTTCGGCACAAGTTTAAGGCAGATGGCACTTTGGAGCGCTACAAGGCACGACTTGTAGTGAATGGAAAAATACAAGAGGTTGGTATTGATTGCGATGAAACCTTCAGCCCGGTTGTCAAACCTGCCACTATTCGCACTGTCCTTAGTCTCGCCATGGCACGAGATTGGGATGTACATCAATTGGATGTGAAAAACGCTTTCTTACATGGTCAATTGAAGGAAATCGTATATATGCACCAGCCACCTGGTTTTTTTAACACTAGTTATCCGGACCATGTTTGCAAATTAAAGAAATCCTTGTATGGGTTGAAACAGGCACCGCGTGCATGGTATCAACGATTCGCATCTTATTTACTAACTATTGGATTTGTGTGCAGCAAGAGTGACAATTCCTTATTTATCTACCAAAAACAACATGAGACAGCTTATCTACTGTTGTATGTCGATGACATAGTGTTAGCTACCTCATCTACAACACTCAAGACTTGGCTCCTCGGTGCTCTAAAACGGGAATTCGACATGATTGATCTTGGCCCACTATCTTACTTCCTTGGAATTGCTGTCACGCGCACCAGGAACACCATGTTCTTATCTCAACATAAATACGTTGAAGAAATCCTCAAACGTGCCAACATGGAAACATGCAAACCCGTCACCACTCCCGTTGACACTAATTCCAAACTAAGTCTTCATGTTGGTGATCCTGTGGCTGATCCATCTCTATATCGGAGTCTTGAGGGAGCCCTCTAATATCTTACATTCACACGTCCAAACATTGCATACGCCATGCAACAGATCTGCCTCTTTATGCACGCTCCGAAAATCGGCCACCTTAATGCCTTAAAACGGATTATACGGTACATCAAAGGCACCCTAGATCATGGTCTCACATTATTTTCCTCTCCTTCCACTCAGCCAGTGTCTTATACTGATGCTGATTGGGGCGGTTGCCCGGACACCCGCCGCTCCACATCCGGATATTGCGTTTTTCTCGGTGACAATCTCATCTCATGGTCTGCCAAACATCAAGCTACTCTTTCAAGATCCAGTGCTGAAGCCGAATACTGTGGTGTTGCTAATGTATTTGTTGAAGCCTGTTGGCTTCGCAACCTTCTTCTCGAGCTACATGCCCCTCTGAAACGTGCCACGATCGTCTATTGTGACAATGTCTCTGCTGTCTATTTATCCGATAATCCTGTGCAACACCAACGTACTAAGCACATTGAAATGGATATACACTTTGTTCGTGAAAAGGTCGCCATTGGTCAGATTCGAGCTCTTAATATTCCATCTACTTATCAATATACTGACATATTTACTAAAGGTCTTCCGCGACAGCTATTTCTCGATTTTAGAGACAGTCTCAGTGTCCGTCTTCCTACCGCTAAGACTGAGGGGGACTCTTAGTGAGATATATTTTGTATATGTATTTATGTAATTGATGGTGTATATCCTTTCCTTTCTATTAGGGATCCTTTTGTATTTATACGGTTCATTGTTTAATGACAAAGGGGGGACAATCACATTAATCTTGAATTCCAAGCAATTCGAAAGATGTAAACACTTAGATCTACTCTTATAATGATAATTTCGAATTATACATGTTAGATCTAGGGTTGTAAGTCTTGGATTCATTGCATGTACAATAGAGAAACCTAGATCCAAGCATTAGGGTTTGTATGAGCACATAGGATTGTTCTTATGCATAAAACCCATCAATGGTATCAGAGCCTTGATTGGTTTCTGTTGTATGTGATGCTTTAACTGTTTGATAGCTAAAAATCGTTTTTTCTTGCCTATTCTCGACTCAACTCGGCGAGTTAGTATCTGGACTCGGCGAGTTGGCCCCACTCGGCGAGTCTGTGCGTCTGGCAGATGATATTTCGGGATTTTGTTGCTGTTTTGTTATGGGATTAATGCCTAAATCATTTTTTAAAGATAAAATCCGAATTTATTGTATTTGAATGATTATCCTTACCAAAACAATACATAATTTCAAATCTTTTGAATAATAGTTTATTTATATGATAAATATGGATTATCTATATTATTTGGTAATTATCTTGTAACTAAAATTGGATTAAGTCAAATATAGATAATTATGAAATTAATTGTTTAATTTAAATTATTTGTTTTTCGATCCCTTTTGTTTTGAAAAGTTCAAAACTTGTCCTTAAATTTTGAAATTTAAATTTTATGATTAAAAGTTTAATTTTGAGCAATTTAAATTTCAAATCCTTAGAGTTTTACAAGTTTAAAATTCAACCATATACTATTATATTATTACAAGATTAATGTATGTATGTGTGTGTGTGTGTGTGTGTGTGTATATATATATATATATATATATATATATATATATATATATATATATAAGAATAAGCTAGTCTTATCTCTAGTAGGCCTCATTCACGAAGTCGGGCTATAAGGTGGGTATAAGGTTGCTGCTTATAAAATGGTGCTTAATGGGTGTACACTCACACCCACCGCTTGCTTGATTGGTGGAGGGTCATTAGCCGAACAGATGGGATAGGGCACTTAATGGTTGTTTTCCTAAACTTAGAAAAATATAGCCGTTCTCTATCTTTCTTTCTTATTTTTCTTCTCATTTTGTAACAACCATAGATTCTTCATATGATACCGGATTTCAATGAATCTTATATACGTGGAAAGTTAGTAAAGTGTGTGGCAACTTCTCTTCAGACATCTTTGGCTGAATATGTAGAAATATTTAGCTATTAACTCATAAACATAGGTTCATACTCACTTTCTATAAATTTTATGCGTTAACTTAACTTTTTTTAAATGACCATAACTACTTCATTTTAGTTCCAAATTTCTTTAATCATTTTTCTATGTTTCTGTTGAAACGATGTTTAAAACTTTCATTTTATAGATTTTTCTGAATCATTCTAGCTCTATAGCTAGTAACCTCCAAAGTTAGTACCATGGAATTTTGAAAGAAAAAAAAAAGTATAACTTATAAATGAATTGTCTTTTAACTTTGCAAGCTTATAATTTGCTCAATGTTTTACCAATTAAGCTGATTCATTTTACATTGTTTAATCTTACACGTCCTCTTTCCTTTTCAAGCATGTTTGTTCCTAAACACCTTCATTTGGTTAGCTTCCCATAGCTCCAATTTTACTACTTTCATTATTTCATGTAAATTTTAATTTTTCAAAATTCTTCTCATTTTGCCCTCATTTCCATGAAACTCATTTCTAATAAAATAGATGACTTATAATAACATATATAAAGGTAATAACAATCATACTTTCTTATTTTTGTCACTTTTGACCTAATTACACTTTTTGTAGTATTAGACATATATAAGACCAGAATTTTCATTCCATTTCATATCAACCATTTATGACAAGACTAGTACATAACCTATTTTTTTGGTGCGATAGGGTTTTTTTTTTTGGTATGGTTGTAGTTAAAACCATACTAGTAAAAGAATTTCACATGAATACACCAACCAACCACACCATTTAAAGCGTTAACTTGTGCGGCTCCTATAACCGCAATAAAAGTCATTAAAAGTGTATTTGTTGGTCCATTAGTTCAATACCGTACCAAAAAATCATGTAATAATACCTATAAAAATTTTATTCAAAAATTTCATTTCGCATTAGTTCCCTCTGTGTATATTGTGACATCCCCATTTTTACGGCCAGAAAAGACCGATTTGTTTATGCTTTGTTTTATAAAATCAGAGTAATCTTTTAAAGAAAATGGTTGCGAAATTTGTTCCCAAAACAAGATAAGATAATAACTTATCAAAACATTTCTCAAAGAGAATGTATTTTCATTTAATAATAAAACCTCGGGATGTCATGTTCCGATACAGACATATAAGCATAAACAGAACTTACATTTAATTACACAATTGATTTATATCTCCCTTAAATCTCTCTGTGAAATATGTCTTCGTATTAATACATGTGATACAAAGAAAACTGAGTGAGTGAGGCTTGGGATCCAGGTGAGCATATAGGGTTTTCAACCCACAATAAATAATTATATTTAATTTCCACCAACCAACAATAACCCGATTACCCATTCCCGTTATTCTCACCTTACATCCCTAAGACAACTAACATAAGGGACCTAGTCTAAGAATATTTCATCGGGGCGACAACACATGCTTCGGGGGTTCCTCAGCAATATAAGTCAAATAAGGCAACCATGAGGGGATGGAATACAGCGAATGAACACCCAAGTTCATTAACACCGACAGGTTATGAGCTTGCTAGCGTTCCACTGGACTGTTTAGAAAAGTCCGTGGTCGTCATCTGAATTCCGCTAGATGACTGGATTACAATGATATCGAGGCCTCTCATCTGTTTATTACACACCAACTATCTACCCATGTTCTACCCAACATATTAGTAGACAAAAATATATATTTTTATACATAGTTTAAAACCTGCATAGCATTCTCGTTCAATACATATTCCAAAACAACAGATGAGACACATACACATAACACGTATTTCATAGAGAATAAATCATATCTATGAGATAGAAGAAAGTGAATATACATTCACGCATATAACAACAAAATATACATATAACACGTATCTCGTATAAAATACTTCATAATTATACGTTAGGAGAAAGTAACAACACACTCACACATATAAACAACAATATACTTAATACACTCAAACCATACTTGTATTATTATGCGTTTATGAAAGGTAGTATACACTCACCTGATCAGAAGATGATTGGACAGCACTACGACTTGCAAAAGTAGTAATCCTCAGCAGATCTAGAAGATCTCTACAAAAATCGAACTTCTCGCGGGCAGAGCTTCGGCTCGAAAACCGCATTTCTCGGGATCTTCGGGATCTCGGGACTTGCTTCGGGACTCGGGAATATTGCCGGGGCTTCGAGGTACTTCTGGCACGCAAATCGATGCAAAACGGGAAAGAGAATGGAGAAAAATAGCAAAGAAGCTGGCTGCCCTCGCATCCTATTTATAGGAGGCTGAGGCCTCGCCGTACGCGGGGCGTACTGCTCCGAGTTCGTCATGGCGTACATCATCCGAAGTCCTCGAGTGCGAGTGTCGACACTCTTCGTTGTACACGGGGCGTACTCAGGATGAGCCCGGTGACTCCCCTTCGGATAAGGCGGGAATTAAAGATTAAATTTAAATACAAATTATTTAATAAACTTTGGAAATTCATATCTTCTTCATACGAACCCCGTTTTCGACGTTCATTATATCCACGCGAAGGTGAGACTACGCTCTACAACTTTCGTTTAGACTCCGTCGGCTAATTTTGACTTTATTTTTATTACTTATTTTTAGTAGGCCGGGACAGGAAAACTTCGTTATAAAATCATAACTTCTTCATCCGACGTCCGTTTTTGCCTATCTTTTTATCGTTTTACTACAATTAATGAGATCTTCAATTCTCATTTAGATTGTTTCGGCTAAAAACCACTCGGTCTCAAATCGAGCATTCGGGCTGCATACCGCTAAGTCGAAACTTCGAAAAATCATAACTTCCTCATACGAAGTCAGATTTGGGCATTCTTTTTATGCACGCTCATGGTTTAATGTATTCTACGACTTTAATTTAGATTGCTAATGCTAAATATCGCTCTAACATAAATTCACTTTTTACATCGCGCTGTGTCGTGCCGGTTCTATCGCGAAACTTCGACAGGTCATAACTTCTTCGTTATAACTCGGATTTCGGCGTTCTTTATATGCACGGAAACCTTGTAACATATACTATAACTTAACTAAGATTATTCCTTCAAAATAATCTTCCATCAAAAAGTCATTTTTGACGCTTAACGTCTCTAATTGACTAGCCCGGATCTACGGGCGTTACATATATAGATAACCTTCCCAAATATTCCTTCTTCATTCTAATATTTCATTCAAGCTTACGTAGGCAAACTCTAGTCACCACGACCTCTTGTTTACCGACATTCGAAGCACCACCACTACCACCCTCAACACTGTATTCTACTTGGTTCATGTTGTAAGTTAGTTGTTTATTTTAATCTGTGTGCCGACTTAAGTCTTACACTTTGGTTAAATGTAAGAAGGGAAGTGTTTTAGCATCTTTCGAGTTATAACCCAACAATGTTGTTAATGATCCAGAAGTCGGGGAACCAAGTGAAATCCTTTATTATGTTGATCTTTTAATTACTAGTTTTTTTGGTGGTTAAAAATCTTATAATATGAATGGATGTTGTGCAGGTGAAACTGGTGGACCGAGTGTAGGAACTTATTCAAAGCCAAAAGACTCGCCGCTTATTAATGATGTCATTTCTCATGTGGGTGGTAAAAGTAAAACACCAATAAAACATGAGACATATTCGTGTAGCCACCTCTCCTGCATTGATCCAAGAATAAACTTAGAGATTCCATTCTAAATCTTTTAAGATCTTGAAGAGCATCGTCTATGGAGGCTTAATGGAGGTGATTGCAAGTTCAATTGGTGTGGTTATAAAAGGTGAGGCTCCATACTCACACGAGTTAATCATTTTAACCGCATAAACAAATGATTTCTATAATAGTGTAGCTTACTTTTACAAAAAGAAAAAAAAAACAAATGTAATGCACCAACTAACTAGCTAACCAACAGACTACTTATCTTCTATCTTCGTTTTTGGCTCCTTGGCCCTTGTTGTAATGCGAGTTTGAGTAGCTCTTTACAAACCTAACTTATAAACTTGATTATAAGATTTTTTTGACATGCCGAAAATAAAAAATCAAAATAAAAAAAAAGAACTCGAATTGTGGCGTGTCAAAAAGAACATTCATATGTCATCTTTCATCTAAATTTTATTTTTTTCGATTCACATTTTACCCTCATTTCCATGAAACTCATTTCTAATAAATTATATGACTTCTAATCACACACACACACACACACACATATATATATATATAAAGGTAATAACAATCATAGTTTCTTATTTTTGTCGCTTTTGACCTAATTACATTTTTTGTAGTATTACACATATATAAGACTAGAATTTTCATTCCATTTTATATCCTCCATTTATGACAACATAACCTATTTTTTGGTGCGATAGTGAATGTTTTTTGTGTGGTGGTAGCCTAAAACTTTTTGGTGCGATAAGTTTTTTGGTACGGTTGCAGCTAAAACCGTACTATTAAGAAAATTTCACATCAATACACCAACCAACCACACCATTTAAAGCATTTATTGGTGTGGTTCCTATAACCACAATAAAAGGCGTTAAAACGTATTTATTGGTGCTTTAGTCGAAAATTTTCATTTCGCGCTAGTTCCATGTATATATAGATACCCTTTGCAATGCTTCCATCTTCATTCTAATATTTCATTCAAGCTTATGCAGACAAGCTCGAGTCACCACAACCTCTCATTTACCAACATTCAAAGCACCATCACTACCACCCTGATCACTATGCCTGGTTCTTGTTGTAAGTTAGTGGTTTTTTTTATCTGTTGACCGACTTAAGTCTTACAGTTAGGTTAAATGTAAGAAGGGAAACGTTTTAGCATCTTTTGAGTTATAACTAGTTTTTTGTGGTTAAAAATCTTAATGATCTAGAAGTTGGGGAACCAAGTGAAATCCTTTATTATGTATATCTTTTAATTACTAGTTTTTTTAGGTTAAAAATCTTTAATATGAACTGATGTTGTGCGTGAAAATGATGGAACGAGTGTAGGAGCATATTCAAAGCCAAACGAGTCACCGACTATTAATGATGTCCTTCTCATTTGGGTGGTAAAAGTAAAACACCAATAAAACATGAAAGATATTCGAGTAGTCACCTCTCATGCATTGATCTATCGTCAAACATAAAGACGCCATTCTAATTCTTTTTAGATCTTGAACAGCATCATCTATGGAGGTTTAATGGATGTGATTGCAAGTTTAATTGGTGCAATTATAAAAGGTGTGGATCCATACTCACACCGGTTAATCATGTTAACCGCATAAACAAATGCTTTCTGTAATAGTGCGGCTTACTTTTACTAAAAGAAAAAAAACAAACAAACAAAAAGTATTGCACCAGCTAAGTAGCAAACTAGCAGACTACTTTTCTTCTATCTTCGCTTTTGGCTCCTTGGCCCTTGGTCTAGGGAAATGAACATATATGAAAGAAGGATTTAATAAAAGATATTAAAGTTTGTTGAAATTCGAGTTTGAGTACGCACTTTACAAACCTAGCTTATAAACTTGTTTATAAGATATTTTTTGACATGCCGAAAATAATAATTAAAAAAATCGAGTTGCGGCGTCTTAGAAAGAACGTTCGTATATCGTCTTTTTCCTGCTAGTTTTTAGCAAGCCTTTCACAATAGTATTCGTTAAAATGAACAATAAAAAAAAACAGAGTTTATCAAAACTCCAAGTTTAAAGCTCCAAATAATCGAACATGCATCTCCATATGGTTTGGTAATCAAAAATAATACCTCCAATGTATAGAACCAATACTATATAAATGAGAATCAGCAATAATTAGTAATGAAATATTGATATTAAGACAAAATCACCAAGATTTTGGTAGAAAGCCCAAAGCATGAAGACCATGGGCTGAGTAAATTAATCATCAAGAGATACAAAATCATATATGATATTTACGGTCCAATGAAAATGGAGAAATACAAGTGTTTAAGGCCTGATTTTCATGGAATCGAATTTTGAGTGAAAATGGTCTTAAATCCCTTTCACTGCCTAAAACGTGAATTGGAAGGTCGTGATGATGTTGCGCCGATGAGATTGTGGAATGTGGATCACACGAGGAAGCTGCACAGTATATCTGGAGGAGTCTTTGTGTTGAGTTCAGCGAAATCGGGCGCTTGATTGAAGTCATGTGGTTGTCTTATCGCAGAAGAAATGTAGTATTAACTATATAGAAAATTATATGAAATAAACACCATTTTTGAACACTTGTGTGATCGATGTAGAAAGTTTGAAGTACGTGATTTTGAGCACCTTATAAGAGTACATTAAAAAAGGAAGGTGGCATATGAAATATAGATACCAAAATTTGAACGATGTTCTTCATTGTTATGTTAATGGTGAAACAAATGTTGGTTATCATAAAATTTTGAGACTGCTTTACAAATTCTTAGGTTTCATGGTGGTTTCTACTGTACAAAATTATGTATATGTTAGCGAATAGAATGCAAAATTCATTGTCATAATGAGCAGATCAGGCCAGAAGCAACATGAATGAAGACATCCTCACGACATGGAATTGTGAGGCCACCCATTGGATGATCATAATCAAATTCTTCCTCTGATTGACGTAGCAGATCTTGGAATGAAGGCTGCTCTAATAATGATAAAGGAACAACAAATCGTCTTTTTTCTTGATCACCAACATAAACTGTAAAATGTCCTTTGGGGATGATGTCTACCGATGATGATAAAGATGAGCGGCTTCCATTGGAGAATGATCGACCGAGAACTTTTTTGGCCTAAATGATTCGAGGCATACGAATGGCCATTTTTATATTAAGGCTACAGTCTCTTTCTACTGAAAGGATTTCTTTTATGTGAAAGATGTTGTGATGGATTTTGGAAGGCGTTGTGCTTCATATCAGCCCAATTGTATCCATTTTATAGGTGTATGAAGATTTTAATGAAGATCAAATAATAGTAGGAGTTTCAAAGAAGAGATGGTGACACATTCTACCAAAAAGAAACATCACATGGTTTTGTCTTCCAACTTGTTATTGGTCCCAAAGAATTATATATGTACAATGAAGTATGCCACAAAATTTCAGTAATGTTGAGTGGCCAAGCTTGAGCTACACTATGGGCCCATGTACAAGTGAGTCTTATGGACAAACATCATTATTTCTCACATGGCAATGTTTGTCAAGTTCACGTAGAGAGGCTCTAGTCACTACCACCCTCAACACTATATTCTGCTTGGTTCATGTTGTAAGTTAGTTGTTTATTTTTATTTGTGTACCGACTTAAGTCTTACACTTCGGTTAAATGTAAGAAGGGAAGCCTTTTAGCATCTTTTGAGTTATAACCCAACAATGTTGTTACGGATCCTGAAGTCGGGGAACCAAGTGAAATCCTTTATTATGTCGATCTTTTAATTACTAGTTTTTTTGTGGTTAAAAATCTTATAATATGAATGGATGTTCTGCAGGTGAAACTGATGGATCGAGTGTAGGAACTTATTCAAAGCCAAAAGACTCACCGCTTATTCATGATGTCCTTACTCATTTGGGTGGTAAAAGTAAAACACCAAATAAAACATGAAAGATATTCGAGTAGCCACCTCTCCTACATTGATCCAAGGTCAAACATAAAGACATAGTTCTAAATCTTTTGAGATCTTGAAGAGCATCATCTATGTAGGCTTAATGGAGGTGATTGCAAGTTCAATTGGTGTGGTTATAAAAGGTGTGGTTCCATACTCACACTAGTTAATAATGTTAACCGCATAAATAAATGCTTTTTATAATAATGTAGCTTACTGTTACAAAAAAAAAAAAAAAAAAAAAACTATTGCACCAACTAACTAGCTAACCAACAGACTACTTTTCTTATATATCTGCTTTTGGCTCCTTAGCCCTTAGTCTAGGGAAATGAACATATACGAAGGGAGGATTTAATAAAAGATTTTAAAGTTTGTTGAAACGCGAGTTTAAGTAGCTCTTTACAAACATAACATATAAACTTGTTTATATAATATTTTTTGACATGCCGAAAATAACTATTTAAAATACTAAATAAATAAATAAAAACTCGAATTGTGGCGTGTCAAAAAGAACCTTCGTCTCTTTCTAGGTGTATGAAGATTTCAATGAAGATCTACTGAAAGGATTTCTTTTATGTGAAAGATGTTGTGATGGATTTTGGAAGGCGTTGTGCTTCATATCAGCCCAATTGTATCCACTTTATAGGTGTATGAAGATTTCAATGAAGATCGAATAATAATAGGAATTTCAAAGAAGAGATGGTGACACATTCTACCAAAAAGAAAAATCACATGGTTTTGTCTTCCAAATTGTTATTGGCCCAAAAGAATTATATATGTACAACGAAGTATGCCACAAAATTTCAGTAATGCTGAGTGGCCAAGCTTAAGCTAGACTATGGGCCCATTTACAAGTGAGTCTTACGGACACATCATTATTTCTCACATGGCAATGTTTGTCAAGAAAATAACCTATTGGCTGTTTGCTTTTCCGTAATTCTGATATCAACTAAGTAAGTGACCCATTGTGTTTTTATATTATTCATTTATTGATTACAAGCAGTAAATTGTGATGTTGAAACCTTGATATATATATATATATATATATAGGTCCATGTATTGTGGGGTCTTTCTAACTATTTTGGTAGGTTGTCAGTGATTGTGATGTTGCTTGAGTAATTAAGATTTGTAGCGTAATAAATCTCTTAGGAAGAAAGTAGGATGTGATGATGTTTAGGATGTTCCAAGAGGAGTCTCTGTTGTAATTCTTCTGTGATTATAATATTTGAAACTCAATGCCTCGCCTTTTTCTTAGTTTTCATGATGTCTATACAAGAGTTGTAGCTAGACCTTATATATATATATATATATATATATATATATATATATATTGAAACTTTCCTACTTAGTAATATGGTCATAATCTGATAAAAATATGCCTAATAGTTTGCCATCAGAAGCAGCTAAGTACCATGGTACTATTCGCTATATGAGATCTTTTCTGTAGACTTCCGAGCTTCCTCAAGAAAGACATAAGCAGGCCCTTTACAAAGTTGTTTCCTTGAGTTCATTCACTAACATGTGTGATCCTACCATGAATTTTTATCGAACTATTCATCATTGATCATCGGCTGACTTCTCTTCACCAATCAGTCCCTATCATAACAGGTTACAGTAAAAGAACAATAACTGATAGCTCTTGGGTAGGTGGTGTTGAAGAAACAACAGATCCAGGCCTTAAGGCTATAGTCACATTCAGTATATGGAGAAAGATGCGGCATACACACTTTTTTTTTTATCTGATTCACGATACAAGCTAAAGAAAAGAAGTAAGTAAGTGGTTCTGGTGGGTTTAATTAGAGGACATTGATAAAGAAAACCCTAATGGCATATATAGACATGAACACCATAACTTGAACTTTGTTCGTCATTAATGTATTAATGCTGAAACTAAATTTTTTAATCATACAATTAATATGGAGACCACATTACTCCCTCTGATTTACAAGTAATTAATCCTCATGGTGATTTTGACTGTACAAAACTGTTAGCAAACACGATGCATGCCTAGCTCTTCATCATAACGAGCAAAGGCGGCAGGCAACATCAATGAACACTTCCTCACGACATGGAATTGTGAGGCCACCCATTGGATGATCATATCCAAATTCTTCCTCTGCTTCATGTAGCAAGTCTTGGAACGAATGCTGGTTTAATAATGATAAAGGAACAACAAATCGTCTTTTCTCTTGATCACCAACATAAACTGCAAAATGTCCTTTTGGGATGATGTGACGGCTTCCATTGGACAATGATCGACAAAGAACTTTCTTTGCTTGAATGATCCGAGGCATACGAATAGCCATGTATATATGAAGGGAACAGTCACTTAATTTGTTTTGGTGAAGATATGCAATATGAAAGGATTTGGTTTTTGTGAAAGGTGCCGTGGAGGATTTTTGGAGGAGTTGTGCTTGATATCAGCACAATTGGATGCATTATATATGGGTAAGAAGATTTTAATAAGATTGAGTAATAGTAGGAATTTTAGCGAAGTGATTGTGATAGATTCTTGCAAATTGCAAGATCACATGCTTTTGTCTTCGAAATTGTTATTGGACCCAAAGGATTAGACGTTGAATGAAGTGTGCCACATATTTGCTGCAATGTAAGTGGAAAAGAGTGAGCAAAACTATGGCCCATATGTATATTGGAGTCTGAAGGACATTAACCATTATTGCTCACATTGCTATGTTTCATAAAAAATCATAACATTTTCATTCTTTATTTTTATTTTTTTAAGTACAACCATTCCACCATTTTAGGTGGTGAAGTGGTCAACACAATCAAAATCCAAATGGGATCAAATCGAATCAACCACCAACTAATAAGCTTTTGAATTTAAAGTTTTTACTTGGCCACCGACCAAAATATCAAAGATGTAACTTCTGATGTTGTTGTTAGTGTATTCTACATCGGTACAACATAGTCCTATAAATGGGTATACATTTCCTGCATGGTGCTCAAAGTTCTAATCCAACTTAAAATGGGATCGAGGGTGTAATTGGATGTAGTTATGGGGGATTGATCATTAAAGAAGAAAATGGTGTTTCTTTCATCTAACTCGAAAAAAGGAGAGATGCTTGACCGTGGTTTATTTTTATTTTTATCTTTTGTGGATTTTGAACAGAAAGAAAAATTTTAATCTTAATTTGCTAGCTTGGGTCAAAAATCTTGTTATCGTTCAAACTCCATCTAACTATTAGTCTATTATAACGGACATATTTGTTGTCCCAATTCAGTATTGTATCTAAGGATTTATACATACACCCCACCAATTAATGCTGACATTCAGCCTACGTATGATGTACAAGTACATATTCCGATTATTTAATGAAAAATAGGATTGATGTGGAAATACGTTTTGTAATATAATATCAAACTTGTTATAGATTTTTCCCAATTGTGTCACTCCAATATCCAATCCTTATCTTCTCTTTTTTCTTCTTGTTAGTTGTCCTTCTCTATACAACTATAGTCACCACTTTCCTTTTCACTAATGGTTTCCATTACCAACATCATGGCATACATTCCCGTTATCTTTGGTCTAAACGAACTCAATTACAACACTTGTCTTAAAGTTTTAGAGACTCATCGCATCACGTTTACCATCGTTTGATCATCTCTTGATCATCCCGACAAAACCCACAGAGCAACGAAAAAAATGACCCACTAGCGAAGTCTTTATATTCGGACCGTGAGCGTTTTGGTATTCAAAATTCCAAAAAAATTATCTTAACTCTTTCTCAATATACAAACTTACACTTTAATCAATCAATGTTGACTTTGGTACCTTTTGATGGTGGACATTGTAATCCCAAGTTGGTTTCCTTTGAGACTCTTTTATTCGTAGGTTGTTAAATCATAGCTATTAGTTTTGTGGCTTTCCAACCAACCTTGCGAAAAAGGAGTATTCAACCTTCGATTTGCCTAGCTACATTGTTGCAAAAATAGTTAGGCGTTTGTATGTTTGTCGACTAGGCATATACTTCCCTACCGGAGGTACCAACCCCACAAGGCCTTCTCATCCTGTTAATGTAACATCCATATTTTAAGGTACTTTGTAATTATTATCTTCTTTGTTTAAGGCCGTCATGACTTGGTGAAGGACCAAGACAACATGGTGAGTCGAGACTAGATCACATGTTTCATTTAGTCACCACAACATGGCGGCTTGTGGCCACAACGTGGTGGCGGCCTAATGGCAAACCCTAATTTTTTCGAGTATTTAAAGGAAACTGGGGAGACTAGGGTTGTCCACCTTGAGCATCAATCACTCCCAAACCCAGCAACTTTAACCCTAACCTCCTTGGTGCTCTTGTGCTTATTTTTGGTAGTCTTGGAGGCTTTTGAAGGAAGAAGGAGGAATTATTGAGCTTCGATCCAGCAAGCAAGCCTCCATTATTTACCTTGACACTCTTTTGTACCTTTGTAAGTGTCCTAAACTTGACTTTTATCATGATAGGATTCTAGATCTTAAGCTTTGTCCCATAATCTTCTTATTCTTATTAGTTAGAATGGTGGGATTTCATAAAGTCTGCAACTTTATGAATATCTTGGACATTTGATGAAATTGGTGGCTTGGATCTGAAGTTTAGTTGCATATTGCAATCATGCATGAGATTTAGGTCACAAATTCTCATTTTGACCTAATATGGGTTCAATACATGCATTGGACATGCATGTCTATAAAGCACCAACTTTCATGTTGATTTTAGTGTTAGAAACACTGTTGGAGAAGATGGACCTCAGATTTAAAGGAATAAGTGCTTAATGGTTAAGTTCATGCCTTATGGAACCTAGGGTTTGAGTTTTAGACCTTTTGGATGGTCCTTAGGGGTAAATTTAGAAACTTTATCCTTCTAGATATTGTTTTGAGTGAGATCTGAGCATTGTAGTCTGAAAGGTTGAAGAAAACAGTTTAATCAATTAAGTTGTTTGGAACCTTGTTTCCATGACGTAGTGTCAGGTCACCACATTGTGGCGAATGGGGGTCAGATCGTTTTTTTTGTCCTTTAGGGACTACGACATGGTGAAGGACAACCACGACATGGAAAGTCAACATTGACCATTGTGTAATACCCGGTTCCTGCATGTGGAGGAAGAAAAGCGTGATGTCACAACTGGAAATTTTGTGTCTTGTAATCACTATACTTAAGTAAAACGTTGAACTAAAAACTTAAGAGTATGTGTAATGCCTTCAAAAACTTCAATAAAATACATCATACAAGTACTTCAAATAGTCAACAAACAATTGGAAACCCTAGAAGTTCTGGTTTAGGTCCATTTTGGACTAGGACTTCCTTATTGGGCCCAAATGGACCAATAAGCTTCCAATTTGACTATCATGGGCTTAGAACCCTTAAATGGGCTCTAATTGGACCCACATTCATTTATTTCAACATTTTGGGCCATATTGGGCCTAGAATGAAATAAATTAAAAGTTTTGCACCATGATTAACCTAAACTAGCCTAACATAGTGTGAAAATCATATTGTAATTTTTTTTTAGGTTAAAACTCATCCAACCTAACTTATACATGGGCTTGAGGGCATTAAAGCCCAAATTTTTCCTTTTCTTCCAAATTCTGGGCCCAAGGCCCAAATCCAAGATGAATAGAGGGGTTTGACTTTCATTGCCACCTCTTTATTCTCTCATGGATCTCCATGCACAAACACATGTTTCCATGCACATATCACTTCACCCACTTCTCTTTCCTCTCTTTCTTTTCCTTCGGCCGAGAGTCTCCCCAAACACACACATTCCACAACAAAAATATCTCTAAATCACTCAAGACTTCTCTCTTCTTCCTCTCCATTCAAAATCTCGAAACTTTGCTTGTATTTCAAGAAGATTTCACAAGATAATCATCATCCTTTGGTAAGTTTTCCCATGTCTAAGTAACAAAACTCCCCTTTCATATAAGATCATTTATTCTAAACAAGTTTCTTTGGTGATCATACTCCTAGAAAACTCCATAAACTCGAGATCTTCAATCACCAAACTTTCTTCCATCTTTTCTTCAAAAACCGAAACCACACCCTAAGGTGAGCTTCATACTCCGTATTTTTCTGTTTTATAAGTTTTATGGGGGGGGGGGGGGGGGGAGTACAAGTGAAAGCGTAGATCTATATGTGTTTTGTATGCCTTGTATGATTTTCTATGCTTATATGTGTGTTTTTGTCTGATTATGACGTTGGATCTAGCCATAAACTCCTAAAAATCGAGATGTATTTTATGTTGAATGATACTAGCATAAATTATATCACAACATACAAAGTATTCCAAGAGAAATGGCTAAGTGGCTTAATAACATCTTCTTTGGGCTAAAAACTCATTTTTAGACACAAAATGTTAAAAATATAAAATTAAAGGGCCAAAAATGACATATTACGAATTTTGATGGGTGAGATGAGTCAAAACAGTTTCAATATTGTATTTTCTGGAAATATACTCTTTTGGAGGATTAAAAATATAAATTTCCAGCTTAATGGGCTAAAAATGACATTTTCGGTCCAATAGGGCCCAATATGCGAAATTTTCTGTTTTGAGGGGCTGAAACTGTGTTTTTCTGTAAAACGGTGGACTATTAGTGTTTTAACCCGAAAAAGGGAGAGCTGTTTGAACGTGGTTTTTTTTTTTTTTTTTTTTGTAGATTTTAAACAGAAAAAAAAAATTAATCTTAATTTGATAGCTTGGGTTAAAAATCTAGTTATCTCTCAAAACTACATGTAAATCTTATAGCTTGCATATTTGTTAGCCCATTTCGGTATGTATATCTATGCATTTATACATACCCGACCCATTAATGTTGACATTCAGCCTATGTATGTTGTACAAGTATATATTCGTTTTCTTTAATGAGAATTGGGATTGATGTGGAAACACGTTTTAATATAATATCAAATAGGCAACAAATTTTTCGGGATTATCTCACTTCAACCTCCAATCCATATCTTCTCTCTTTTCTTCCTGTTAGTCTTCATTCTCGGTACAACCTGCTGTGTTTAATTCTGACTTTACTCAGAATTAGTGACCTAGTCTCCTGCCTTTTCATTAGGAGTAATTCATGAGTTATTGTTTAGTATTTTAATTCTGACTAGTAGCTTACCCGCGCGATGCGGCGGCCGGCAAGTAGTTTCATTCCAGCGATTAATTAGATGTTCCTAGCTGTCTAATTGATTGTCTTTGATCTATTTTGGGTGTCTCGGTCGTTGATTGGTCTACAGACTCTTTATGTTTTCTTTTTTTGTTCGAATTCAGGTTGTTTTGGTTGAGTTTTAGATTTTTTCGTTCGGTTCCACTTTCATGGATTTTGATGTTCATGTTTTCAGTTGAGCTAAACCCGCTCAATTATATTAGTCATCTTTCATCAAATTAGACTATATTTTATGATGAATAATTTCAAATTGATAGATAATTTTACGACGGGGATTGATTTCACTATGAGGAATAGTTCTAAACAAAATTTAGTTTCCTTTTTGAAAGACATTGATAGTTATCTTTAGGTTTTAGGGTTTAAGGGGTGGGGTAGTGCAACAAATGTAATTACACTTATTTGATTTTTATAAGGGGTGGATCGCCTAAATATTTTATGGTGTTTTCAGGATTTGTAAAAACTTAGATGGTAAGATGGAAATTTGTAACCATGGTTGGAACATTTTAAGAATAAATTAGGAGTTGATCATATTAACGACCAAAAGCAATGAGGTGTCTACACAACAATGATTACATGACTTTGTTTTTTCTTTCGATCAAAAGGAATTCCGTCAATTAGACTTACTTATAAAACTAATTATTATAATAAGATAAATAATTTTAATAAAATAACAAAAATATATAGTTTTTTATTACGATATACAGGTAATTTAGATCTTTTATTTTGAGTTAAAAATAAAATTATATAGTCTTTTTAGTTAAATATAAAAGTACTTTTATTTTTTAATTAAAAATAAAAATAACTTGCTTTTTTTTAATATATAAATATGTCATTTTGGATTAAAAATATATTTATATTTTGGTCAAAAATATAAATGTAGTGTTGTTATAAGATACTAATAAAAGGGCGTTCGATATTTTGAGTTAAAAAAAATTGTTTTTAATGAAATAAAATGCGTTAAGGGTTATTTCCAATTCAAAATACTTCTGGAAAATTGTGAAATTTTATTCCGGTCATAATTATCTAGAAGTTCAGAGACTATAGCCTACGTTTTTTCAAACATTAAACTTACGTATTTGATCATTTATATTAATGTCATTTTCAATCCATGTCCTTATACAAATATAATATATATGTTTATTTCGTAAAAAATCCAAAATACTATTTAAATGTTTATGTTGAATGATAAGTCTCAAATGTCCATTAGTTTATTATAATAGTATAAGTTCGCACAGTTAGCGAATGGATTTTTTACAAAAAGTTTATCTTGTATGAATAACTCGTTAAAACTTCACTTGAATTCAAAAATAGATATCTATATTAACCAATATGATATGAATTAGTAAACATTTTTTTATTATTTACTTTGTGATCATTATATTAAAAATATAAATAAACGTCTAGACATGCTAATAACAATTTTATGTTTATTTAATAAAATACAATAATAAAAATAACATAGCTACGTATTAATTTTAGTTTAAAGCATATTATAAAAACATATATATATATATATATATATATATATATATATATATATTAATTGCGAAAAATAATATATATTAAATGTGTTTTATTATTAAACAACTTTTAAAAGAAGTATAATAAAATATTATTTGTAAAAAAACAAAATATTAATGATTATTAATATTCGTTTAATATAATAATAATCGTTGTAATATAATATAAGTATCATCAATATTTTAACAATATAATAATAAATGTATAAAAAGATATTAAAATGACACAATTCAAAAATAAAAATAGTATGATGAAAAATAAACAAAATATATTGATTATATATTTATAAAACAACTAAAAAACATTTTTTTTTTTTTTTTTAAAATAGTTTGTCATTTTCAAGTTTCAATAAGAAGTTTTTGGTAACAACGGATACAACCCTTTGTAATCTTTATTGTTAAATGTTAATTGTTAATAAGTAATATACAAAATACACAATGTAACAAATTCTCTTTACAACATCAAAAATTACAGTAAGCATTTTGTTCGGAGATATAACACAACATAAACATTTTTTTATCTGGTTAAAGTCAAAGGATAAAACAATATACACACTATAATCCTCTTTTTAACTTTATATTAGTATCGGAGTTCAATAAACATAAAAACCTTTAGATCACATATGATCATAAGCATTTAATTACTAATCATACACTAATCACTTCATAATTAGTATTCAACTTTCAAAAATTCAAGATTAATCATGATGAACTTTATGGAGTATATAATCACAATTTGCATCATGATCATATAGCAATAGCACTTGATTAAAACATGTTAGTAATTAACATATGATAATTTGAAACTTGTAAATAAGTGCTTCGGGTTCATGTGAACTTTCAAGATTTTGAAATTGATGCATACAAATGAAAATGATCGGTGTGTTACCTCGTTTTTTCATTTTATAGTCATAAGCCCTTTCATTTGATCTTAAATACGGGTTAAGAGCATTCACCTAGTTTTCTCAGCATGAGCACACATACATGACTTTAGGAAGTGTTTTTTTTTTTTTAATTAAAGTGATTGAAACTGGACACAGATAAATTTACTTAAGTGGTTAAAAGAGGTCAGCATCGTACACATAGCATAGGAACATTGTAACGTCTGGCTCATGGTACACATTTAATCATAATTTATTCACTCTTATAGAGCTACTCGACGAGTTGGGAGCCAGAAATTTGTCGAGTTGAAACCAGAATGGCCGCGGGATTTTAATTCGTCTACTCGATAATTTGAGAGCCTCCACTCGAAGAGTAGGGCTGCCAAGATGAAACCAAATTCTGGCTTTTGCACCCTATTTAAGCATCCTAACTCCCACTTGATGGCCTTATTTCCAGCCTCCAAGTCCCAAACCCTAAACCACGAAACTCTAGTGCCTTGTATGACTTAGTAAACATTTTATTTATAATTTACTTTGTTATCATTATATTAAAAATATAAACAAATGTCTAGACATGCTAATAACAAATTTAAGTTTATTTAATAAAATACAGTAAAAGAAATAACATAGCTAGGTATTAATTTTAGTTTAAAGAATATTATAAAAACGTGTGTGTCTATATATATATATATATATATATATATATATATATATATATATATATATATATATATATATATATTTTAATTTCAAAAAATAATATATATTAAATTGTGTCTTAATATTAAACAACTTTTAAAAGAAGTATAAAAAATTATTATGTGTAAAAACATGAAACACTAATGATTATTAATACTCGTTTAATATAATAATAATCGTTGTAATATAATATAAGTATCATCAATATATTAACAAAATAATAATAAATGTCTAAAAAGATATTAAAATGAAACAATTCTAAATAAAAATATAATGATGAAAAATAAAGAAAATATATTGATTATATATTTATAAAACAACTAAAAAACATTTTTTTTTTAAAAATACTTTGTAATGATAGGACGTGAGTCTGTTATTTTCAAGTTTCAATAAGAAGTTTTTGCTAAAAAAAAAAAAAAAAGCCACGCCCAAAATGAATATTCTTAAATCAGTTTTATGTTTTGCATTGCAGCGTTTCATTACGTACTTTCCTTTATTTAAAATTGTTTAATATTTATAATCATTGATATGTCCAATGAATAAAGCCCTTTGTAATCTTTATTGTTAAATGTTAATTGTTAATAAGTAATATACACAATACACAATGTAACAAATTCTACTTACAACATCAAAAATTACATTAAGCTTTTTGTTCGGAGATATAACACAACATAAACATTTTTTTATCTGGTTAAAGTCAAAGGATAAAATAATATACATACTATAATCCTCTTTTTAACTTTATATTAGTATCGGATTTCAATAAACATAAAAACCTTTAGATCACATATAATCATAAGCATTTAATTGCTAATCATACACTAATCACTTCATAATTAGTATTCAAATTTCAAAAATTTAAGACTAATCATGATGAACTTTATGGAGTATGTAATCACAATTTGCATCATGATCAAATAGCAATAGCCCTTGATTTAAACATGTTAGTATGCCTTAACAACTTGTCAATTACTATCTTTGAGTAATTAATGATTGATAATTTGAAACTTGTAAAAACAGTGCTTTGGGTTCATGTGAACTTTCATGATTTTGAAATTGATACATACAAATGAAAATGATTGGTGTGTTACCTCGTTTTTTCATTTTATAGTCATAAGCCCTTTCATTTGATTTAATTCCGGGTTAAGAGCATTCAACTCGTTTTCTCAGCATGAGCACACATACATGACTTTAGGAAATGTTATTATTATTTTTTTTTTTTGAATTAAAGTGATTTAAACTGGACACAGATAAAGTTTATAAGATGGTTAAAAGGGGTCAACATCGTACACATAGCATAGGAACATTGTAACGTCTAGTTCATGGTACGCATTTAATCATAATTTATTCACTCTGATAGAGCTACTAGACGAGTTGGGAGCCCCAAATTTTTCGAGTTGAAACCATAATGACTGCGGGATTTTAAGTCGTCTACTCGATAATTTGAGAACCTCGAATCGACGACTAGGGCTGCCAGGATGAAACCAAATTCTGGGGTTTTGTACCCTATTTAAGCATCCTAATCCCCACTTGATGGCCTTATTTCCAGCCTCCAAGTCCCAAACCCTAAACCATGATAATCTAGTTCCTTGTTTGAGCTTATGAGTTATTTTTTAGTGAATATTATGTGTTTTGAAGCTTGTTTAAGAAGGAGGAGCTTGGGGATTCAGAAGAAAGCTAGTAGATCCAGAAACAACTTCTCATCTTCTTCATTTTTTTGTAAGCAAGTCTCGAACCGGCTTAATAGATTGTTAGATCTCATTGTTATCTTTTTATGGGTTTTTTAGTTCAAGAAACATGATCTTTGGGACATGGACGTCCCAAGTGGATATACTTTCCGATCTATGACCTTGAGGGGCTCACATGGCATAAAGGTGAATACTTAATGGCCATGGAAGCCCCATGCAAGCGATGAGTTTTCATTTAAGCCTTTTAAATCTCCTTAAGGCCATGCACGAGAGGAACGCCCAAACAGACCGAGGAACTCGTCGAGTCCATGAAATAGAAGTATTAACGGGTAAAGTTCAAAACTTTACCCTTAAAAGGACGTTTTCAATATGTATGAGAGATAGGAAGCTTAGATCTGAAGAGTAGGGGGTTAATCCTTTAAGAAAGCCCAAACAGACCGAGGAACTCGTCGAGTCCATTGAGGAACTCAACAAGTTGAGTCATTCTGTCCCGATTTTGTACCAGGTAGAACTCGACGAGTCTGAGGAGGGATTCAACGAGTTGACTCGTTTTATTACGACTACGAGTAGCAGAGGATCTCGGTGAGTTACGGGGATGACTCGACGAGTTTGATCGTGATTTCAGGACTTCTAATTTATAAAACTCAGCGAGTTGATGGGTCAACTCGGCAAGCTGGGTTAACCCAGGATGTTCACTTTGACCAGAACGTTGACTTTGACCAAGGTTAAGGTAGTCATTTTACCCTAAGAAAGATTTTGGATATTGATTAAGTGTTATTGTGATGATGTTAGCTAAGAAGTCGTCGAAGCAGCCGATAGAGATCCCTTACCAAGAGATTTAGCAGTCTGTTTTGTGAGGTGAGTTTTTCTCCAGTAGGAACTGGTCGAAGGCACCAAAAGTCGG
Organism: Lactuca saligna; assembly: GCF_052625555.1. NCBI lineage: Eukaryota > Viridiplantae > Streptophyta > Magnoliopsida > Asterales > Asteraceae > Lactuca > Lactuca saligna. Next base: position 85,748,252 of record NC_136420.1, on the reverse strand, counting down.
CCCATTTATGCATGTTAGACGGCCCTTTTATGTATGTTAGCGTATGCCGGGCTTCGATCCAATGTAAGAGTTAGCCCGATGTAGATTGTATGCTTCCGAACTTCGGTGCGATGTCGGGGCAAGCCGGAGGAATGTTTTGTATGCTTGATGTCTTCGTGATTCTAGCATATGTATGTTATATGTTCCATGCTTATGTCCGATGCCAGGGAAAGCCCAAGGAATATTTAGCTTACATGTTGTGTTTTATATGTTCCAGCTTCGGTCTGATATCAGGGCAAGCCTGATGAATGTTTATATGTTTATATTATGTGCTTATGGTATATGCTTGTTGATATGTTATATGCATACCATACTTCGGTCCAATGTCGAGCGGGGCCCAATGCCGGACTTCGGTCCGATGTCGGGCGACACCCGATGTAGTGGGCAAGGCCAAATGTATGCTATTATATGATTATGTGAATGTTATATGGTAGTTTCAGGTGACTCACTAAGCTTCATGCTTAGAGTTTGCAGTTGTGGTTTCAGCTACTTCCGCTAGCAAAGGGAAGAGCTTGGGATGACTGCATGGCACACACCACAACTTTTAGCCCGAGATGATTTACTCTGATGTTTTGTCACATGATTTTGATATATAGATAGTTTTCTATGATAATTTTGAGATACACGACTAATGATTTTGTATGATGAATGACGATTATGGTTTTTATTTATATGTTTAAATGAATTTTTTGGATTGTATTTTTAGGATGTTTTAAACATGTAGGTAATAACATGTGTTGAAATTTCACGGTTTGGGGTAGCACTCACGTGCACCCATGCATTGCTTGTGTTCGAGGGTGAGTATCCACATGCAACATGTTTTGGCTTGGGCTTGTGTCTAACACGGCCACAATGCTTGTGAAGTTAGACTATGATTAAATGATGCTATTTACCCATTTTGTAGCACGCCCCACGTGACCTTTCTCCTACACTTAGAAAAATTTAGCCGTTCTCCATCTTTCTTTCTTATTTTTCTTCTCATCTTTTAAAAACCATAAATTCTTCATATGATATTGGATTTTAATGAATCTTTTGTCCGTGGAATGTTAGTAAAGTGTGTTGCAACTTCTCTTCAGACATCTTTGGCTATGTAGAAATATTGAGTTATTAACTCATAAACATAGGTTCATACTTGTTTTCTATAAATTTTATGTGTTAACTTAAGTTTTTTAAATGATCATAACTACTTCATTTTAATTCCAAATTTCTTGAATCATTTTTCTATGTTTCTGTTTACATAATGTTTATAACTTTCGTTTTATAGATTTTTCTGAATCATTCTAGCTCTGTAGCTATTGACCTTTAAAATTAGTACCTTTGAATTTTGGAAAAGAAAAACCCATAACTTATGAATGAATTGTCTTCTAACTTTGCAAGCTCATAATCTGTTCAATGTTTTACCAATTAAGTTAATTCATTTTACATTGTTTAATCTTATATGTACTCTTTCCTTTTCAACATTTTTTGTTCCTGAACACCTTCCTTTGGTTAGCCTCCCATAGCTCAAAATTTACTACTTTCATTATTTCATGTAAATTTTAATTTTTCATAATTCTTCTCATTTTACCCTTATTTCCATGAAACTCATTTCTAATAAATTATATGACTTATAATAACATATATAAAGGTAATAACAATCATACTTTCTTATTTTTGTCACTTTTGACCTAATTTCACTTTTTGTAGTATTACACATATATAAGACTAGAATTTTGATTCCATTTCATATCAACAATTTATGACAACACTAGTACATAACCTATATTTTTGGTGCGATAAGGTATTTTTTTGGTACAGTTGTAGCTAAACCATACTAGTAAAAGAATTCTGCATCAATACACCAACCAACCACACCATTTAAATAGGTAATTGGTGCGGCTGCTATACCGCAATAAAAGGCATTAAAAGCGTATTTGTTGGTGCATTAATTCAATATTGCACCAAAATATCATGTAATAATCCCTCTAAAAGTTTTATACAAAAATTTCATTTCGCGCTAGTTCCCTCCTAATACCCTTCCCTCTTCATTATAATATTTCATTCAAGTTCACGTAGACAGGCTCTAGTCACCACGACCTCTTGTTTTCCAGCATTACTACCACCCTCAACACTATATTCTGCTTGGTTCATGTTGTAAGTTAGTTGTTTATTTTTATCTGTATACCGAATTAAGTCTTACACTTCGGTTAAATGTAAGAAGGGAAGCCTTTTAGCATCTTTTGAGTTATAACCCAACAATGTTGTTACTGATCCTGAAGTCGGGGAACCAAGTGAAATCCTTTACTATGTCGATCTTTTAATTACTAGTTTTTTTGTGGTTAAAAATCTTATAATATGAATGGATGTTCTGCAGGTGAAACTGATGGATCGAGTGTAGGAACTTATTCAAAGCCAAAAGACTCACCGCTTATTCATGATGTCCTTTCTCATTTGGGTGGTAAAAGTAAAACACCAAATAAAACATGAAAGATATTCGAGTAGCCACCTCTCCTACATTGATCCAAGGTCAAACATAAAGACATAGTTCTAAATCTTTTGAGATCTTGAAGAGCATCATCTATGTAGGCTTAATGGAGGTGATTGCAAGTTCAATTGGTGTGGTTATAAAAGGTGTGGTTCCATACTCACACTAGTTAATAATGTTAACCGCATAAATAAATGCTTTTTATAATAATGTAGCTTACTGTTACAAAAACACACACAAAAAAAAAAAAAAAAAAAAAAAAAAAACTATTGCACCAACTAACTAGCTAAGCAACAGACTACTTTTCTTATATATCCGCTTTTGGCTCCTTAGCCCTTAGTCTAGGGAAATGAACATATACAAAGGGAGGATTTAATAAAATATTTTAAAGTTTGTTGAAACGCGAGTTTGAGTAGCTCTTTACAAACATAACATATAAACTTGTTTATATAATATTTTTTGACATGCCGAAAATAACTATTTAAAATACTAAATAAATAAATAAAAACTCGAATTGTGGCGTGTCAAAAAGAACCTTCGTCTTTTTCTAGGTGTATGAAGATTTCAATGAAGATCTACCGAAAGGATTTCTTTTATGTGAAAGATGTTGTGATGGATTTTGGAAGGCGTCGTGCTTCATATCAGCCCAATTGTATCCATTTTATAGGTGTATGAAGATTTCAATGAAGATCGAATAATAATAGGAATTTCAAAGAAGAGATGGTGACACATTCTACCAAAAAGAAAAATCACATGGTTTTGTCTTCCAAATTGTTATTGGCCCAAAAGAATTATATATGTACAACGAAGTATGCCACAAAATTTCAGTAATGCTGAGTGGCCAAGCTTAAGTTAGACCATGGGCCCATTTACAAGTGAGTCTTATGGACACACATCATTATTTCTCACATGGCAATGTTTGTCAAAAAAAATAACCGATTGGCTGTTTACTTTTTCCGTAATTCTGATATCAACTAAGTGACCCATTGTGTTTTTATATTATTCATTTATTGATTACAAGCAGTAAATTGTGATGTTGAAAACTTGATATATATATATATATATATATATATATATATATATATATATATATATATATATATATATATATATATATATATATATATATATATATATATATATATATATATATAGGTCCATGTATTGTGGGGTCTTTCTAACTATTTTGGTAGGTTGTCAGTGATTGTGATGTTGCTTGAGTAATTAAGATTTGTAGCGTAATAAATCTCTTAGGAAGAAAGTAGGATGTGATGATGTTTAGGATGTTCCAAGAGGAGTCTCTGTTGTAATTCTTCTGTGATTATAATATTTGAAACTCAATGCCTCGCCTTTTTCTTAGTTTTCATGATGTCTATACAAGAGTTGTAGCTAGACCTTATATATATATATATATATATATATATATATATATATATATATATATATATATATATATATATATATATATATATATATATATATATATATATATATATATATATATATATATATATATATATATATATATATATATATATATATATATATATATATATATTGAAACTTTCCTACTTAGTAATATGGTCATAATCTGATAAAAATATGCCTAATAGTTTGCCATCAGAAGCAGCTAAGTACCATGGTACTATTCGCTATATGAGATCTTTTCTGTAGACTTCCGAGCTTCCTCAAGAAAGACATAAGCAGGCCCTTTACAAAGTTGTTTCCTTGAGTTCATTCACTAACATGTGTGATCCTACCATGAATTTTTATCGAACTATTCATCATTGATCATCGGCTGACTTCTCTTCACCAATCAGTCCCTATCATAACAGGTTACAGTAAAAGAACAATAACTGATAGCTCTTGGGTAGGTGGTGTTGAAGAAACAACAGATCCAGGCCTTAAGGCTATAGTCACATTCAGTATATGGAGAAAGATGCGGCATACACACTTTTTTTTTTATCTGATTCACGATACAAGCTAAAGAAAAGAAGTAAGTAAGTGGTTCTGGTGGGTTTAATTAGAGGACATTGATAAAGAAAGCCCTAATGGCATAGACATGAACACCATAAGTTGAAGTATGCTCGTCATTAATGTATTAATGCAGAAACTAATTAAATTTTTTTATCATACAATTAATATGGAGACCACATTACTCCCTCTGATTTACAAGTAATTAATCCTCATGGTGATTTTGACTGTACAAAACTGTTAGCAAACACGATGCATGCCTAGCTCTTCATCATAACGAGCAAAGGCGGCAGGCAACATCAATGAACACTTCCTCACGACATGGAATTGTGAGGCCACCCATTGGATGATCATATCCAAATTCTTCCTCTGCTTCATGTAGCAAGTCTTGGAACGAATGCTGGTTTAATAATGATAAAGGAACAACAAATCGTCTTTTCTCTTGATCACCAACATAAACTGCAAAATGTCCTTTTGGGATGATGTGACGGCTTCCATTGGACAATGATCGACAAAGAACTTTCTTTGCTTGAATGATCCGAGGCATACGAATAGCCATGTGTATTTGAAGGGTCCGGTCACTTAATTTGTTTTGGTGAAGAAATGCAATATGAAAGGATTTTGTTTTTGTGACAGGTGCTGTGGAGGAGTTGTGCTTGATATCAGCACAATTGGATGCATTATATAGGAGTAAGAAGATTTCAATAAGATTGGGTAATAGTAGGAATTTTAGCGAAGAGATTGCGACACATTCTTGCAAAATGCAAGATCACATGGTTTTGTCTTCCAATTTGTTATTGGATCCAAAGGATTAGACGTTGAATGAAGTATGCCACATATTTTCTGCAATGTAAGTGGAAAAGAGTGAGCAAAACTATGACCCATATGTATATTGGAGTCTGAAGGACATGCACCATTATTATTCACATGGCTATGTTTCATAAAAAATCGTAACATTTTGCATCTTTATAATTTATTTATTCTTTGAAGTACAGCTAGCCATTCCACCATTTTAGGTGGTGAAGTGGTCAACACTATCAATACAGAAAAGGGATCAAATCTAATTAGGCATATGAATCAACCACCTACTAATATGCTTTTGAAGAAAATGTTCCACTCTAACTAAATGGAAATCGAGAGTGTCATGGAATGTTGTTATGGGGGATTGGTGTTGTTTCTTTCATCTAACCCGAAAAAAGGAGAGCTGTTTGAACGTGGTTTATTTTTATTTTTATTTTTATTTTTGTAGATTTTGAACAGAAAGAAAAAATTTAATCTTAATTTGGTAGCTTGGGTTAAAAATCTTGTTATCTCTCAATACTCCATGTAACTCTTATAGCTTGCATATTTGTTAGCCCATTTCAGTATGTATATCTATGTATTTATACATACCCGACCCATTAATGTTGACATTAGGCCTATGTATGTTGTACAAGTAGATGTTCGTTTTCTTTAATAAGAATTGGGATTGATGTGGAAACACCTTTTAATATAATATCAAGTTTCTAACAGATTTTTCCAGATTATCTCACTTCAGCCTCCAATCCATATCTTCTCTCTTTTCTTCCTGTTAGTCTTTAGTCTCGGTACAACCATAGTCACCGCCTTATCTTCTCACCGATGGTTGCCACCCCCAAGAACTCAGACAAGCCGTTCGACGTTACCAACATCAAGGTATATATGTTCCCCTTTATACTTGGTCTAGACGAACTCAATTGCTATGCGTGTCTTGAACTTTTTGAGATGTATCGCATCATGTTTAGCGTCGTTGATCATATCTTGACCATCCCAACAGAACCCCACAGAGCAATGAAAAAAATTGACTATCTTATCAAGTTTTAGATTTATGCTGAAAGACGGGAAAAGTCTTCATTTTGGGACCCTAAGCATTTTGATATTGAAATATCCCAAAATTTTGATCTTCTCTTTCTCAATGTACAAACTTGCACTTTAGTCGATCGATGTTGACATTGGTACATTTTGAGGATGGATGTTGTAATTGATATCCCAATTTGGTTTCCCTCCAGGCTTTTTTATCATGAGGTTGTTATATCATAGTTATTAATTTTGTGGCTTTCCAACCAACTGTGCGGGCAAGGAGTATTCAACCTTCGATTCGCCTACCTAGAAGTTCGAAAATTTAATGGTTTTTTGAAATGATTTATAATATCCAAATAAAAACTCTTTGGGATTTTTTTTAAACATTTTTTAAGATTCTTTTTATGGTGTGGTTGAATTAAAGTTTTTTTTTATATATTTATTTATTTTTTAACTTTGTGACTTCTCTAATTGATAAAGTTGCTAGCAATTTTCGGTGTTTGTCAATAAAATTTTAAAAATGTTAGCCGTAATATTGTCATTTTAGCAAATAACCTTATATTTTAATACAAGTATACCTTTTAGCCGATTTGATATTGATTCAAATAAGATCATTTACAATTTCCTTCGTTGATGTGGTTGTTTTGTACATCTTTCTTTCTATCTTAACTTTTGATGTTTATTTGGTGCTAATCCATTTTTTTGTTATCTTGTTGCATCTCAAATTGTTCTTTGAAACCTTGCCAAGGAAGATGCTTATAGGATGACACAAGAGCCCTTCATCATTTATAGTTACAGGTTTGGAAAACTTTGTGTTTAGAGACTTGTGCACTTAAATGGCCTTTCCTTTTTAGTTCATACAGACACAATATATGTGGTTGGTTATGCCATGATTAATTAAATGTGGTTACCATCATATGTTAAACATATGTAAATGGTGTTTAATTTAAGTAATTGAATATATTGGTGATTAAATATAGTTACATTTATATATTGTTGTTCAAATAAATTATTAATTTATACATCTATTATGTTAAGAATTGTTATTTATCATCATTCCCAATACATGTAAAATCAACATTTACTTATATCAAACAATTGAATAAGTTGATAAAAGAAACATTCTTAATGTATATGGCACTTTATCCACACTCGATTGTGAGAGTTCAAACCTTAAAAACGACATATGCATTTTGGATTGTGTCTTTTTTTAATATTTATTTTCTTTAATTATAAATTTTTCTTCTTTTTAAAAAAAAAATTATAAATTTGTTAGGAATGTCATAAGGTACAAACATAAGGGCTTTATTTTTCTTATCTAGTTGTGGGCATACAAAACTAATGGACCGACCCTACTGGCTATAAGATTTAACATCCTTTTGTTAATCTTTCATCGTTGATATAATGTAGATCCTATATTAATCTTGTTAGATTAGTGTCTAAGTCGGTAACTATATTTGGTACGTACTTGACCCGGTTATGCATGGTCGTTTTGGGTTGCCTTCACCAAAGCAACTTGACAAGGTTATTTAAGAAAGTGAGAGGATATTATGGTTTATTAATATATTATAAGAATAATATATTAAAAAAGAAATCATGTCTATTTAATTAGTATTGGTCATAATTAATTAGGAATTAATTTGGTGACTAAAAGAGATTAATTAAATAAATGGGCATAAACTGTCAAATGTATGATAGTTGAGTTTTGGGCTGGAAAACCTAATGGATTAAGGGGGGGTACGAAATTATGATGGGGATCTATCATATTTTCGTCCAAAGGCCCTAATCTAGAAGGTTCTATGGGCTGCTTGGTGAGTAAGCTGTCCATTAGGGTTTAGACTGAAACCCTAGAAGCCTACATTATAAAGAGAGACCGTTGGATGCAATTTTCAGATGCTTGACTCCAAAAGAATCCCTAGGGCCGATTTTTAGTGTTCTTCCTCCACTCTCTTAATAGCCTTCTTGCTTGTGGGGTTTGTAAACCATTAGAGGAGTTACAATTGTGACTCTAAGCTCATGATCAATAAGATTCAAAACATTCCAAGCAATTCGAAAGATGTAAACACTTAGATCTATTCTTATAATGATAATTTCGAATTATACATGTTAGATCTAGGGTTGTGAGTCTTGGATTCATTGCATGTACAATAGAGAAACCTAGATCCAAGCATTAGGGTTTGTATAGGTACGTAGGATTGTTCTTATGCATAAAACCCATCAGTGTTATCAGAGCCTTGATTGGTTTCTGTTGTATGTGATGATTTACTTGTTTGATGGCTGAAAATTGTTTTTTCTTGCCTCTTCCCGACTCAACTCGGCGAGTCAGTACCTGGACTCAGCGAGTTGGCCCGACTAGGCGAGTCCAGGACTGACTCGGCGAGTCTGTGCGTCCGGCAGATGATATTTCGGATTTTGTTGTTGTTTTGTTATGGGATTATGCCTAAATCATTTTTTAAAGATAAAATCCGAATTTATTGTATTTGATTGATTATCCCTACCAAAACAATAGATAATTTCAAATCTTTTGAATAATAGTTTATTTATATGATAAATATGGATTATCTATATTATTTGGTAATTATCTTGTAACTAAAATTGGATTAAGTCAAATATAGATAATTATGAAATTAATTGTTTAATTTAAATTTTTTGTTTTTTGATCCCTTTTGTTTTGAAAAGTTCAAAACTTGTCCTCAAGTTTTGAAATTTAAATTTTATGATTAAAAGTTTAGTTTTGAGCAATTTAAATTTCAAACCCTTAAAGTTTTACAAGTTTAAAATTCAACCCTATACTATTATATTATTACAAGATTAATGTATGTATGTGTGTGTGTGTGTGTGTGTGTATATATATATATATATATGTATATATATATATAAGAATAAGTTAGTCTTATCTCTACTAGGCCTCATTCACGAAGTCGAGCTATAAGGTGGGTATAAGGTTGCTGCTTATAAAATGGTGCTTAATGGGTGTACACTCACGCCCACCGCTTGCTTGATTGGTGGAGGATCATTAGCCGAACAGATAGGATATGGCACTTAATGGCCGTTTTCCTAAACTTAGAAAAATATAGTTGTTCTCCATCTTTCTTTCTTATTTTCCTTCTCATATTGTAACAACCATAGATTCTTCATATGATATCGGATTTCAATGAATCTTATATCCGTGGAAAGTTAGTAAAGTGTGTGGCAACTTCTCTTCAAACATCTTTGGTTGAATATGTAGAAATATTTAGCTATTAACTCATAAACATAGGTTCATACTCGCTTTCTATAAATTTTATGCGTTAACTTAACTTTTTTTAAATGACCATAACTACTTCATTTTAATTCCAAATTTCTTGAATCATTTTTCTATGTTTCTGTTGAAACGATGTTTAAAACTTTCATTTTATAGATTTTTCTGAATCATTCTAGCTCTGTAGCTATTGACCTCTAAAATTAGTACCTTTGAATTTTGGAAAAGAAAAACCCATAACTTATGAATGAATTGTCTTCTAACTTTGCAAGCTCATAATCTGTTCAATGTTTTACCAATTAAGTTAATTCATTTTACATTGTTTAATCTTATATGTACTCTTTCCTTTTCAACATTTTTTGTTCCTGAACACCTTCCTTTGGTTAGCCTCCCATAGCTCAAAATTTACTACTTTCATTATTTCATGTAAATTTTAATTTTTCATAATTCTTCTCATTTTACCCTTATTTCCATGAAACTCATTTCTAATAAATTATATGACTTATAATAACATATATAAAGGTAATAACAATCATACTTTCTTATTTTTGTCACACTTTTTGTAGTATTACACATATATAAGACTAAAATTTTCATTCCATTTCATATCAACCATTTATGACAACACTAGTACATAACCTATTTTTTTTTGGTGCGATAAGGTTTTTTTTTTTGGTATGGATGTAGTTCAAACCATACTTGTAAAAGAATTTCACATGAATACACCAACCAACCACACCATTTAAAGCGTTAATTTGTGTGGCTCCTATAACTACAATAAAAGTCATTAAAAGTGTATTTGTTGGTCCATTAGTTCAATACCGTACCAAAATTTCATGTAATAATACCTATAAAAATTTTATTCAAAAATTTCATTTCACACTAGTTCCCTCCGTGTATATAGATACCCTTCCCAAATATTTCTTCTTCATTCTAATATTTCATTCAAGCTTACGTAGACAAACTGTAGTCACCATGACCTCTTGTTTACCGACATTCGAAGCACCACCACTACCACCCTCAACATTGTATTCTGCTTTATTCATGTTGTAAGTTAGTTGTTTATTTTAATCTGTGTACCGACTTAAATCTTACACTTTCGTTAAATGTAAGAAGGGAAGTGTTTTAGCATCTTTCGAGTTATAACCCAACAATGTTGTTAATGATCCTGAAGTCGGGGAACCAAGTGAAATCCTTTATTATGTCGATCTTTTAATTACTAGTTTTTTTGTGGTTAAAAATCTTATAATATGAATGGATGTTGTGCAGGTGAAACTAGTGGACCGAGTGTAGGAACTTATTCAAAGCCAAAAGACTTGCCGCTTATTAATGATGACCTTTCTCATTTGGGTGGTAAAAGTATAACACCAATAAAACATGAAACATATTCGTGTAGCCACCTCTCTTGCATTGATCCAAGGTTAAACTTAGAGACGCCATTCTAAATCTTTTAAGATCTTGAAGAGCATCATCTACGGAGGTTTAATGGAGGTGATTGCAAGTTCAATTGTTGTGGTTATAAAAGGTGAGGCTCCATACTCACACGAGTTAATCATTTTAACCGCATAAAAAAAATGATTTCTGTAATAGTGTAGCTTACTTTTACAAAAAGAAAAAAAAAACAAATGTATTGCACCAACTAACTAGCTAACCAACAGACTACTTATCTTCTTTCTTCGTTTTTGGCTCCTTGGCCCTTGTTCAAATGTGAGTTTGACTAGCTCTTTACAAACCTAGCTTATAAACTTGTTTATAAGATATTTTTTGACATGACGAAAATAAAAAATTAAAATATAAAAAAATATAAAATAATAAAAATAAAAATAAAAAACTCGAATAGTGGAGTGTCGAAAAGAACTTTCATATGTCGTCTTTCATCTAAATTTTATTTTTTTCGCAATTCTTCACATCTTACCCTCATTTCCATGAAACTCATTTCTAATAAATTATGACTTTTAATCACATATATATATATATATATATATATATATATATATATATATATATATATATATATATATATATATATATATAGGTAATAACAATCATAGTTTCTTATTTTTGTCGCTTTTGACCTAATTACATTTTTTGTAGTATTACACATATATAAGACTAGAATTTTCATTCCATTTTATATCAACCATTTATGACAACATAATTTATTTTTTGGTGCGATAGTGATTGTTTTTGGTGCGGTGGTAGCCTAAAACTTTTTGGTGCGATAAGTTTTTTGGTGCGGTCGCAGCTAAAACCGTACTATTAAGAGAATTTCACATCAATACACCAACCAACCACACCATTTAAAGCATTTATTGGTGTGGTTCCTATAACCACAATAAAGGCTTTAAAAGCGTATTTATTGGTGCTTTAGTCGAAAATTTTCATTTCGCGCTAGTTCCATGTATATATAGATACCCTTTCCAATTCTTCCCTCTGCATTCTAATATTTCATTCAAGCTTATGCAAACAAGCTCGAGTCACCACGACCTCTCGTTTACCAACATTCGAAGCACCATCACTACCACCCTGATTACTATGCCTGATTACTATGCATGGTTCTTGTTGTAAGTTAGTTGTTTTTTTTATCTGTGTACCGACTTAAGTCTTACAGTTCGGTTAAATGTAAGAAGGGAAACGTTTTAGCATCTTTTGAGTTATGACTAGTTTTTTGTGGTTAAAAATCTTAATGATCTAGAAGTCGGGGAACCAAGTGAAATCCTTTATTATGTCTATCTTTTAATTACTAGTTTTTTAGGTTAAAAATCTTAAATATGAATTGATGTTGTGCGTGAAAATGATGGAACGAATGTAAGAGCATATTCAAAGCCAAACGACTCACCAACTATTAATGATGTCCTTTCTTATTTGGGTGGTAAAAGTAAAACACCAATAAAACGTGAAAGATTTTCGAGTAGTCACCTCTCATGCATTGATCCATCGTCAAACATAAAGACGCCATTCTAAATCTTTTTAGATCTTGAACAGCATCGTCTACGGAGGTTTAATGGAGGTGATTGCAAGTTTAATTGGTGCAGTTATAAAAGGTGTGGTTCCATACTCACAAAGGTTAATAATGTTAACCGCATAAACAAATGTTTTTTGTAATAGTGCGGCTTAATTTTACTAAAAGAAAAAAAACAAACAAACAAAAAGTATTGCACCAGCTAAGTAGCAAACCAGCAGACTACTTTTCTTCTATCTTCGCTTTTGGCTCCTTGGCCCTTGGTCTAGGGAAATGAACATATATGAAGGAAGGATTTAATAAAATATTAAAGTTTGTTGAAATGTGAGTTTGAGTAACTCTTTACAAACCTAGCATATAAACTTGTTTATAAGATATTTTTTTACATGCCGAAAATAACAATTAAAAAAAATCAAATCGCGGCGTCTTAGAAAGAACGCTCGTATATCGTCTTTTTCCTGCTAGTTTTTAGCAAGCCTTTCACAATAGTATTCGTTAAAATGAATAATAAAAAAACAGACTTTATCAAAACTCCAAGTTTAAAGCTCCAAATAATCGAACATGCATCTCCATATGGTTTGGTAATCAAAAATAATCCCTCCAATGTATAGAACCAATACTATATAAATGAGAATCAACAATAATTAGTAATGAAATATTGATATTAAGACAAAATCACCAAGATTTTTGTAGAAAGCCCAAAGCATGAAGACCATGGGCTGAGTAAATTAATCATCAAGAGATACAAAAATCATATATGATATTTACGGTCCAATGAAAATGGAGAAATACAAGTGTTTAAGGCCTGATTTTCATGGAATCGAATTTTGAGTGAAAATGGTCTTAAATCCCTGTCACTGCCTAAAACGTGAAATGGAAGGTCGTGATGATGTCGTGCCGATGAGATTGTGGAATGTGGATCACACGAGGAAGCTGCACAGTATATATGGAGGAGTCTTTGTGTTGAGTTCAGCGAAATGGGGCGCTTGATTGAAGTCATGTGATTGTCTTATCGCAGAAGAAATGTAGTATTAACTATATAGAAAATTATATGAAATAAACACCATTTTTGAACACTTGTGTGATCGATGTAGAAACTTTGAAGTACGTGATTTTGAGCACCTAATAAGAATACATTAAAAAAGGAAGGTGGCATATGAATATATAGATACCAAAATTTGAATGATGTTCTTCGTTGTTATGTTAATGGTGAAACAAATGTTGGTTATCATAAAAATTTTAGACTGCTTTACATATTCTTAGGTTTCATGGTGGTTTCTACTGTACAAAATTATGTATATGTTAGCGAATAGAATGCAAAATTCTTGGTCATAATGAGCAGATCAGGCCAGAAGCAACATGAATGAAGACATCCTCATGACATGGAATTGTGAGGCCACCCATTGGATGATCATAACCAAATTCTTCCTCTGATTGACGTAGCAGATCTTGGAATGAAGGCTGCTCTAATAATGATAAAGGAACAACAAATCGTCTTGTTTCTTGATCACCAACATAAACTGTAAAATGTCCTTTGGGGATGATGTCTACCGATGATGATAAAGACGAGCGGCTTCCATTGGAGAATGATCGACCGAGAACTTTTTTGGCCTGAATGATTCGAAGCATACCAATGGCCATTTTTATATGAAGGCTAGGGTCTCTTTCTTCTAAAAATATTTCTTTTATGTGAAAGATGTTGTGATGGATTCTGGGAGGAGTTGTGCTTCATATCAGCCCAATTGTATCCATTTTATAGGTGTATGAAGATTTTAATGAAGATCAAATAATAGTAGGAATTTTAAAGAAGAGATGGTGACACATTCTACCAAAAAGAAACATCACATGGTTTTGTCTTCCAACTTGTTATTGGTCCCAAAGAACTATATATGTACAATGAAGTATGCCACAAAATTTCAGTAATGCTGAGTGGCCAAGCTTGAGCTACACTGTGGGCCCATGTACAAGTGAGTCTTATGGACACACATCATTATTTCTCACATGGTCATGTTTGTCAAAAATATCAGAAGGTTAGGCATCTTTTTTTTCAAGAGCAACAAGTCCACGATTTCAGGTCCTGAAATCAACAAAACATCCAAAAAGAAATTAAGGCTCATATCTAATCTGATATATGAATTATACACATAGTATGCACTTAAATATTTTGCTTTTCTTTCCTGAAGAAAATCCGAGATATATCATCTGAAGGTTGTTTTGTTATCAATTATCGATTCAAAAGGATCTGCTATTTGACTTTAACTGATAACCATTTGGCTGTTTATTTTCCGTAACTCTTATATCAACTAAGTAACTAACCCATTGTGTTTTTATATTATTCATTTATTGATTTATTGATTACACGCATTAACTTGTGATGTTGAAAACTTGATATATATATATATATATATATATATATATATATATATATATATATATATATATATATATATATATATATATATATATATATATATATATATATATATATATATATATAGAGAGAGAGAGAGAGAGAGAGAGAGAGAGAGAAAAGTGAATATACCCTTAAGGGTATATAAACTTAGATACCGAAACTCACTATACTACGTCGTTTTATATTATATAATACATTCTAATTCTTCGGTATTCTTATAAATTAATTTTTAACTAAATTTACTTCCAATATTTTTATAAATTACCTATTTATTTTCTTGTTATATAATATTCACTTTCAACTACAATATATATAGCCGAATAAGTGTTCGGCAAAAAGAGGTGATGTAAGAGAAAGATAATAGTGAAATTTCAAAAATCTTGAAAGTAAATCAAGTTAGGGTTGGTGTTTAAGAACATTATAATGAATATATCAAACAAAATGACGTATTTTAGTGTGTTTGGGTACCTAAGCTTATATACCCTTAAGGGTATATTCACTTTTCCGATATATATATATATATATATATATATATATATATATATATATATATATATATATATATATATATATATATATATATATCCATGTATTGTGGGGTCTTTCTAACTAGTTTGGTAGGTTGTGAGTGATTGTGATGTTGCTTGAGTAATTAAGATTTGTAGCGTATTAAATCTCTTGGGAAGAAAGTAGGATGTGATGATGTTTAGGATGTTCCAAGCGGAGTCTCTGTTGGAATTCTTTTGTGATTATAATATTTGAAACTCAATGCCTCGCCTTTTTCTTAGTTTTCATGATATCTATACAAGAGTTGTAGCTAGACCTTATATTGAAACCTTCCTAATTAGTAATATGTTCATAATCTAATAAAAATATGCCTGATAGTTTGCCATATGAGTTCTTTTCTTTAAATTTCCGAGCTTCCTCAAGAATGACATAAACAGGCCCTTTACAAAGTCATTCCCTTGAGTTCATACACTAACATGTGTGATCCTACCATGAATTTTTATCTAACTATTCATCATTGATCATCGGCTCATTTCTCTTCACCAATCAGACCCTATCATAACAGGTTAGAGGAAAAGAACAATAACTGATAGCTCTTGGGTAGGTGGTATTGAAGAAACAACTGATCCAGGCCTAAGGCTATAGTCACATTCAGTATATGGAGAAAGATGTGGCATACACATTTTTTTTTAACTGATTCACGATACAAGCTAAAGAAAAGAAGTAAGTGGTTCTGGTGGGCTTCGAGGACATTGATAAAGAAAACCCTAATGGCATATATAGACATGAACACCATAACTTGAACTTTGTTCGTCATTAATGTATTAATGCTGAAACTAAATTTTTTAATCATACAATTAATATGGAGACCACATTACTCCCTCTGATTTACAAGTAATTAATCCTCATGGTGATTTTGACTGTACAAAACTGTTAGCAAACACGATGCATGCCTAGCTCTTCATCATAACGAGCAAAGGCGGCAGGCAACATCAATGAACACTTCCTCACGACATGGAATTGTGAGGCCACCCATTGGATGATCATATCCAAATTCTTCCTCTGCTTCATGTAGCAAGTCTTGGAACGAATGCTGGTTTAATAATGATAAAGGAACAACAAATCGTCTTTTCTCTTGATCACCAACATAAACTGCAAAATGTCCTTTTGGGATGATGTGACGGCTTCCATTGGACAATGATCGACAAAGAACTTTCTTTGCTTGAATGATCCGAGGCATACGAATAGCCATGTATATATGAAGGGAACAGTCACTTAATTTGTTTTGGTGAAGATATGCAATATGAAAGGATTTGGTTTTTGTGAAAGGTGCCGTGGAGGATTTTTGGAGGAGTTGTGCTTGATATCAGCACAATTGGATGCATTATATATGGGTAAGAAGATTTTAATAAGATTGAGTAATAGTAGGAATTTTAGCGAAGTGATTGTGATAGATTCTTGCAAATTGCAAGATCACATGCTTTTGTCTTCGAAATTGTTATTGGACCCAAAGGATTAGACGTTGAATGAAGTGTGCCACATATTTGCTGCAATGTAAGTGGAAAAGAGTGAGCAAAACTATGGCCCATATGTATATTGGAGTCTGAAGGACATTAACCATTATTGCTCACATTGCTATGTTTCATAAAAAATCATAACATTTTCATTCTTTATTTTTATTTTTTTAAGTACAACCATTCCACCATTTTAGGTGGTGAAGTGGTCAACACAATCAAAATCCAAATGGGATCAAATCGAATCAAGCATATGAATCAACCACCTACTAATAAGCTTTTGAATTTAAAGTTTTTACTTGGTCACCGACCAAAATATCAAAGATGTAACTTCTGATGTTGTTGTTAGTGTATTCTACATCGGTACAACATAGTCCTATAAGTGGGTATACATTTCCTGCATGGTGCTCAAAGTTCTACTCTAACTTAAAATGGGATGGAGGGTGTAATTGGATATAGTTATGGGGGATTGATCATTAAAGAAGAAAATGGTGTTTCTTTCATCTAACTCGAAAAAAAAAGGAGAGATGCTTGACCGTGGTTTATTTTTATTTTTATCTTTTGTGGATTTTGAACAGAAAGAAAAATTTTAATTTTAATTTGCTAGCTTGGGTCAAAAATCTTGTTATCGTTCAAAACTCCATCTAAATATTAGTCTATTATAACGGACATATTTGTTGGCCCAATTCAGTATTATATCTACGGATTTATACATACACCCCACCAATTAATGCTGACATTCAGCCTACATATGATGTACAAGTACATATTCCGATTATTTAATGAAAAATAGGATTGATGTGGAAATACGTTTTATAACATAATATCAAACTTGTTATAGATTTTTCCCAATTGTGTCACTCCAATATCCAATCCTTATCTTCTCTTTTTTCTTCTTGTTAGTTGTCCTTCTCTATACAACTATAGTCACCGCTTTCCTTTTCACTAATGGTTTCCATTACCAACATCATGGCATACATTCCCGTTATCTTTGGTCTAAACAAACTCAATTACAACACTTGTCTTAAAGTTTTAGAGACTCATCGCATCACGTTTACCATCGTTTGATCATCTCTTGATCATCCCGACAAAACCCATGGAGCAACGAAAAAAATGACCCACTAGCGAAGTCTTTATATTCGGACCGTGAGCGTTTTGGTATTCAAAATTCCAAAAAAAATTATCTTAACTCTTTCTCAATATACAAACTTACACTTTAATCAATCAATGTTGACTTTGGTACCTTTTGATGGTGGACATTGTAATCCCAAGTTGGTTTCCTTTGAGACTCTTTTATTCAAAGGTTGTTAAATCATAGCTATTAGTTTTGTGGCTTTCCAACCAACCTTGCGAAAAAGGAGTATTCAACCTTCGATTCGCCTAGCTACATTGTTGCAAAAATAGTTAGGCGTTTGTATGTTTGCCGACTAGGCATATACTTCCCTACCGGAGGTACCAACCCAACAAGGCCTTCTCATCCTGTTAATGTAACATCCATATTTTAAGGTACTTTGTAATTATTATCTTCTTTGTTTAGGGCCGCCAGGACTTGGTGAAGGACCAAGACAACATGGCGAGTCGAGACTAGATCACATGTTTCATTTAGTCACCACAACATGGCGGCTTGTGGCCACAACGTGGTGGCAGCCTAATGGCAAACCCTAATTTTTTTGAGTATTTAAAGGAAACTGGGGAGACTAGGGTTGTCCACCTTCAGCATCAATCACTCCCAA
The DNA here is from genome assembly GCF_052625555.1 of Lactuca saligna. Classification (NCBI taxonomy): domain Eukaryota; kingdom Viridiplantae; phylum Streptophyta; class Magnoliopsida; order Asterales; family Asteraceae; genus Lactuca; species Lactuca saligna. The sequence continues at coordinate 85,729,587 of NC_136420.1, read as the reverse complement.
ACCCAGCAACTCTAACCCTAACCTCCTTGGTGCTCTTGTGCTTATTTTTGGTAGTCTTGGAAGCTTTTGAAGGAAGAAGGAGAAATTATTGAGCTTCGATCCAGCAAGCAAGCCTCCATTATTTACCTTGACACTCTTTTGTACCTTTGTAAGTGTCCTAAACTTGACTTTTATCATGATAGGATTCTAGATCTTAAGCTTTGTCCCATAATCTTCTTATTCTTATTAGTTAGAATGGTGGGATTTCATAAAGTCTGCAACTTTATGAATATCTTGGACATTTGATGAAATTGGTGGCTTGGATCTGAAGTTTAGTTGCATATTGCAATCATGCATGAGATTTAGGTCACAAATTCTCATTTTGACCTAATATGGGTTCAATACATGCATTGGACATGCATGTCTATAAAGCACCAACTTTCATGTTGATTTTAGTGTTAGAAACACTGTTGGAGAAGATGGACCTCAGATTTAAAGGAATAAGTGCTTAATGGTTAAGTTCATGCCTTATGGAACCTAGGGTTTGAGTTTTAGACCTTTTGGATGGTCCTTAGGGGTAAATTTAGAAACTTTATCCTTCTAGATATTGTTTTGAGTGAGATCTGAACATTGTAGTCTGAAAGGTTGAAGAAAACAGTTTAATCAATTAAGTTGTTTGGAACCTTGTTTCCATGACGTAGTGTCAGGTCACCACGTTGTGGCGAATGGGGGTCAGATCGTTTGTTTTGTCCTTTAGGGACTACGACATGGTGAAGGACAACCACGACATGGAAAGTCAACATTGACCGTTATGTAATACCCGGTTCCTGCATGTGGAGGAAGAAAAGTGTGAGGACTCAAGAAGGAAGTAGTAGATCCAGAAACTTCACTCAATTTGCAGCATTTTCTGGTAGGCAAGCCTCAAACTTGCTTAATGATTTCTTGGATCTCTTCATTTTCACTTTCATTGGGTTTTGGTCCAAGTAGCATGGTCCTTGGGAAATAGGTGTCCCAAGTGAGTATACTTCCAGATCTAGGACCTTGAAGGGTTTTGATGGCATAAAGGTGCAAACTTTATGGCCATTGAAGCCCCATGCAAGTTTTAGGATGTCATTTTGGCCTTTTAAGATCCAAAAGGCCATGCATGGAGAGAAAGTTAGAGACTTTACGTGTTCATGTAGTGTCTAGGGTCTAGATCTCAGTTTGTATGCCTTAGCTTGAAGTAGTAATGGCTTTTGGATGAAGATCTAGGTCTTAATGAGTTAGGTTTTGAGCTAAATCCATTAAGGAAGGGTATTAGCGGGTAAAGTTGGAAAGTTTTACTCTTAAAAAGGACATTTTCAATATGAATACGAAGTATGAAGCTTAGATCTGAGGGATAGGAGCTTCATTTATTAAGAAGGGCTTAACAGACTAAAGAACTCGACGAGTTCATAGAGGAACTCAACGAGTTGGGTCGAAGTATCCCGATTCTGTAAAAAGGAAAAACTCGACGAGTTTAAGGATTACTCGACGAGTTGACTGGAGAAGTCTTGATTCTGTTTATAAGAGGAACTCGACGAGTTGTGAAAGAACTCGATGAGTTGGATCACGATTTCAAGGTTTCATGATTTATGGAACTCGGCGACTTCAGTCAACCGAGAATGTTGACTTTGACCAAAATGTTGACTTTGATAAGGGTGTTGACTTTGACTTTGACTTTGATCAAATTTGACCCTTAATGGGTTATGCGTATAAAAAAGTTAATTAAAGGGAATATTTTATGTTTAGGAGTTTGAGTGGGGTTGATTTCAGAGTCGAGGATAGTTCAGCTACTTCATGACATTTGAGGTGAGTTACCTTCCAGTAGAAGTAGGTCAAAGGCACCAATGTCAGCCCACTCGTAGCTTATTATAGTAAAGATAATTGTCTTTGTGATAATTGTCTGGTATACCACTATCTGTTATTCTATATGTGCTAGTATGTTATGATATTATGTGATAGTGGTAGGAGTGGGAATAGTCCTCGGACCAGGTTGAGATAAACTGGATGGTAGGTTGGGCACCTGGATATGTATGTCAGTATGATTATGCTATGTATTATGTGGTATTGGTAGGGTAAGATAGTCCTTGTAACCGGTTGAGATAATTCAGAGCATAGGTCGAGCACCCAGATATGCCTGGCAGGGTAGGTCGAGCACCCAGATATGCTCGGTAGGGTAGGTTGAGCACCCAAATATGCTTGAAAGGGTAGGTTGGGCACCCAGATATGCCTGACAGGTAGGTCGGGCACCCATATATGCCTGACAGTATATGATTATGTGGTATGATGGGGGAACTCATTAAGCTTTGTGCTTATAGTTTTCATTTTTGGTTTTAGGTACTTCATCTTCGAAGGGAAAGGAGTTGGCATGATCGCAGTGCATCACACTACATTTTCCGCACATGAGATCTTTAGGAGTTTTACTTTGATATTTTTTTATCATGACTTGTTTTTACTATTGATACAGTGGTTTTGATATGAGTTGATATTATAGATGCTTTCAGACAAATGGTTTATAATTATTAAATAAAAATGAAATTTTTGGTCTTAAATTTTGGGATGTTACAAGTTGGTATCAGAGCCTTGGTTTGAGGGATCCAGACACACCTTCAGGGGTGTCTTGTAACATCCCAAAATTACAAGCCAAAAATTTCATTTTTAAATACGTCATTATAAAACCAACAGTGTAATAAAACATTTGTAATATCATGTCATGTCAAAACCAAAGTAGAAATAATCAAACATGTTATCATAAAACAATATCAGAGTGTAATCCCAAAGATCTCATGTGCGAAAAACCATAGTGTGATGCGTTGCGATCAAGCCGGCTCCTTTCCTTTAAACACGAAGTACCTGAAACCAAAACTGAAAACCGTAAGCACGAAGCTTAGTGAGTTCCCCCATCATACCACGTACCATACAATCATATAACATGCATATACTGTCAGGCATATATGGGTGCCCGACCTCCCCCTTCGGTCCTCTCGACCAGATACTGCCTAGCATATCTGGGTGGTAGCCTCCCCTTCGGTCCTCTCGACCGAATACTGCCTAGCATGCCTAGGTGCTGGGCTCCCCTTCGGTCCTCTCGACCGGTAATCGGGGACTATTTCACCCCCTAACACTACCACATAAAAGCATAGCATAAACACATAAGTCATATATTGCCTAGCATATCTGGGTGCTGGCCTACCCCTTCGGTCCTATCGACCGGTAAGTGGGGACTATTTCACCCCCTACTACTACCACATATTATCATATCACATATATCATAATCTGTCTAGCATAGTTGGGTACTAATCTACCCTTTCGGCCCTATCGACCGATAACCGGGGACTATTTCACCCCCTACTACCACTATCACATAACATCATATCATGCTAGCACATAAACATAACAGGTAGTAGCAAACATAGACAATTATCACAAAGACAATCATCTAACAACAACTCCTACTGGTGGGCCGGCATTATGGCCGTAGACCCACCGCTACGAGAAGGTAACTCACCTCACACTGCTGAAGTCCCGTAGACACAATCCCACACTGCTGAAGTCCCGCAGGCTGAACCCCAGCTATTGGTTGACAGATTCCCGAACTGTCAACACCAAAATAACACCCAATTAATAATTGGGTCCCAACACATAACCATAATACATACTTGGATAATTACTACATTACCCCAGGCTTGGCTTATTTAAGCCCAACAAGGCCAAATCCATAAGTCCAAAGCCAACTAGGAAACAAAGCCCAACGCATGGCCCAATTTTCCAAATTGGGCCCAACCCCTTACATGGGACTTACCCTAGGCCCATTAAATTATTTTAGTCCATATAATTATTCTTGGGTGGCCCATTAATAATCCAATCATCAAGGCCCAATAGAAAGGCCCAACAATAAACCCAAGTGAAGTTAGGGTTTCACATAAAATGCCAATTAGGGTTAAGTTTCCTACTTAACCCATTAAGGAATTATTCCTTTAAGGACTTAATCCATTAAGTCCATTCTTCTAAATAAGTCATATGGTGTGATTGGGCTTAATCACAAAATTCCATTCCAATGGCCCAAATGTGGGCCCCAACAAGTCAAAGCCCATAATCCCAAATTATAGTTTTCACATGAAATGATGATTAAGGTTCAATGTTTCTTTCTTAACCCATTAAGTCCATTATGCCTTACGCTAGTTTGCCAATGATTATTAATTATTATTTAAGATTTAATAAATAATTCTCGTGTGTGTCCCAAACAATTTCCACAAATTAGGGTTTTATTTGCATTATGGTTTTTCCAACCAAATATTAGTCCCTTTATCAACTTGTTGGCCTTTTAGGTCCATTAGGGCTTTATTGGGCCTACTAGGCCCACTAGAATGTCATTAAGCCCACTAGGGTTTTATTGGGTCAATTAGAGTCCATTAGACTCATTAGGGTTTTCACTAAGCCCATTTGGCTACATTGGGCCCATTAGCCTAACAAGGCCCATTAGGGTTTCAAGCACCCCAAACAAATCACACCTGATGAGGCAAGACACACCGCCACCCGACACAGCGGCCGGTGGCGGCAGGAGGCGGCAGCCACCACCCTAAGGTGGTGGTTTGAGTTTCTTTCTCATTATTCCATTTCCAATTACATGTTACAATGCTAAAACTCGAAATAAACACAAACACTAAACAACATAAACACACACACAACCACCCTATGGTGGCCGGTGGTGGTAGAAGATGGCAGCTACCGGCGGTGATTTCTTGTGGTTTCCAGACAAGCACATACACACCAACCAGCAACCCTTGCTCAGAAAATGAACCCAACACCCACCTGTAGTGGGTGGCGATGGTGACAGCACAGGAAACGGGCGGCAGTAGCGACCATACACGGCAACAACATCGTCGTCTGCGTCAGCCACCATGGCCGGCGGCCATGATGGTTTTTCATGAGCTCCAATCGACAAAAAGTCACACACACCCATGCAACTACATTACAACCCACGATCCAGCCTCTGTTTCATGGTAGTGACGACCCAAAATGATTTCAAGAAGATGGGAGGAGGAGAATGGCGACGGCGGAGCTGTGGAACGCAAAACGGCGCCACCAGGTGGCGATTAGCGGCGGCGACGCATCCCAGCGTCGATCGACTCGGAAGAAGAAGTGAGCAACGATTTAGAATTAGCAATAGCAGTCACGGTCTCGGTCTTCAAGCATGTCGTCGCCGGTAGAAGAGTAGTCGTGGTGGTTGCTCGATGAAGGGAACGGTGGCCGGTCAAGGAAGGAATAAGGAGGGTGATGGCTGAATATTTTCTTTAGGGTTAGGGTTCCTTACACTTATATACCCGACTCCATAACCAAGTTGCCATAATGGCAGAATTGGTCCCTCCCCATAAGATTTCTTCACATTTAATCTAATATTTACCCTTTTACCCTGGATTTGAAAATCTTCTTCAATTTAATCTGATAATTACCTTTTTAACCCAGTCCGTGGAAATTCCCATACAAATTAAGTCCCATAAACTACCAAACAACCCTCAATATCTTAATTATGACATAATCAACCCTTCCACCTCATTTCCTTTTAAATTAAGTTCAAATAATTACTACGGAGCCCCTATCTTCGTAAATATTATAAAATGAGTCCCAAACTCACGTTTTTAGCCCCCAACTTCTAAAAATATGGCAATTACTCCTCAAAACCAACACCCCGCATATATAATTATTTATTTTAGGGCTACTATTTGCTCATTTTTTTTATTGATTTAATAAATAAATCGGGCTTTACATGTCTAGACTCAAATCGAGGGTTTGAGAAATTTTTATAATGAAAATAATTTTTCTAAAATTAAAATTAAGGATTTTTTAGAAAGAACAAGGAGTGTGATGCATGCAATCGGCCGAGCTCAAGTAAGATTTCCCCAAGATACTCATACATGTTTGCTATGATATATCATATGATTATGAGAACTGCATGCTAGATTAGGGCTAAGGATCTAGAAAGGATGCCTTAGATGCTTACTGTATGCGTATGAGAATTGCATGCTAGATTAGCGCTAAGGATCTAGGAAGATGCCTTATGTGCCTGCTATATGTGCTTACTGAACTACATGATAATACTGACTAGTCGGCGATATGATAGCATGAGTACACTACTAGAAAACAGCTCTTTAATGACGCACAAACATTGACACGCCCTGATAGAGGACACGCATTTGTGCGTGGCCTAAAAAATAATGTCAGTTTTGCAAAATTTGAAGGATAGAGGACATGCATTTGTGTGTTCCCTAAAATTAGTGTTAGAAAAGATTATTTGTATGACACTAAATTTTATGTAATGGATTGTATTTTTGTATATGATATTTTATTTTCTATTAGGAGAAATTAAATGCAAATTTAATTTGAAAATTAGTAAATCTATAAATATTTTTTTTAACGTTTAAAATTACGATACGCAAAAAGGTGTGTCGTCTTCATTTATGACATGGCCTTTTTTGACAGGGGCTTTAATGATACACAATGCAAGTCGTAAGGTTACGACACGCAAATGCATGTCGTCTTCATTTATGATGGGGCTTTCCTTGACACGCATTGCATGTCGTAAATGTGTGTCGTAAATGTGCATTGTCTATAGACAACGCGCAAAAGCGTGTCGTCTCTCGTTATGACAGGGCCTTCCTTGACACACATTTGCGCATCGTCTGAGCATTTTACAACATGCATTGCGCATCGTAAAATATTGTTTTTCTAGTAGTGGTAGGATATGCTTGGTTTTGGTTACTCAATACACGCATGTTGCTTGCTTTGCTCTTTTAGGAGTCCTAGTTATCTTTAATCAGCTAGTAAACGAATACGTTAAGGTACATATTACGAGGACTAAATAATTTCAGAAGGTTAGCTCTAGCCCTATTTTGCAGCTCTTGTCTGAGTCCAACCGTTGTAGGTTAGGACCTATCATTCGACGAATTATCTGGTCTCAGTAAAACGTAATGGTATTCGTGAGCTAGTTGGGGAGAGATAGCAGGGACTTCTTATGCAGCTGATGGCGGAGAGTGGGTCAAAGATTACCCTAGTGTAAGCCTAGGATAAGATTAGTGGGGCGAGCAGTGGTAGTGAAAGGCACTTGGTGGAGTCAATGCAATTCTTGAGGAAAGTACGGATAGATGTGGAAGGTAGTATGGGCCCGTACTACTGAAAGAAAAGGATCCGTACTTGAATCAAAGGGAGTTGAGATTAAACCAGTGAACTTTTAAGTGAGTTTGAGGTGTCTCGATATTATGAATAACTCTGATGATTGTGTGGTTTGTTTTAGAATGGTGATAACACGTCACGGAGCAGGAGGTTCAAGTACATGGTTCAAGCCAGTTGGTGAAGAATTATGCGAGTTCATTACATCAGAGATTATGAGAGGCATCCTTAAGGTGACCTCGGTGATTTTCGGGTCGATTAAGGAAGGTATCATTGAGCTGATGGAGGATTGCCTTAAGGCATTCATGAGTGACATGGTACCTGGCCAGTCAGGGAATCGCAGGCTCTCATTCAAGGATTTCAGGGGATGCAGAGCACCAGACTTCAACGGGGTTAAGGACCCCATTGTGGCGAGATGATGGATCACTCACACTGAGTCTACGTAGGTGACAAGCTTCTACCCTGAGGGGTCGAAGGTCAGGTTTGTGGCTGGTTGTTTGAGCGAGCAGGCTAGAGAGTGGTGGGAAGCAGTCAGTGATACTTTGGGAGCTTTAGCTATTGAGGCTATGACTTGGTCGGACTTTGTGACCAGATTTCAAGCTGAGTTTGCGCCAGCTGTGAAGATTCAGCATCTAGCCAGGGAGTTCTTGGATATGTGACAGACTATCGAGTCAGTGGCAGAGATTACCACCAAGTTCATGGAGAGAGCCTTACTGGTCCCTCAGTACGCGGGTGATGAGGAGATGAAGAAAACCCGGTACCATGATATGTTGAGATCTAAAATTTGAAAACATGTCAGCTACTTGACATGCCTGACCTTGGATGATATGATAGCCAGAGCAAGTGAGAGAGATATTGACATAGAGCACCTTAGGAAGAGGAAGTTAAAGACTGGGAAGACGATTGGGTTCCAGGGAAAAAACCCAAGGGATTCGACTCAAGGTTGAAGGGCCAGCAGGGCTGGAGCCGCTATAGGAAATGCAGCAAGCCACACGAGGGAGTTTGCAGAGCTGGGGGATCAGGCTGCTACAAGTGCGGCAAGACTGGGCACTTTTGCAAGGATTGTACAGCCCCTACCCCCTCCATTCAAACATCAGACCTTATTTGCTTTCATTGCAATCAGAGGGGCCATAAAAAGGCCAACTGCCCAAGATTGACATCATGAGCGCTAGTGGTGGCGCCTGCTCCAGCGACCTTGCGAATCACATATGGCCGACAAGGCAAGTCAGATGCTCTGGTGGTGAGGAGCTGAGCCTTCCAGTTGACCGCCGAGTAGGCGCATGCCACACCAGATGTGGTGAAGGGTATGTTTTCTCCTCCCTGGCTTTTATTTTATGTCAGTTTTAATAATTATATTATGTGCATTTTGTTTAGGATCGTTCCATGTGAGCGGCATCCCACTACAGGTATTATTTGACTCGGGGCTAACCGATCATTCGTATATCTTGCACTCAACAAGAGGTTTGTTGAGTCTGCAGGCTTGTTGGATTGTCCTCTAGAGGTCAAGATTGCGGACGACCGATTTGTCCGCGCATCTGAGGTTTACAAAGATTGTGTTTTAAGGATGTATGACGAGCGTTACCTCGTGGATTTGGTTCCCATTTCTGTGTGTGGTAACAATGTCATCATAGGCATGGATTGGTTGAGCCATAATAGGGCAGTGATTGACTGTGAGCAGCAGTTAGTTTGTGTCAGGACCCTAAGTGGGGGGAAGTTGGTGACTCGGGGCGAGAGGCCATAGTATGGGCCAACTTTGTGTTCAGCAGTGAGGGCTAGGCGCTACCTTCAGCAGGGTTACACAGGTTATGTCTCCTACGTTATGGATACCCAGGAGGCGGGTAAGGCGACCGTGAGCGATGTGCCAGATGTGAGAGAGTATCCAGATGTGTTCCTGGAGGAGTTTCTAGGGATACCTCCGGAGAGACAGGTGGAGTTCATGATTGACCTAGTCCCAGGTGCAGCTCCGATAGCCAAGGCACTCTATCGGTTGGCTCCTCTCGAGGTGCAGGAGTTTTCTACACAACTGTAGGAGCTGCTAGACAAGGGATTTATCAGGCCGAGCAATTCTCCTTGGGGAGCCCCAATTTTGTTTGTGAAGAAGGATGGGTCACATTGGATGTGTATAGACTATTAGGAGTTGAATAAGCTAACGGTGAAAACCCATTACCCACTCCCAAGGATTAACGATCTCTTCGACCAGCTTCAGGGGGGCATATTGGTTTTCCAAGATCGATTTGTGTTCAGGCTATCACCAGATGAGAGTCAGAGATGAGGATGTACAAAAGACTGCTTTCCAGACTCGCTACGGTCATTATGAGTTCGTAGTGATGCCCTTTGGGCTCACCAATGCCCCTTCCATGTTCATGGACCTCATGAACTGCATATGCATACTGATGCTAGATCGGTCTGTGATACTCTTTATTAATGACATCTTGGTTTACTCTAAGATGTAGGAGCAGCACGAGGAGCACTTACGAGAGGTGTTGGATACCCTGAGGAGGGAGAGCTTGTACGCCAAGTTCTCTAAGTGTGAGTTTTTGTTGCGTGAGGTGTAGTTCCTGGGTCACCTTGTCAACCAGAACGGTATTCTAGTCGACTCGGCCAAAGTGGAGGTCATGATGAGATGGGAGGTTCCGAAGTCTTCATCTGAGATTCGTAGTTTCCTCGGGATAGCAGGCTATTATTGGAGATTCATTCAGGATTTCTCTAAGATAGCGGTATCCTTGACCAGGCTAACGAAGAAGGCCGTTGTATTTCGTTGGCGGCCTGAGCAGTAGGAAACATTCGAGACTTTGAGGCATAGGTTGTGCAAGGCGTTGATTTTAACGCTGCCAGTGTGATGTGTCCATCTCGGGTTTGGATGCAGTATTGATGCAAAATGGGCACGTCATCAGCTACACCTCGAGGCAGTTGAAGCCTCACGAGGTGAACTACCCGATGCACGACTTGGAGTTGGGGATGGTTGTTTTCACCCTCAAGATTTGGCGACAGTACCTCTATGGAGTCCATTGTACCATTTACACGCACCACAAGAGCTTGAGGTATCTGATGGACCAGCCAAATCTGAACATGAGACAGTAGAGATGGTTGGACATGGTGAAGGATTACTACTGTTAGATCCTCTACCACCTGGGGAAGGCCAATGTTGTGGCCGATGCACTTAGCCGCAAGGCATTCGCAGCCCTGATCAGAGATATCTTCCTGAGGATGACAGTAGTAACTCCGTTTTTGGAGCGGATCCGGGAGGCCCAGTAGGATGCTATGAAGGAGGAACACTGGAATAGTGAGCATATCGTGGGTCAGATTTCCTCCTTCGAATATGATAGTCGCAGACTGTTGACACTCTATCACAGAGTGTGGGTTCCGTATGTGGGTGGTGTATGCTAGATCCTAATGTGGGAGGTGTACAAGTTCGAATTTTCCATCCATCTCGGGGTGATGAAGATGTATAGAGATCTTCATCCTAATTATTGGTGGCCCTGCATGAAGCGAGATATAGCTTGGTATGTTAAGAAGTGCTTGACATGCAGGAAGGTCAAGGTCGAACACCAGAGACCTCACGGAAAGACACAGCCGTTGGATATCCCTGTGTGGAAATGTGAGGATATTACTATGGATTTTGTCACGAAGCTTCCAGGACCGCATGGAGAGTGGATTTGATTTGGGTCATCATGGATCGGTTGACCAAGAGTGCCCATTTCATTCCGATTCAAGAGATCATTTCATCCGAGAAGCTGGTTGACATCTACATCAGAGAGGTAGTAGCTTGACACGAGGTGCCAGTTTCCGTGATTTTTAACCGAGATGTACGGTCCACTTCCAAATTCTAGAAGAAACTTCATGACGAGTTGGACACTCGTCTATACTTTAGCACGGCTTTTCACCCGCATACGGATGGTCAGAGCGAGCGGACCATCCATACTTTGGAGGATATGTTGCAGGCATGCGTTCTAGACTTTGGTGGTAGATGGGATACCTACCTTCCCTTGGTAGAGTTTTCCTTTAATAATAGCTACAACTCTAGCAGCGACTGTCCTCCCTTCGAGATGCTACATGGGAGGAAGTGCAGAACCCCGATATGCTTGGGTGAGGTTGGACACAGGGTCATAGGGAGTACCAAGGTGGTAATCAAGACGACAAAGAAGATCCAACAGGTCTGGAGTAGACTCCAAACTGCCCAGAGTCGGCAGAAGAGCTATGCTGATAGACGTCGATCAGACCGGGAGTTTCAGATATGAGATATGGTCCTCCTGAAGGTGCCACCTTGGAAAGGTGTCATCCGGTTCAGGAAGCGGGGCAAGTTAGGCCCCAGATACATTGGTTCGTTCAGGGTATTGGCCTAGATGGGTTGGGTTGTGTATCGACTGGATCTGCCAGTCGAAGTTAGTCATATCCACAGCACCTTTCATGTATCCCAGTTACGGAAAAGCTTAGTAGATGACTCTGCAATGGTGTCTTTAGAGGATATTCAAGTGGATGATAGCCTGAACTACCTTGAGCGACCAGTAGCCATCCTCAATGGGAATACGGAGGATCTGAGCAACAAGAAGGTAGATTTTGTGAAGGTGCAGTGGCAGCACCGCAAGGGCTTGGAATAGACATAGGAGCCAGAGGATGAGATGAGGCAGCACTATCCAGAGCTATTTCCAGACACAGCAGACTTTAAAGATGAATTCTAAAATAAGTGAGGGAGATTTGTAACGTCCGGTTCCTGCTTGTGGAAGAAGAAGAAGCACGAGGACTCAAGAAGGAAGTAGTAGATCCAGAAACTTCATTCCATTTGCAGCATTTTCTAGTAAGCAAGCCTCAAACTTGCTTAATGATTTCTTAGATCTCTTCATTCTCACTTTCATTAGGTTTTGATCTAAGTAGCATGGTCCTTGGGAAATAGGTGTCCCAAGTGAGTATACTTCCAGATCTAGGACGTTGAAGGGATTTCATGGCATAAAGGTGCAAAATTTATGGCAATTGAAGCCCCATGCAAGCTTTAGGATATCATTTTGGCCTTTTAAGCTCCAAAAGGCCATGCATGGAGAGAAAGTCAGAGACTTTACGTGTTCATGTAGTGTCTAGGGTCTAGATCTCAGTTTGTATGCCTTAGCTTGAAGTATTAATGGCTTTTGGATCAAGATCTAGGTCTTAAAGAGTTAGATTTTGAACTAAATCCATTAAGGAAGGGTATTAACGGGTAAAGTTGGAAACTTTTACTCTTAAAAAGGACAATTTCAGTATGAATACGAAGTATGAAGCTTAGATATGAGGGATAGGAGCTTCATCCATTAAGAAGGGCTTAACAGACTGAAGAACTCGACGAGTTCATAGAGGAACTCAACGAGTTGGGTCGAAGTATCCTGATTCTGTAAAAAGGAAAAACTCGACTAGTTCAAGGATTACTCGACGAGTTGACTGGAGAAGTCTTGATTATGTTTATAAGAGGAACTCAACGAGTTGTTAAAGAACTCGACGAGTTGGATAGCGATTTCAAGGTTTCATGATTTATGGAACTCGGTGACTTGAGTCAACCCAAAATGTTGACTTTGACCATAATGTTGACTTTGATCAGGGTGTTGACTTTGACTTTGACTTTGATCAAAGTTGACCCTTATGGGGTTATGAGTATAGAAAAGTTAATTAAAGGGAATATTTTATGTTTAGGAGTTTGAGTGGGGTTGATTTCAGAGTCGAGGATAGTTCAGCTACTTCATGACATTTGAGGTGACTTACCTTCCAGTAGAAGTGGGTCAAAGGCACCAATGCCAGCCCACTAGTAGCTTATTATAGTAGAGATATTTGTCTTTGTGATAATTGTCTGGCATGCCACTATCTGTTATTCTATATGTGCTAGTATGCTATGATATTATGTGATAGTGGTAGGAGTGGGAATAGTCCTCGGACCCGGTTGAGATAAACCGAAGGGTAGGTTGGGCACGTGGATATGTCTGATAGTATGATTATGCTATGTATTATGTAGTATTGGTAGGGTAAAATAGTCCTTGTAACTGGTTGAGATAATTCAGAGCGTAGGTCGGGCACCCAGATATGCCTGGCAGGGTAGGTCGAGCACCCAGATATGCTTGGCAGGGTAGGCTGAGCACCCAGATATGCTTGAAAGGTAGGTTGGGAACCCATATATGCCTGATAGGTAGGCCGGGCACCCAAATATGCCTGGCAGTATGTGATTATGTGGTATGATGGGGGAACTCATTAAGCTTTGTGCTTATAGTTTTCATTTTTGGTTTCAGGTACTTCATCTTCAAAGGGAAAGGAGCCGGCATGATCACAGTGCATCACACTACATTTTCCGCACATGAGATCTTTGGGAGTTTTACTTTGATATTTTTTATCATGACATGTTTTGACTATTGATACAGTGGTTTTGCTATGAGTTGATATTATAGATGTTTTCAGACAAATGGTTTTATAATTATTAAATAAAAATGAAAATTTTGGCCTTAAATGTTAGGATGTTACACCTTGACTTTGACTTTTGACTTTTTGACCAAGTTTGACCTGAGGTATTTTGAGTATTTTCAGTTGTATTTGACATTGGTCACTATTTGATGAATAGGTGACGAGTAGAGCCGATATTCAGAGTCGAGACCTCTTTAGTTATTTGTTCATATCTACCCATGCAACTCTGCTTCCTCGTTAGTAAGTACCGAATAAAACAAAACTTGGAAAAGAATATCACAAAACAATTAACATTTTTGGTGTTTTTGCTAACTGAAAAGTTATTGCATCCGAATGTGGGTATTTATAGAACATCATCGATTTAATGTTATTCAGCAGGTTTGTGTTCCCAATTCCTAGAAGTGGGACATTGTTACCATTTGGTATGCTACAAGTACATCATTCCTTGAATCTTTTAAATTAGAGAGAATAGAATCGTTTTAAGCAACATGTATGGTGGCTCCCGAATCAATCACCCAAGGGGTATTGAATATATATTTACCATTCATGTTTATTTTAGGGATCTATGTATCATTTAGCTATTTAAATCAGCTTTATGTACTGTTCAAAACTCAGCACCAGTATCAGGCTAACTTTAATTTCAACATTTGTTGCTTCAGTTTTGGTGTGGCTTGCTTTCATTAATCCCATATTGTATTATGTAAGAGGGTATCCCACCATTCCAGATGACCTATTTTCTTGAAACACCCATCAATGGTGTGACCAAGTTTTCCATAGTGTTTGCACTTCAAATTTTCACGATTTTTCTTCTCATTTTAACCCTTTTCAGAAATCTAATGGGTATGCATTTGGAATGTTGCAGTGTTGACAATAACATTTCTTGATGTGGAGATGTTGCTTTGGTGTTCATCTTCCACAACAAGATGGTAGGTGGTAGAGAAGGAATAGGTTTGGTGCTCAAAATCTATGTGTTTTACAGTCCGAAAAAATCATCGAGCCCCATAAGAAACTCGTAGAGTCGTTCCTTTTCTTTTGCATCAAAAAGCCTTTCTCCTAGATCGCATGTACACTTCCCACATGTGCATTTGGGAATAAGTGAAATTGGTTGGATTTTATCCCATATCCCTTTCATCTTGGTATAATATGTTAAAACAAAAGCTTTGTCTTGTCTTAGTCATATTAGAGTGTGTTTTAATTCATACGCCCATGGAGTGCTTTCTTTGTTGAATCTCTCTTCGAGATCACCCCAAATCTCCTCTGTTGTGTTGGCGGGCTTTACAGTGTTTTTGAAAAAAAAAATTCCATACCTTTTAATGATTGCATCACTTTGTTGTCATGGCTTCAATTCCGATGAGTCGGGTTGAATAATGGATTTGTCGATAAATCTGACACAATTTTTGGCGAATAAAAAAGCATTTATCTTTCTAGACCGATCAGAATATTTGTTGTCGGTGAGGCTTTCGTCAATGCGTATTTTTCTTGGATAATCATTGTGATGCATGTAATATGGTGAGTTTGGATCGGAAAATGGGTTGGCGTTCGGAGTTCCGTTGCCGTCGAGATCAGTTACTACACTATCAACCATGAAAACTATTACAGATCAATTGACCCGCTCTGGTAGCATATATAATTTGATGTTTAGGTTTAAACTGAAAGAATCATATTATAGTAGTTAGAAAATAAAGTTCAACACCAACCTATAAAACCAAGACGAAGAGTCCAGTAGCTTCTAGCTACATCTCTATCCCCCATCGTCTTCGTTAACATCAAAGTTCATATTATTCATCTCAAAGCATGCAATAGCCTTTGAAAGAAAACCATAAGCAATAGAGGGGATCAAACCCCACCAACCGTCCATAAGAGGCAAAAAAGAATAAGCAACTATTTAGGGTTTATGAGGGAGAAAGAGAGAGATGACACATATAGTTGCATGAGAGCAACTCCAGAGAAAGAAGAAGAAGCAAAAGAGTTGTTAAGAAAATAAACTGTTATAGAATATTATGACACTTCATGCTTAAAATCATTGGTCTTCACGTGTAATTAAATCAATGAAATGACCTCAAGCTTTTATGGTGGGGATTGTTGTTGGGTTAATCGGATTTATGAGTGCAGGGGCATTTTAGGAAAGTTATATATATAAGTTCTGTTTGATTGTTTTAGAGTTTGATAAAGTTTCTATTTTACTTGGTTCATCTTTTACATTTAGAGTTTGAGTAGGATACTATCTTAATTAGTATAAATAGTTGTAGTCGTTTGTTTTGTTAATGTAATTTCCGGTGCTTCTATTTAGTTTAACTTTGTTAGCAAGCAACTTGTTTCTTTTTTTTCTGTTTCATTTAGTTTTGTTTCGTTGCATTGGTGCACAAGGTGCAACTTTTTTTTGTTTACACTTGGTATCAGAGAGAGGTGAAGACATTGCCGGTTTGAGAGTCAGTTTCAAGAAAACCATAACCTTTCGTTGTAGGGAAGACGCAGTGGGAACTGGGTTTGGTTTAAGGGGGTGTAGATTTTTTTTTAGCGCAAGTTGAAGCATCTCAACATCAACCCCAATTTTTTTTTATTGGGCTTGTTCTAAGGTAGAGAGAGACTAATCGGAGGCGCGGAATAAACGGACGGGAAAACGTCAAAGTGGGTGACTTTGATTTAGTTCGTTTTGAAGGTGATGGAAGATGGTAAAGGTGGTCGTGACATTGTCTTATTGTTCGATGGAAAAGTGTTCTTGGAACAAGTTTGATTAGGTCGGGGTTGTCAAAAAAAATAATAAAACGTTGATCAGTTGAAATCAGAAGGCATAAAGTTCTTGAATAGTTTGTTCATGATAAGGGGATATCGACGTAGGTGCGTGAAAAGCGGGCATGAAGGATCCGTCAAAGCAGATAGGTTTGGATTCAGTTCGTTTGACAGATTGAAAGAAAACGGTGAAGCAGGTGGCTTTGTTTTCTTCGTCGGTGGAGTTGCCTCCTTGAAGAACGGTAATCGGAACAAAGGAAGAGATTGGAAAAACAACACGGTATGAACATCATGACGGTGGAAGTTCAAATTGGATGACTTTGGATCTAGTCGGGGTGAGGTCGTGAATCCAGGAAAAGTCTAGATGGTAATGAACGTGTCCAACGGGATGTCATGGTATATGTTACATGTGTTGTCAACAATCAAATGGATTGAGTGAAGACTTTGGACACAACCGAGGTGGTGGTCGGGTGTCCAGGAAAGGTCGAGAATCGAGATGGTTCTAAAAGGTGATTAAACGTTGTAGTTAATGGGTGGTATGAGCAATCCGATTAACTGGTGGATTGTTGGGTTAATCAGATTTATGAGTGCAGGGGCATTTTAGGAAAGTTATATATTTAAGTTTTGTTTGATTGTTTTAAAGTTTGATAAAGTTTCTATTTTACTTAGTTCATATTTTACATTTAGAATTTGAGTAGGATACTATCTTAATTAGTATAAATAGTTGTAGTCGTTTGTTCTGTTAATGTAATTTCTGACGCTTCTATTTAGTTTAACTTTGTTAGCAAGCAATTTGTTTATTTTTTCTGATTCATTTAGTTTTGTTTCTTTGCCTTGGTGCACAAGGTGCAATGGTTGCCAATGTGTGTTTATGTGTGTGTGTGTGTGAGAGAGAGAGAGAGAGAGAGAAACGATTCGATGTGAAGCTCTTTATCAACTCCAAAACATGGGGAGTAGTTGAATCTGGTCACCATTCTCAAATGTATGCAACCATGTGAGTTAGAGTAAGATCGGATAGACGTGGGCAGCTGAAGACAGAGGTATAGTGCCAGGCCAGTGAAGTACCGATATAATTACCCATTTTAAAGGGCTAAGATTTAAAGTATACAAGATCCAAAGGCTATGGTTTTCTTGACGGACTGTGGTTAGTATAATTATAATTTTAACTTATCCCAATACTAACATACAAACATAAATAATAAATAAAAATAATCTTCATTTGTTACATAAAATTAAATTAAAATAAATTTTAGGAAAAAAAAAAACAGCAGAATTTAGCAAACACATGAAAACGCCAGGATGAGAAAACGTTTGCCTTGTAGCTGGTGAGGGTTGTTGGGGTCCCTTCGCCCAAACCCCTGAAGGCATAACTCCCCATCCCCTCCGATCCTCTGTTCCACCGCTTCCCTCTAGATGGCTCCGCCACCCGCCCCTTCTCACGCCATCATCCTTCCCATGGAATCCCCGTTTCTTCTTCTTTAAGAGGTATTCATATACATGTATATGTTTTTATTCAATCAATCAATAATACATATCTATGGTGTATCATTTGGGTATGAGAAATTAAATTACCTCATACCTTTTATACCTACAATTATTCCTACCCACTAAAATTATGACAAATCATCATTCAATTTAATTGTAATTGATATATTCCTAATATAACCTTAATGAGTTAGTTAAAAAAATATAGAATGATGATAATTGTCATAATTTTATTGGATAGTAACATTTGTAAGCATAAAATGTAGGAACCAATTTAATTTCTCTTTGGGTATTGTCTCATAATCTCATTATGTCTTCTCCCCTTTACTTCATCATTTCCTTTGTTCACAAAAGGTCTAATTACCCTTTGCTCTCTTGATCCCCCTTTTGTTACTTTATTTCCTTTTCTGACTCTTTTTTTTTTGTTTTTTTGGATATCATGATATTATGGCATAGGTCATGCCTAATGTTTGTTAAATTACCATCTTCCAGATATGGGTTTTAGAAGTTAAAAAGATGTTTTACTCGTGTAAAAACATATTGATATTACTCCCTTGACCTTTTAATTTTCTAAACAAAGATTCACTAAGCTCATGATGTATCTAGCAGAAGTTAGATGATTGCTTTACATTGTTTTAACGGTAAATTACAAATTTGGTCCTTGTGCTTTACTCAAAATCACAAGTTTGGTCTATTTCTTGAAATATCCCCAAACTCGCCCTTTAACGTATTTAGTCCCTTTGCTTTACTCAAATCCCAAGTTTGGGGCAATGTTATTTCTTTCAAGACTTGCATTCAGTTGTCGAGAGCGACTAAATCCGCAATAACATGCAAACTTAAGGACAAGTTTGGTAAGATTTAAAACTTTACTCTTGTTTTAAGGTGGGTGGTGGCAGTTGTCCTGAAACTTTTTTCTAATTTCATGTATGCACTTAGTTTATTCCATTATTATACAAATGATTTTCCTCTTTGATTAATATATTTGTTTCTAATTCCAAACTAGGTTGATGAAGATGACTATCATTGGAGACTCAAGAAAGGGAATATCTTGAAATTTTCACATGATTTTTTTGCCACAAAATCACAATTAGCTCAATGAATTAGTGAGTGAAAATGTTCTTGTAATTTAATGTTGGGTTAAATGCATATTTATGTAACAACATTAACTAAATGAGGACAAATTTATCAAAATTTAAGACCTAATGGAGAAAGCCTCTTTTTCTTTTTCTGTTATTGGAGACTCAAGTAAATGGCCTATATTGGTAAAAGACAATCGCGAGCCTAGTCACCATAGTGGATGAATGTCTCATGGACAATTGGACATAACAACAAACACTTGATGTGCATTTTATCAACATCAAAAATCTTCACAAAATCATTCAAATTAAGCTCACCCAAAGCATCTTTTAACAAAACCTGTTATAAATTATCATAAACACCAGTCAAACATGGATAAAATCACACGAAAAAAGACGATTAGGATGAAAAAAGAGAACCAACTACCTCACCTACTTTTATTTATCTCGGGATTCAGTGTACGAATGATGTGGAAAATTACGTTTAACATAATTTTAGGGATGCGTGAGTGATTAGGTTTCTTCTTATTTCTTAATCTCATTGGCGTGCGTCAAATGGGAGTCGCAGTTGGGTCACCTGCTATTTCCATTTTTTTCTCGTTGCGCATGATATTGGTGGCCTAAAACTAAAATTGTGACTTCCAATAACAAAGGAATTGATAACAAAGAGTAAGTGTTTGTATGTGTGTCAGTGCGTGTGGTTTAAGGTTTGTGAAGCTTTTGTGTCGTCATTTTCAAGCACCAATAAGCACAAAGACACAATCATGCCTGAAAAGTGTAGGGGAAGTTATTTCAAGTCTTCTTTAGTAATAAAATAAATATAAGTCAAGTTGTAATTTACGATTCATATTTGTTAATTATCTTTTGTCGCCTCACCCGTTAATGTATGTTTGGACTTAAATATTTGCTTTGCTTTTAAAAAATATGAATCTTAAAATAAACTATTAAAATATAATTCATAAACAAAAAATTACCTCAAAACATAACCTACCCGTCTTATCTAATTTAAACAAAAATATATATTACAAATCCTTTTTTAAAATTATTGTCATTGTCAAACATGCGCTTAAGGCTTAAGATACAAAACATAACATCTTATTATATTAATAATATTAAATTAAATTAGGCATTACACATTTTTTGGTTCTTATATTATAAAGGGTAAATATTATAAGATTCATAGCATCTATTAGTTACAGTTTATCATAAGTAGAGTTATTCATTCAAACTCGTATATACCAAAAAAAAAATGCAAAATGAAAACCCAATATTTTGGCATGATATCATATACCAAATTTATATATTATATTAACTTTTATATAATCCAAAATATTGGCAAGATATCATATTTAAATCAATTTTTCGCTAGTTTCCTCATCTCAATATAAATCAATTGATATTTGATAAAATGGGACATAAAATGATTCGCCAAATATATTAAGTTTGAAAAAAATGTATATAATTCATTTAATATTATTGAGAAAATCTACTCATTACACATAAATAAAATTTCTGAATTGGAATATTTTTTTAGTAACCCTAACAATATGTTTTTTTTTATATATAAATTGTAAACCACATCAACATCACAATTTAATGCACGCTTTATAACCAGCTCTTATTACATTCTGAAAACTGATTTAGACTCTAACCCCCCTCTCCCTCCTCGTACGACGACTGAATTTACGATATTACCCTTCGAACACCCCATAGTCAGTTAATCCAAAGTCCGAACGCCACAACCATTGACCTCAATGTACGTCGTGCCCTTAGTGGGGCAGTTCAAAACCGCAGTTGATGAACGTCTCTCTATCGCTCTCGTCTGTTCATTCTCTCTCTCACACACATACACACAGTATGCCTTTCTCTCTCTAGACTTACGAAAGCAAGAGATGACATGAGCATAGATATGTTTGAGTTCATATTTGGATGGAGAAAAGCTTCCAAGTGGTAAATTTCGATGACAATTTTATCAAAAAGATTTTGGTTTTTTCGTGTTTTATTATATGTATAATAATCTCTTATCTCTGGTTTTGATGGGATTTATCATGGATGTAGCAAGAAGCTGATCAGGAAGGTTCATTGTCGTTTGAGTCTGCTAAAGAACAAGAGATGCTGTATAGTCAGACAGATCAGAAACGACGTCGCAGAGCTAATTAAACATGGTCACTACCAATCTGCCTTCAATCGGGTATTCTTAGTCTTTCGGTATAAAATAACAACGTAATGCAAAAATATATATCTCGTAATTGTATTGATTTTCTTTATTTCAGTATTTTTTTTTATTCTCATCCTCTTACAATGTTTATATTTTATAAAATCTATCAACCAAGCAATGTAATCCAAGTACAAAGACATTGTTCTAATTAATTGAGTGGCTTCTGGATTGGTGGAATTTCTAATAATTTGAAGGATGTCCTAATAATCCTTTGTTCTTGAAATTTATATTTAATTTGTTTGAATACAAACTATCGTCTTTTGCTCTTTTTTACTTCATTTAAATTTTGGGTTTGAATGTTCATCTCTTCATATACCATTGATAAAACAAACAAATATTCATAAAAACTGAAATATATAGAATATTGTCGCATAGACATAAATACATTCTAAAACGTACTAAGATTTTGAAAAGAATGAATTCGGATTGCATTCCAATTCCACAAACCAAAGCCATTACAAACCTAGATCTTTCTAAATCCAAATCCTATTATATACAAATAAAGAAAATACATTGCCAATTCTTGTATTTAACCTAAAAATATAATCCACCACATGCGTGACATGCCCTCATGTACAAATAAATAAGTCGAAATTATCACATCTTTTTCTTCTATATAACCCGTGTTCACCAACTTTTCAGGTGGATCAAATCTATAAAGACGAATGCATAGTCAATGTATACGACCTATTGGCAAATTTTTGTGAATTTATTTCACTTCAACTTTCCTACATTCGTCGAAACAAGTACAATTCATACAATCTCACATATAATTATTACCCAAAATTTACATAATTCAAACTAATTTATGTTTTTTATCTTAGGGATTGCCCAAATGACATTAAAGAAGCTATATCAACCCTAATTTTTGCATCAGCAAGATGTGGGGACATCCCAGAGCTTCTACAGATACGAAAACTTTTCCGCAACCGTTATGGGGAACGGTTCGAGGCAACCGCTCTTGAGTTTGGTCCCGGAAATCTTGTCAATTTTGAGGTACTTATTTAAACTTTTGATTTTTTTTTAATGATTATGTTGTTTTGAATTATATATAAAAAATAATTATTTTATATAGATAAGAGAGAAGTTGTCTATCACTAAGGTGCCAAATGAAGTGAAGTACAAGTTGATGGAAGAGATCACTACAAGTGTTCTACAAACAGGACCTTTGGCATTTGAGTTTACTTCTGAGCTGCATCGACAGGTTGTACCTTTTGCATAATAATCTGTAAGCTAATTGTCTCAAGGGTAGTTGTCTAATTTTTCCATGGACATGAAGGTTGTAAGGATTGTAGCTCTATCATATGTTTCAAGATTTGTATTTTCTATTATTGGCAAGTATCATTCTTCATTCTTGAAAAACAAAAAACAACCCTTTTAAGCGTATCACTCTTCCTTTTTGCAATTGCAGGCAAGTAAAGGCAATACTGATCGAGATGTTCAGGGCATCGGAAACAATCAGATCGCACATGTTGACTTTGACCATCTCGCCGGAGACAATGATCGATCGATAACTGATCGTTTTGATGCCGAATCCTCATCGGAAAATTCAACTACTAATATGCCGGAAGAAATTGTTTATCTTGACGATATTGAGGAGTTCCAATCTCCGTTGAACAATGGTACAAATGGAAAGGACCAAAGAGTTTTCGTGTTCAGATCATCCGTCGTCGTTCCCGTGGTAGAAAGTCGTAAAAATCATCAATTTATTGATTTCGATTTCGAGAAATCTGAAGGTTTGAGAATCTTGACAAAAGGGTCAAGAAAATCGAGGAAAAGATCGGTCTCATCAGATATCGAGTGCTCCGGCTACTACGGCAAAACGTCCCAACGCCGGAGAGCCAACGACGAGAACAGAATAAGATCAGCTATGCATTCCCCCCGTATATCTTCGCCATTGTCAGGCCATGAAAACATTTTTGTTAAACAGATTGGGGAAGTGGGTAAGTGTTCTAGAGCAATAACTATGCCTTCTATGCGTTTGACAAAATGTCTAGAAGAAAATGTAGTGAGGTCGAATTCGTTTCCGGTTCAACCGTCTTCGCCTCATGTCCACCCGAAGCTTCCGGACTACGATGAGTTAGCGGCTAAGTTCATGGCTCTCAAGAAAGAGAACCTGCAAAAGCAGAAGTAGAATTGGAGGTGATGTTTAGACTTTAGACACGAGAGAACATGGGATAGAGTTGTTTACTTTAATTTTGTGTTCAAATTTAGTTTTATGTTAGGTTTGTTGCATTTGTTTATATTATGAGAAAGAATTGTCAACAGTTATTGAAGCAAAATTTGGATATTGAGATAAAAAAAAAAAAAAACACAGCCTTGTGCTGTGCAACAAAATTTTGTATTTTCTTTATTAATAGGGCTATTGTCACATATCACAACCCACTATTTTTTTTTATTCTAACCTTCTAGGTGCATAAACTATAGAAATCGGGATTAAGATATCATTTGGTACGTAGAAGAGGACTGGTCTAGACAAAACAAAATTATTTTATAGGCTATTTGGCATGAATGGAACAAAAACTTAGTCAATGGTACTAAAATTTGTAAATTTAGTCCTACCCAAAAGGGTGGAACCGAATTAGACAACACAAATTAATCTATACAAGGACTAAACTATCATTTATTCATCTCTCACAACATCCACTCTTCTCCACTCCTCTCTCATCATTGTGCAAATAATAAACATGAACAATTATTTATTTATTACATCTCTTGATCTATCTCTTGTATGTCTACTTAGTTAGGCTATATATTTCTTTGCTTTTATTTATGACTTTTCTTTCATCTTGACATGTCGTATTAAAAAATGATGCAATCACAATATTCTTATTTAATTAGAAAACAATACACATCGCAATCTAATTAATTGATGATAAATTTTATTAGTTTTATGGTAATGTTAATTATTTTGTGTTATTGATATAAGGATAATATCATAATTTTTATCGTTTTGTACTATCGTATTTTTACCAAACTTGCACATATAGTTTGTTATGTTTTATCCAATCCAGTTCCATCCAATCTAGTCCACTCTTGTCCATCTACCAAACGCTACCTAAAAACACAATTATTTGGAATATGAAAGGGTTAATAAGTTCTCATCTCTTGGTTGCCATCTTAGTCATCATAGTTGGTCAATGTGGGCTTGCGATGTCGTTTACATAGACTTTCTTTTGAAATTATAATTTCAAAAAAAATCAAAAATCAAAATTAAACCAAGATATATCTTAGAATATTCGTCATCTTCAAAGAACGGTAAATCGAATAACAAAATCAAATTCAAAGATTTGCATGTAGAAGAAGAAAGAAGAAGAAATTCAATAAAACATGTGGGGTCTTATAAGATCTTTTCCATTTTTTGATATCAAGCCCCAGAAGCTTCATGACCTGTATGTCACGTTCGAAATGCTATACTCATTTGGAGTACTCTAGAAAGTGCTAGAATCTACAAAAATTAGCCAAAGGATCCCAGAACGTCCTAGAATTCTCTAGGACAATGAATAATGATCTAGCACACCTCATGAAGTCTTGTAAATAAATGTAGCTTGGTAGAAAAATCTACAATACTCATGAATGTAAGTAAATGTAGTAATCTCTAGAAACTTTCCAAGAGGAAGTAAGAGCCTATAAATAGGGGAGGAGCTCATGTTCTCCGAACCAGTGAAAGTTGTTTTGTATTCTTTTGAGTTTTTATAATACAAGTTCTTTTTCGTTTGTAGCAACTCTAAAGCCTTAGTATCTTGCTTTCTAAGTCGTTAGTACATCTCAAGGAAGTGTAGTAAGTCGAAGTAACACTAAGCAGCACACTTAAGTTGTTCCGTGACACATGGCATCAAAGCCATGTGCGTGCAAGCAAGAGATCGTAGCCATGGAAGGAGAAAGTGAAGTAACCAACATGCCCCCTCTCAGGAGAATGGGATAAAGTCCAAAAAGAGGCACCAATCGGTAGATGCCTTGGAAAGCTTAAAAAACAAGCTTACAAGGGTGAAGATTAACGTCGGTGACATCCTTGAGTGGAAGGATATCGTCGATCGGCTTGTGGGAGATATAAGTTACACGAGTGTTAGAATAAAGGAGTCCATCAGTGTCCTCAAGGAAGAAGTCCTCGTATTGATCAACACCTTGCCAAACGAGTTCTATGAGAAAACAAGTGCATTTTAAGCTAAAGTAAATATATAGAAGGCAGCGATAGCTAAAGGAGCTACTACGAAGATGACATCACACACAGAGGCACCTAAACCCTTGGAGTATGGAGGTAAGCGCGACCCTAAACTACTAGAAGATTTTTCTGGTCCCTATAATTTTATTTCAATGTTATCAGAGTAAAGGACGACAACTTTAAGATAGACACGATTGTCGTATATTTGTGTGAGAATGTCGCTCTATGGTGGAGGCGGAAGCCTGGTGACATAGAAAAGAGACTTTACACTATAGACACATGAGAAGAGTTCAAGAGGCATCTCGAGAAGCAATTATGCTCCCATAACACCAAAGATGTAGCCATGAAAAAACTTCGAGGATTGAAACACGTTGGGTCGATAAAGATTATGTGGTCGAATGTAGTACTTTGATGCTTGACTTGTCTGACTTATAGGAGAAGGAAAAGTTATTTTACTTCCAAGATAAACTACAATCTTGGGCTTACAATGAACTCAAGAGAAGGAATCTCCAAGGCGTTGATGAAGATATTTCCGTAGCAGAAGACCTTATGGGATTCCGAAGAGATGCTCCAATTAGAAAGCCTAGTAGGGTAGATAGACACACACCAAGGCTGCCACAAAGGGAAGATAATGTATGCTGCTAAACCCTCAACTTTTAAGGGAAATTTGATTGAAGGAGGATCCCAAAGGGAGGTGAAGTGTTATTTATGTGATGGCCCTCATCTGATCATAAATTATCCCAAGAAGAAAAGCTTCAATGTCATGTGATATGAAGATAAAAAGGAGGAAAGGGATGAAGTACGAATAAGCTCCATGTGACTCCTCAACTCAGCGGAAAAAGAAGAATCCCAAACAAATAAAGGAGGAGGTTTCATGTTTATGAAAGTCAAAGCCAACAACTAAGTCACTAAAGCCTTAGTTGACACATGTGCATCCCATAACTTCCTTGCTTAAATGAAGCTAAAAGGATGAATATCGACTACACAAAAGAGGTAGGTTGGCTAAAAACTATTATCTCTCCTTCCGAACTAATCCTTAGAGTTTCACATGAAGTAGTTATCAAGATAGGAGGGTGGAAAAGCCCCATCAATATGAAAATTATGATGATGTATGTATTAGAATAGTGTATAAGGCTGCAACTATATTAGGCAAGTATTTGACCCGATTATGCATGGTCCTTTTGGGTTGCCTTCACCATAGCAACTTGGTAGGATGATTTATTATGAGAGAATAGATATTATTAATATATTATGAGAATAATATAAGGAATAATAATATAGTTATTTGATTAATATAAGTCATAGATTAATTTGGTGACTTAAAGAGATTAATTAAATAAGAGGGTATAAACTGTCAATTGTTTGATAGTTAAACTTTAGACTGTAAATCCTTATTGATAAAGGATTGGACAATTTCTAGGGCTAGGATAAGCCAAAATCGTCCAAAGGGTTATCAAGGAAAGGATATGGATTAACTTAAAGTCTAAGTTATCCAACTAGGGTTTAAGTTGTAACCCTTAAGGAGTCTACAAGTATAAATAGACCCTATGGGATAGGGAATTCGACACATCATCTAAGGTAGAGAACCTCTGGCCGAATTTCACCTCTCTCCTCTCTCTCAAATCATCCTCTTTGCTAGTTGGTGTTTGTAAGCCACTAGAGGAGTGATAATTGTGACTCTAGAGCTCCAAGACAACAAAATCAAACAAGAGAATCAAAGGTATGTTTCTAGACCTGATTTTTGTGTTGTTCTTACACCTAATAAGTCATTAGAAGTCTTGGATTCAAAGCATGTTTAATAGAGAAACCTAGATCCGAGCATTAGGGTTTGTATGCGCACTTAGGAATGTTCTTATGTACAAAACCCATCAGTATGATTATCCTATGATATTAAGAATTGAATTCCTAGACTAGGTACATCATTTTTCATTTGAAGAATAAACTATGGAATCACTAAAGGTTCTATAATACACATCATACCCTTGGAAAGAAGCAGAATAGAGTCTCGAACCCTATCAGTCATGCAACTAAGTAAGGTACTTAGGAAGGGTGAAATTACGTACTTGACAACATTGAAAGAAGAATTCATCCCTTCCAAGGTATAAATACATTTAAAGATTAAGGAATTAATGGAAGAATTTAAGGACGTGATGTTCAAAGTTGCTAAAGAAACTACTACCAAGACAGGAAGTTGATCATGAGATAAAACTAAAACCAGGAGATAAACCACCAACAATGTGTCCTTATTAGACGGCTCCACCAGAGTTGGAAGAACTAAGGAAAGAATTAAAGGAACAACTGGATGTTGGATTTATCCAACCCTTGAAGACCCTATTCAATTCCCCGGTGTTGTTCCAAAAAAGCATGATGGGAGCCTAAGAATGTGTGTAGATTAACGGGCGTTAAACCAGGAAATAATAATGTAACATCCCAAAAATTTCAACAAATTTAAACATTTCAAAACAACCCATTTACTAATAAAAGTGTTTCCAAAACATGATTTAAAATCAAAGTCTCCCAATATCCATTCAGTTGTAAAACCAGGGATGTATACGGTCATGCCTTCACCTTGTCATGGTCCACAGAAGAATTTGAAACTATAAACCAAAAATGTAAGCACGAAGCTTAGTGAGTTCCCCCAAAGTACTAGCACACAAACAGATAATGTATACAAATAAAAGCATGTATTTGGTCCACAACTAAAACATTGGATTACCTCTAAGCCTACAATATGAGTCTAGCTTGCCTATCGGGCCCAAATATCATATCTAGCTTGCACCTGATCTCACAACATAAGTATAGCTTGCCATCGGGGCCCACGACTTACGTTTAGCTTGCTCCCTAGTCCAATCATTCCTCAGACTGGAATACAAATGTTTAGCCCTCAGTACTAGTTTGGTATACCAACCGGTCCTCAGCTCGTACCTGGAATGCTATTGAGCCCTCAATATGAGTTTGTTATGCAATATCTGGTCCTCAGATCATATATGGAATGCTTTAATACCCTCAAGCCCTTAGTATGAGTCTGGCATACTACCCGATCCTCAGCTCGTATCCGGAATGCATCTGAGCCCTTAGTATGAGTCTGGCATACCACCCGGTCCTTAGCTCATATATGGAATTCTCCAAGGTTTGTTGGCTACAGCACAAAGCAGTACAACCTCAACCCAACACAATATGTCTACAAATAACAACATATACAGATAATCATGCAGATAGAATCATAGTTAGTCCTACAGATCTACCAAACTAGCATATCAATAACTAGCATAATCATGCATATCAGTGAATATCAGAATATCAAACCAATGGACTGGCCTTGGTGCCTTCGACCCGTAAGTACGGTGAGAAAAACTCACCTTACAAACTGAACAGAAGTTGATGAGGTCCCGACTCTAAATCTCAACTCCAACCGACACTTTTTCCTCCAAGTGACCAATCTCAATCAAAATCCTAAAATACCCAAAATACCCTCAAGGTCAAACTTGGTCAAACCAACTAGGTCAACCGAGTCAACCCAGCCGAGTCAACTTAAGACATCACAACTCTTGCATGGAAGGGATAGAAGGGCCAAGATCATACTTTTATAGTTCATAATAGCTTTATAATGGATAAAGTTTATCCATTAGAATGGTCCTAATAAACAAGATCTAGTCTTTAAGTCTCAAAGGGACCCAAAAGATCATCTTTTTCAACTTAATCTTTTAAGTACAAGTCTGTAACTTTCATATTTGAATCAAAATGATGTTTAGATGGATAAAGTGTCCAACTTTATCCATAACAAGGTCACAAACTTCCATGATCTAAACTTTATGCACTAAAATGACCAAAAGTTCACAACATCCAAAACTAGTTAGATTAAACAAATGCATCATCAAGATTCAAACTTTATACCTCTAGAAGATAGATCAAGGTGAACAAAGTCTAGATCTACAAGCTCCAATGCAACCGAAACTTCTCGAAGAAGTTCCTTCTTCTCTAAGGTGCACCATGTATACTCCAAAACACTCAAAAACACCTTCTTTTATCACACAAGGATCAAATAGGGTTAGGGTATCATGGAAGGGGTGTTGGAGGGGTGGAGGCTGAGAATGGAGTAGGTTTGGGAGAGTTAAGGAGCTTAAATAGGGCTCAAACCACGAAAATAAGGTTAGGTACTCATTTTGTATGCCCATCGTACTTCTAGTATGGCCAACATACTCAGGGTGCCTCAGTACACCCAGCGTAAGCCCTTCTGTATGCCCAGAGTACTAAGCATAACCCAAAACTGACCAAATTTCAAACGAGCATAACTTCTTTGTTCTAACTCCGATTTTTACGTTCTTTATATCCATAGAAAGGTAATGAGAAGCTCTACACTTCTATCAACTTATCCTTTTCTTAAAATTTTCTAAGCAAAAATCCAAAATTCATAAAAGCCTAAACTAACACTTAACAGATATACCCCTTGGCGCCAAAACACATACCGAACTCTCGGATCATCCAAATTACATTACCCACACCTAAATGGGTCTAAATATCTTTTTATCAAAGGCCCTAAGTCTGATGATACTCGATCTTTGGGCCACCACCCCCATATAGGTAACAATTTAGAACTGGGCGTTACAACTCTCCCCCACTTAAATTAGATTTTGTCCTCAAAATCACTCCTTACCATTTACTTTACAAAACTAAACGATCCTGACTGAACTCCCTGAATCCCAAAAATAACTGTGGAAGTAACTTCGCTCTGATGACCACCCACTCTTATTGTTTTCGAACCAAAAGTATAACATATCACAAGCCCTAACAAAGAATAAACCTCAATTTTTCCCTAAGCCAATGAGTATCCAACCGCTATACTTGAAATTGAAAGCCCTGAACAATGTCGGACTCCAAGACAGGTAGAACCAATCAAAACTACTCCCGTAAAGACTCAACTTCACAAATCGAACCGAACAAATCTATTCGTCCTGAACAAATTTACAGATACTCGAAAACATATACCCCCGACCATCTACCATATCCTTGATAAAAGTCGACCCTAACATAGAATGTCCTTCCAATAATCGAACCCATTCTAAGCAGAACTCATATACTGATGAAGGACGAATACTTGCTCTTGCTGACGTTAATTGATAAAGGACAACCATCACCACTCAGCTCAAAACAAGGAATCCAATACCTTATCTGAAAAGAACCCAGACACATCAATCATGAATTTTCCACTAATACCAAATCCATAAGATGCACCAAAAGCCTTTAGTTAACATGTGGCTCCGTGACACGCCATCCCAACCACCGCTCCAATGAGCAAAGATGAGAATTCTATAAGTTCCACCTTTACCTCCAATCCTTAACAATTCAGGTGTACCCCCATCTAGCAAAACACCTGATACAGTAACGAAGAACTTTTGATTTGACACTTCATAACCGGTTCCCAACCTTGATAATCAAACCCTCATAACAGCTAACAGGATTATAATGCAAACATTACGAGAGACTTTCTGATATATGGCTGATACTTTCGACAACCTTTAATTGTTCCCTTTATCCAAACTAGCTGATTTGTGTGCCTCCTGACTTCCATCAATGCACCAATACTGAAAGTACCATAATAAGAAGAAATCAACAATCATGATCATTAGGCCTGCAACCTATGTCTGGAATACCCTTACAAGGTCCTCAACATAGGTATGGATTGCCACCAAGCCCACAACATGAATCTGGAATGCCCTACCCGACCCTCAGCCTATGTCTGGAATGCTCTCGATATCACACCAATCTTGCCAACATTACATCATTCGCCCAACACTTTGGGGTCCTAAAGATACTCACCTCATTACATCGCCTTGCGGGGACCTAATCAACATCCCTATCAATGCTAACCGTGCACCATAATGCCATAATCTTACCACGTACAATTCTTTTCACAGAACAAGCTGCTATTAATGCAAACCTTTTGAAATCGTGGTCACACACGGCCCGCGAATAGAATAAATGGTCGTACTATTGATCCAATTCAATGTCTATAACCCCAAAGAACCATGCATTTAATTCGAACCAAGTGCTCAAATGCTATCTTGTCCAGTCACATACACCCCTCTCGTCAATACATATAATGAATTACCCTAGTGCACATCCATAGGGGTGTTCATAACCGGATATCCATCCAAATTTCGAATAGCAGAACATTTCAGATAGTGAATATTGGTATCCTTATCCGAAAATTCGGATATCCAAATTTTCAGATATGGATACGAATACCAATCCAGATATCAAGAAATATGTCCTTATTTGTTGTTATTGTAAAAATGGAAATCAATTAAAAAAATAAAGTAAACCATTATAAGAAACTTATGTATTAATAATTGTCAAAATAAAGCTTCCTAAAGCATCCACTCCCATGAAATAAAAAATACTCGATTACAATACAAATCAAGTTTAAACTTTAAACCACAAATTACAAATCTAAAATTTAAATTTAAAACCACAAATTAACAATTCCTAAAGCATCCAATATTCCACACTTCCACCAAGGAAGCAGAAAGCAAAAAACAATTCAGCTAATAAAGCATCTTTTCCAGAAACATTCTATTCATCTCCATTCTAGCATTCATTGTCCAATAAACAATCATGTATGTACAAGTAAACAATGCATTGTTTGGATTAATTGTGCACATTTTTGCACCCTTTTAACATTAATAAAAACCAATAAAGTAAGTTGTTATTCCGGGAAGAAACATATATAATCTGGACATATATAAATCATAAAATTTGGACAATTACATTCTTCAAACATGACAAAATAGTTACCTTCTTCAAATTATAAATCTGAAATCCCCATTCATCTGGTCATGGTAGAAATGTAAAACCAAAAATTAGAAGTTAAACATAAGTACAAATATAATATGGACAGAAACATAGTTAAAACAAAATCTAAAAGGCGATAAACATTAATCAATTCATACCCAATCTGTCGGTTAGTTCATCAATTGTTTCACCAATTATGATGGTAGGTTTCTCCATGGTCAAATCTTTCAAACCTGTGAATCAAATTAAAAAGAAAAGATACAAATATATATATATATATATATATATATATATATATATATATATATATATATATATATGATTGGAATTTAAGACAAACCTTCTTTCATTTTCTCTACTTCAAGTAGTATGTCATCAATATTAATGGGCTCATGACACTCTCGTACCCAATATTGTGTGCAAACTAATGCTTCCACCATTTTAGAAGTTAAACATGTTCGAAAAGCATAAAGCACTTGTCCTCCGATGCTAAAAGCCGACTTGGAGGCAATCGTAGAAATCGGAATAGCAAGCATATCACGAGCCATCTTTGCAATAATAGGATATCTACGTTGTTGAACCTTCCACCATGTCAATATGTCAAAATTAACATCCATATGTTCACGATCTTCACTTAGATATTTGTCTAAATCTGCTTTTTTTTCAAAATGGTTTCAGAGCTCCCCATCTCTATTTCAAACCTTTTGGTCATAAGTTCCTCAATATATCCATGACTACCTCGTGCCCCCACATTGAACTAGGAGTAGCATTAGAAGTAGAAGATAACACCTCTTTATCCTTTTCTTTTTTAGGCATGGAAGAATTGTAGAGATTAAACAAGGCCCGCATGTTGAAATTTAGTTTTGAAAGAAAAATCTCTGCTCTCTCTTTCCCAAAATTTTCTTCCATCACCCATACAATATATTGCTAATTGCATCGTGGGTCAAGAACTACTCCAATAAACAAAAACTGATTTAGTTTCTCTACATCCCCCATTACTTTTTGTATTTTATTTGCATTTTAAGTGTCATGCTCTTAATGGACTCATCGATATGTTTAGTAACTCCATCAATCACATTACCGATTCCAAAAATCTCATGGATATAAGCATTTGAAGTCACATCGAGAACCCGAAAACCTCTTTGTAGCATCATAAAATATCTGTAAAAAGGCAATAAACTACTTATATTAACCCAATCTTCATCATTAATCAAACCACCCTCACATTATTTAAGCTCTTTTCATAATTAGAATATTTTAGAAGTAAGTTTGAGAATGCTTTTCTAAATTTTATGGCACTCTCGAGCATCAAAATGTTGAGCTACACTGTGTCTCAACATCTATAGGCACGGGACTCTTACTTTCTATTTTTTCCTCTTGCATAGAAGCTTTGAATTGTTGAAGCCTTGCAGGAGACGATCTCACATACTTTACAAGAGCACAAATTTTTTCACAGAATAGTTCACTTCCATAAACCCATCTCTAACTACCAAGTTTAAGATATGAGCCGCACATCTCATATGTAAAAAAGCCCCCTTTCAAGACACCACAATCCCAATGGTTTAGAAATTTTTTAAATGGTTGATAGCTACATCATTTGAGCTAGCATTATCCATTGTTACAGTCAATATATTTTTTAGCCCCCATTCAATTAAGCATTTTCAACAGCCCTTCCAATTAGTACCCCAGTATGACCAACTGTCGGACAAAATTTTATATCGACACGAAGGTGAGAATATGCTCTACAACTCTCGTTTAGACTCCGTTGGCTAATTTTGACTTTATTATTAATATATTATAAATATATTACTTTTATATTATTTTTAGTAGGCCGGGACAAGAAAACTCCGTTATAAATTCATAAGTTCTTCATCTGACATCCGTTTTTGCCTATCTTTTTATCGTTTCACTACTATTAACGAGATCTTCAGTTCTCGTTTAGATTGTTTCGGCTAAAAATCACCCGATCTCAAATCGAGGATTCAGGCTGCATACTGCTAAGTCGAAACTTCAGAAAAATCATAACTTCCTCATACGAAGTCAGATTTGGGCGTTCTTTTTATGGACGCTCTCGGTTTAACGTATCCTATGACTTTCGTTTAGATTACTAAGGCTAGATATCGCTCTATCTTAAATTCGTATTTTACGTCATTCCGTGTCGTGTCGGTTCTGTCGCGAAACTTCGACGGGTCATAACTTCTTCGTTATAACGCGGATTTCAGCATTCTTTATATATTCGGAAACCTCATTTCAACTACTACAATATTATCCATAGATATCAGATCTATCTAACATTTCATTTTGACGCTTATTTTTATCCTTAATTTATTTAAGTCACATAGTTAAATACAAAACACATAATACTCAAATAATACACTTGTATTATTTCAAAACGGGTTACAAAGGTAAACCTAGACTATTATATCAACATTAATGACTAGCCTAGAAACACAGGCGTTACATGTTGTATGTACTAGTGTAATGTATGTTTTCTCTGTCTAGTATGTAGTATGTTCTATTTGTTTCTCATCATATTATGTTCTCTTGTATAGTATATAGTATGTATTTTTTTCTCGTTATATTATTCTCTATCAGTATCTGTTTATAGTGAGTATTGTTTCTCGTTATAGTATTCTCTATCTGTTTCTCTTTATAGTATGTGTTGTTTCTCGTTACAATATTCTCTATCTGTTTCTCTTTATAGTATGTATTGAGTCATGTATGAACTGACTCTTTGTATGTTTCATTATACTAGAAATAGTGAGTAGTGACTTCCTAAACTATACCTATTATAGTTTACTTGTAGAGCTGTTTGTATAACTGAACATGTTTGTACACCTTTGCTACCTAAAGGTATTGAACTGAGATAAAAGCTTTTATATCTATACATATATACATAATATATAACTAAGGATAAAATGACACTCGGACAAACAATAGGGTACTCTAAGTCCACAACCAAACAAGGAACAGGAAATAAAGTGAGTTATCAGTCCTAAGTCCTTCCAACCTTACTTATATAACTATATATGCATTAGACATGGTTTTGACAATATATAAGTTTGAAAGATTTAAAAGAAAAGGTTTGGCATATAAGAGCAAGTTTGATAAAGATTTTAGTATGTAAAAGAGTTTGATAAACATTTTCAAGTAGTTTGCTCGATAAAATAGTTAAAAGTATAATAAATCCATTTGTTTGATAGTTATTAATCACATGTGATTGATATAATAACTAAATTGTTTCAAATTGTATTCCCCCCATAAAAGCAGTTAAAATTGTTTAAAAGGTAGATTAAGGGGTATGAACTCACTTGTAGTGAGTAGTTTGGATGAACGAGTGGTATAGGATGCTAAGTGCCAAGTGAAGACTTGAGCACACACACGGATCCTATTTATCGTATAATGTGACAACCCAGAATTTTCATTTGTTCAAACTTTAAAGTCAAGCACTTAAATTAAAAGTTAATTACATTTCCTAATAATTTTTAGCCAATTTAAAGTCCGTTTGAGTGTTTTTAGTATTTATTCTTCAAACGAACGGATGAAAGGAAGTATCGTCTCGAGTCTTGGAGTTGCAAAACCGCACATACCACTTTAATAAGGAGTTCACAGCCAAATTTTTAGAGTTTGGGCCGTAAACTCCCTAGTGGCCGTGAACTCATGCCTTAGGCATGAGTTTACTTCCCAAACTCCTCACTTTTCACTTCCATTCTAAAGAACACCCTCCATTCTCTCTTAACTATCATCCCGTCTTTCACCCGATCTCCTGAAAATGTAAGTGTTTCTCGACTTGAATTGCTGTTATAACCTAATACCTAGTGTTTATACATCATTTCATCCATTCAATTTTGTGTTTTACTTAGATTTTCAAAACACCAAGAACACACACTAGTGTTCTTGGACCTTAAACACCAAATCAACCTTCTATCTTGTAAGTACACTTGCCCTAGCTTCTTGGGTGCTTAATATGAACTTCATAACAATTGAAAATCATCAAATAACACAAGAACAAAGTAGTTTATGGACAAGGATGTTCTTGAGCCGTAAACCCCTTTTTAAGTGGTAAAATGGATATTAGTCCCTTCCTAAGCCTTGGATGCCAACCTTGAACCTTCCTAGAAGTGTTTAAGACCTAAAACAACAATCAAAACATGTCCCTAAGAGAGTTTACAACCGTGAACACATAAGAATATGGTCATTTGGCCGTAAATTCCACAAGGTGGTCTTATTATGCCCCTAATGCTTTCCTAAGGCTTGGACTTGATCATTTGATGCCCAATCATGACTTGTAAGACCTCAAAACACAATTTGGCACTTAGTACCATGAATTTAAGGCCCTAAACTCATGGGTAAATGGTCATGGGCCGTAAACTCCATAAAGGGGTGGTTCATGGGCCATAAACTCCAATACCATGTCGTAGAACCCTTAGGTGCAACCCTTTGGTACCTATAGCACTTGAATAAAAGTGTTTCCATGACCTAGGGTGTCTTAAATTGATTAATTAGTTATTAATTGACTAATAAGATTATATATATGTTTATTATATGATAACTACGACCATTGTGTGTGTTCAAGTCCTCACTTGACACCTAGCACCTTGTCCGACACTTCCGAACAAACCACTCACTGCAGGTGAGTTCATACCCCTTAATTAACCTTTTAAATGTTTTTAAATGTTTATAAATGCTTTATGGTGGGATACAAGTTGAATCATGTTTAGTTATTATATCAATCACATGTGATTAATAACTAGCCTGCAAATGGATTTACTATACGTTAACTGTTTTACCAAACAGATTTCTTCAAATGACTTTCTTAAATGTTTTTATATGTTTAAAACCCTTTATTAAACTGTCTTACATACTGTATGTTTCCTTTTAAACTCTTTTACAACTGAGTTTCAAACAAAGGTCTTCCTTATACTTAAACTGTCTTATCAAACAAAATACTTTCAAATTGTTTTACAAACTGACATCAAGTCATCGTTTCTTAGTATTAAACTTTTCAAAGGTTTTACAAAACTTCTTTTGTGCTTTTATATTGTCAAATGCATGCCCATATATGTATAGTTATATAAGTAATGTTTAAAGGACTTAAGAAGGCTAGTTCACTTTATTTCCTTTTCCTCGTTGGGATGTGGCTTTAGGGTATTTGTTAGTCCTCCGAATGTCGTCTAAATATTAGTTATATACCATGTATACATATATAGACATAAAAGTTTCCTCAGTCAGTTCAGTACCTTTGGGTAGCAAAGGCATACTTTCGGTTACACACGTACATTATTAGTAACTATTATAGGTATAGTTAGGAGATACTACTTACCATTCCAAGTACAAGGAATCACACATGAGTCAGTTCATTCATGAGTCTATGCTAGTACATTACATGTTACATGAATACGTTTACATAAATACGTTTATATAAATATGTTTACATAGTTACGCTTACATGAATACGTTTACATAGATACACTTACATAAATACGCTTACAATACACGATAACAGAACAGACATAACAAGGTGCTATAGCATGGACCAATTTCAGGATCTAACTATACCAATGAATCACAATGCATTGTGACAGTTATATTGGGTATAGGTGATCATAGTAATGTGGATGTTCGCGGCTTGCAAACATTGCAGGGGTCGCGTTTGGTTCCCATAATCTCTTGACAGGGAGCGTTTAGGATGGGATCTAGCCATCACATTATGCCTCAACCCTCAATTAAGGCAAAATAGTACAAAAGTAGTGACTTATTACAAATACTACAGTACTTACGACAATTACAAAAGGATATAAAACTCCATTTAATATATTATTAATACCTTTACTGTGTGGCATATTCACATGATCGATGAGGTAGATTAGAATAATAATAATAGTCGTCCAGTCGGTCTTGGTAGAAGGCTACTTTCAAAACAGTCGGGTCTTGGTAGAAGGCTACTTTCAAAGCAGTCGGGTCTTGGTAGAAGACTACTTTTGAAATAGTTGGGTCTTGGTAGAAGGCTACTTTCAAAACAATTAAGTCTTGGTAGAAGACTACTTTTTATACTAGTAGAAATCATAGGGATTTTCTAGGGTTTTCAAACGTTATTCGACTACTTACAAACATTTTCATACTTATACAAACTTTGCTCCAAATGTTTACAAGTCTTTACTTCACAGTTTTACAATTCAAAAACACATTAATACTTATGAATTCACCAGCTTTTTGGCTGATACCCGCTTTCAAAATAACTTGTATTCTCATGTCACAAATAGACGGGTACGGCGACCAGGTTTTGTGAAGACAGAGCAGTCAACACTCCTCTTTTATTTTGATTATTCATTATGTTGTCTTATACTATGAAAGAACACACTTGTAATTAAAATTATACTATTAATGCAATGGATGATGTTGTTGCTTGTTTACTACTTTACATTGTTGTGATACATTACATGACGTCCTCCACCCCAGAACGTTTCCGCTGTTCTTGGTTTTGGGGTGTGACAGATTGGTATCGGAGCATAGTTTATAGTGAATTAAGTATATCAACTTATAAAAGATATACTAACTATAAATACAAAGGGATTAAAAATACTTTGACCAAGAGTTTATACTTTTAAATAATAAAATATTTAACAAAGTATACGTGCCTGCATTCATACTAAAATTCGTGTCACAATGACAAGAACAAAAGTATTACGAAGCTCGGGGATGCATGGTCAGTCTTGGGAGTGGCATAGCCTGATCAACTATGTTATTCCGAGGAGTGATTAGCACATGCCCAAGAATGGTTGTGATGTGTCAACAAGTCTAAAAACTTACCAACACTACTACAATGAGAACATTATAACCGAACCTTGGTCTAAAATACCATAGGGTTGTTTTGGGTTACTATAATTACTTACTTGAGAACTAAAAAGGATCTTCATGTGAAAATCTGAAAATTTTTCCGTTACGATAACCAACACCCGTCAGTAAAACCCGTCTATGTTTCAATTTTTCCGTTAACATTTTTGGATTAGGTCATTTAATTTAAGACTTTTATTTTGACCTTGTGAGTGTCCAAACCCATTAGAAACACATGAGAACACCCCAAATTATTATTTGGAAAAATTTTAGTTTCGACTATGTCGGGTTACAACAACTAAATCGGGTACGACCAAAAGCCCCGTTTAACATCAGTATTGGATAGAATTCCACCGAGCCTCAAAATCTAACCCTATATAAAGTTGAAAGAACTTCATTTGAAGCCTTTTCACTCTCTCTCACTACTCTCTCTCTCTACAAATTCAAGTCTTGATCCAAAATCACCCATTTCAAGCTCCATTTTGGTAAGAAATTCATCCTAGCTCGTAGTGTAACATATTTAGCCTTCAAATTTGGGTTTAAATCTTGAAATAGGACCAAATACATGTGTTTACAGCCCAAGAACTATCCCAAACCGTAAACACCTATAATTGGGGTTTTGGAGCCCCAAAACCCTTCCAAACCACTTATGGAGCTTAGATATGACTTAGGGGCTTACAATATTGGACTTAGAACACCAAAACCTTATCATTTGAGGGTTAAACATGAGTTTACGGCCTAAGAACATGCTTGGACCATAAACACCCTTTCTTAGGCCGTGAACACCTTTTAAGGTGTTAAAATGCCCCTTAAACACCTCTTAAGCCTTGGAATAATGTCTAGAATCGTCCACCATTGTGTTGGGGACCTTAAACATGCAAGAAACCATCCCTTAAGGATATTATGGCCATAAACCCCCAAGGAATGGTTCCTGGGCCGTAAACTCCTTTGTGGTGGTCAAATGGTGCCCTAACTTCCTTCCATGGCTTGTACTTTGGACTAGAAACACTTGTGATTGACCTAGGACCACTAAAACACAATAAGAATGGGTACATAAGAGTTTACGGATGTAAACTCCTAGTTTACTACCATAAACTCCTTAAATGGTCCAAGGGTTGATCAAGTCCCCTTCGAATGCCTTAAAATTAAGCCTAGCACAAGAGTTTTAAGACCATTAAGCATCCAAGAACACCCCCACCATGAGTTTACAACCATAAACTCATGGGGATATGCTCTTAGGGCCGAAAACTCCCTTAGGAGTTTACTCTTGAAGAGAAAACTCCATATTTAGGCCATACACACCCTTAGATGCTACCCGGGTCACTCCTAACACTTGAATTGAAGTGTTTTCGCGCCTCGGAGTGTATATTCTCAATTAATTAGTAGTTCAAAGCCTAATTAGATACAATTATGTATTTCCTCATATTACATAGGAACCTCGCACGCGTTCAAGCCCTGAACTGTCTTTTAGCATCCTAGCCGACACCTTTCTCGACCGGTGAGTTCATACCCCTACACCTTTTTCCGTGTTTTCAATGTTTTCATGGGGGATACAAGCAAAAGTACAAGAATATCTTGTACTCAAACTTATTATTTCATTTGAAATGTTTCATATTTCATATACTTTTAGCAATCGAAACTGTATTAACCAACCGTTTGACTTGCGGAGTTAGTTATCTAAACTAATTGCAATTCATATTATATAATGTTATATTGTATATTTCACAAATGATTTTCCATTTTCATTGCTGTTAAAATCATTAAGATTAGAACTTTAGATGTCCTCTGTAACACTCCACAGAGATACGCGAGTGGAGGGCCATCTTTATAATTAGAATTTAAAACAGGATTTTCCGTATTATTACTTGTAAAGGGCCATCTTTATAATTAGAATTTAAAACAGGATTTTCCGTATTATTACTTGTAAATTTGTTAATCTTAATAATTGGAGACACGTCCTCTGAAACACTCCATAAAGATACGCGAGTGGAGGACCGCCCCCGTAACCATAATCTCTTGGAGGGAGAACGTGACTTGAGTGTATAGATCTATACGGGATTGACAACCTCGCACCTGACTGCTAGCTACAGTTGAACCGAAAGGTTCAAGGGTGACAAAAGTCATAAAATGATATTGGACTTCTTAATGCCATATCTAGTCTATCGTATGGTTATGGAACTCGCAATTTAGATAACTGAGATTTACTTATTGGTAATAATGAAATTTAGTAAGCTAATAACTTTAAGAATTAGTTTACTTCCCATACAATAGTTTTATATATGTGTTAAAACTAACTTACATTTCAAGGAAAACCAGACTTTAAGGAAACTTCACACAAACACTTTAAGTATGGTAGATACTTGTACATTACATTCAGAACCGATTACTAACTACAAACTTTTAAGGAAAATAAGGGTTTTTCCTGGGATAAGAAAACTCGTTTTAAACTAGATTGTGTAGTAACCAGATAACAAATTGTTTTTAACCAAACTGTGTAACAATTAGATAAACAAACTTTACCTATAAGAAAATATGGGATTTTATTGGATAACAACTTTTTCATAAAACTAAAGGAAACTTGTTCATTTTCAGAAACAAATCGCTTGTGAACTCACCAGCTTTATGCTGATATTTCAAAACTGCTTGTATTCTCAGGTTCTCCTTAGACAGGTATCTCGCGTCCTTTTGCAGAAGACGGAGCAGATGGAATTCACGTCTTTACTTTTGTTTAACTTATGTATCTATAATCATGTATTACCTTACCTTCAAAAAAATGTAATGATTCTATCTAATGTAATGTTTTGTGTTTACTATGCTTACTATGTACATTGGTTGTGATACTTTACATGACGTCCTCTGCCCCGGAACGTTTCCGCCATCGGTTTTGGGGTGTGACACTTCATTACTAAGTTGATAGTTGCTAAGTGGATACAATAAGTTTATATGTAACTAGGATGTTATAGACTTAGAATCTGTGAAATTTTTGCTTTACCCCGGTTCCTTGTGAAATTGGAGTTAAGGTCACTTATTCGAAGGCATATTCTGTCTTGATTACATATGATTGGTATGCACTTTACAAATAGTGATGTAACTAATGAAGATTTTCTAATAATTATCTAGATAGTTCGTCTAATAATTATTTCCTTACTCTAATTCTCGCGTAGATAACATGGTTGGACTCCATCCCCACGACAACCCGTACCTTCCAAATGAAGGCAATGTTGAATGGTTTGGAGAAGAACCCGAGAATGATCATCCAATCCCTTTGAATGATCACCATGTTGAAGACATTTCGGATGATGATAACTCTGAACCTGAGGTGGAGAACCTACCCCAGGCAGCTCCCTTTGCAAATCCTAACCCTTTTCCGACTTTTCATGGCCTGACGCCTCCTTGGGTAGAATGCTTGGAAACATGGAGCCAAGGACAGGATCAGCCCATGCCATTTAATAGAGACCGAAGCTTTTATGACCTGAGCAATGGGGGCTCAGCAGACAAAATCTTTCCAATCCTGGTCCGCAGAGTGGCCCGAAATGAGATTCAAGGCAGGACAGCCCTACATCAGATCACAGAAGTTGTCACCAATGCGAGAATGCATACCCTTCGCACCATTCGTCTGGAAGATGCTCGTGATAGATCTGAGAGAGACCATGAAACCCTGCTTCAAGCACTGGCTGAATCACGAGCCGAAGTCATAGAACTTCGAGTACGCCAGAGGGTGTACAGAAGACACCTGCTTGATGTCGAACGTCAACTAGCTGAACTAAGGGTTCACCAGAGGGA
Organism: Lactuca saligna; assembly: GCF_052625555.1. NCBI lineage: Eukaryota > Viridiplantae > Streptophyta > Magnoliopsida > Asterales > Asteraceae > Lactuca > Lactuca saligna. Next base: position 85,686,929 of record NC_136420.1, on the reverse strand, counting down.
TGACCGTCAACAGTAGCAGATGCCTTACTTTCTTTCCCTGTTTAAAGGAATCGTTTTTCCTATCTATGTCCTATGTGGCATTTTTCTATGAAACTGCCTTGTACTGTATGTACTTTTAGTTAGGCCTTTATGCTGCCAAAACCTCTCGGGATTTGAGGATATGCTATCATTGTCATCAGGTTGGACATTTGAAGGTCAACTGTCCACGGCTAGCTGCAGGACCGGTGCAGGCTCCAGCACTGGCTACGTTGAGGATCACAGGTGGAGGTCAGGGTGGAGCGGAGCCCCCAAGGGCTTAAGGTCGTGTTTTTCAGCTTGCTGCTGCGGGTATGTTTCTTTCTGTTGTTTTGATTATTTGTGATTATTGTGGAGTATTGTTATCTGCTAGTTTCTTTGTTTGGTTATGGAATTGCATTTCAGGTTTTCGTGTGGTATCCGTTGTTCCCTGAGGGTTTGGCGAGTTGTGTTCGAGACTTCGTTTTGGTATCCTTTGTTCCCTGAAGGATCGATATGGTTATGGATTAGTACTTCGAGCTATCGTTGATTATCTTTGTGAGGATTGGTGGTGGATGCGGCGTTGGTTTGAAGGCCGGGTAGATTCTGCAGTCTGAGGAATGGATATTTGAAGATTGGGTTCCTTTCGAGCGGGTTGTTCAGTGTGGAAACAGGAATTTTATGGAAGTTGTTAGCGCCGGGGAGAAACATATTGCGTGTAAGTGTGTTTTTCTCTGCAATGTTGCTTTGAGAGATCGGTGATGGCGACCGGTGAATAGCTGTCAGTGTCTTAAGTGGGGGAGAATTGGAAATTCTCCGGATGGTCGTTAGGCTTGGGAGGTTGCTTCACTGCTTGGGGAATTCAGCGGTATTTCTATCAGCCGAGAGCAGGCTCATATGGGTGAGTAACATGCATGCGGGGCGGAATACAGACCTAGGGCATTTGATTGTGGAAGGCCTGGGAGCAGGCCGGGATTGAGCATGTAGGATGGAGATAGAGTTCGGAACCCCTAGAGGGCTAGAACGTCATGCATGGGAAGATTTCCCGAAGAGATAGCTCGGGATGATGAATGCTTGTTGAGCGGTCCGGACAGACTGAAGGCCAGTAAGCGTACCAGTCAGGCCGAAGGCTCGGAGGACGGTCCAGTCAGATTGGCTGAAGGTTCTGAGAGTGGTCTAGATTGGCTGAAGGCCTAGGGAGGCGGTCCAGTCATGCTGAAGACTCTGCGAGTACTGTTGGATCGGTTCGAGGTTATGGGTTGTGTATGTTGCAGTGTGATTACATTGGGAGGTCTGGCCCCGGGTAGCGATCTTGAGAAGTGAAGGTAGTGCATGGGCTTGAGAGTCCCTGCGATGAGAGTCAGAGTAATGGTGATGCATGGATGTCGGGTACGCTTTAAAGAGGTAATGTAGCGTGGGGTGAGCACCATAGTGCCTGTCATGGTGACAGGGCGAACGAGTGGTTTCCTTGGTAAGGAAAGAGGGAGGAATGAAATTCTGAAAGGGAGTGCGAATTCACGGAAGTGAAGGCGCCAGTGTAGAGTTATGATTGGAGTGGTCCGTCGATGGTTTTTGAGTAGCGTGTTGCGGCGGTAGAATAAAAGCTCATTCGACTTGATATGTTTGCTCAGGGCACGGAGGGAATACCGTAGGCGTAGAGCCAGGGAGAGGGGTTCGGAAGGGATGCAGAGAGAGAGTCTTGTACTCTCAGTGAGATTCTGATCAGGGTTTTGGGTATATATTAGCGGTTCATCCTGGAAGGATGTTCGAGGATATCATCAGTGTATCGGGTTTTCCAAACCTGAGGGTGCTAGAGCTAGATCAAAATGTGTGTGTTTTTGCGAGAGGAGAACTCGGGGGAGTTGCTCCGAAATGGAAGAATGGGTCTTTCTGTCATCATGGAGTGGATAGAGTGGGATTCGGATCGGGGATTCGATGGTTCATGGTTTTCTAGCCATATGAGTCAAGTGAAAGATGAGAATTGGAGCAGTAAGGCATCATGGGTAATCCTCGGTTGTTGAGTGCGGCTATCGGAGAGTACAGCTGGTGCCCGGTTTGAGTAGGTGGTTGGGACACCGTATAGAAGGAGAAAGTGAGCTTCTGGTTTCTATGGTTGTGCTTTGAGGGACTTGGTTCGGTCAAGGTCAGGTGGCGCGTCGTGGGAAGTAATTTGAAGATGAGATGTCGTAGGCTTCGAGGATGAAGCCTAATTTAAGTGGGGGAGAATTGTAACATCCCGGAATCGCAAGAGTAGAGTTGAAGGGCTAAAAGTGTAAGTTTCGGAGGGCGACTCGGTGAGTCCATGGATAGACTCGGCGAGTCAGGTCGCGACCTTGGTCGCGTATCAAGTGGCCTACTCGGTGAGTCCAAAGATGGACTCGGCGAGTAGGTGCTGTGTGGAGAAAACCCTAATTCTCGGGGTTGAGCCCTATATAAAGATCATTATGTTCCTCTACAGCCTCATTTATCCCCCCCTTGAGTCCTAGAAACCCTAATTTCGTGGAGAGTCCCATTGTTGAGCAAATTAGAGCTTGGAGAGGTGCTGGTTGAAGAAATCTTGAAGGAGAAGTGGCTTGGATCAAAGGGCTTTGCTTGGATTCGAGTTTCATTGTTGTTGAGACATCCTTTGGAGGTAATACTTTCGTTCTTGGGCTGTGTTTTCCTAGATTCTCATTTTGGGGTTGTGTGGGGAGCCTAGTTGTGTGGCATCTTGATGTTTGAAGGATGGATCTGAGGTTGCTACCTCAGATCTGGAGTGGAGAAGATCTTAAGAGCATTAAAGCCCCTGTTCTTGTGTTGTTAATGGAGCTATTATGTCCCAAACCTTAGTTCTAATGTGTATTATGCTTAGATCTTCATGGATTCACGTAAAGTTTGCCACTTTACGTGATGGATGGGTTGTAGGAGGCTAGATCTATGTTTTGGATCAATTGCATGGCCTGAGGTGCTTCTGTATGGATTCAGACCGGTGGTACTCGACGAGTCACAAGGGTGGACTCGACGAGTTGCTTGAAGATGGCCTGGAACTCAACGAGTTGGAAGAACAACTTGGCGAGTAGGTTGAAGATAGCCTTAGACTCGGCGAGTCTGTTCTTGGACTCGGCGAGTCTTGTCGAAGAGTCCCAATATTTCTAATTGAGTTGATGAATCGGTGAGTCAAGGGATGACTCGGTGAGTTGGGTGCGAGTGGACTCAGAGTGGTTGGACTCGGCGAGTCTCGGGGTGACTCAGCGAGTCAGGTCGCGGATTGAGGGAAGTTCTGAGCTTGGGGACTCGGCGAGTCATCGGGATGACTCGGCGAGTAGAGTCAGTCAGGGGTTGACCAGTTGTCTTCCAGGGGTATTTTGGTAAATAAGGGTATATATATTGAGTTGAATGTTTTGATGATCAGTGAAGGAGTTCGTGTCAGAGTTCGGAGCATCGGGATCTTATCCTTTCAGCCGGCAGTTTCGAGGTGAGTTATCCTCACTATATCAACAGGGTCTAAGGCACCAAGGCCGGCCCTTTATTGGATTGAGATTCGGGTATGGTTATTATGTTATTGTTCGATATGTTTGCATCCTGGTAGCTAGGATGGTACATGCTAGGAGACCTTGTTAAGGTCAGTTTCCCGATATATATAGAGTGATGCTATACTAGTGACCGGTTAGGTCGGTAACCTGGTTAGGGTACTGATATGCTATGTGATCTGCTTGCTCGGTTTGTTGACTATGACTGTTATATGATGGTATGTTATGTGCACATGGTTGTTTGGACTGGATATGGGTTGAGGCGGGTCCTTCTTTGTGCTGTAGGCCAAGATACCCAGGGCGGACCGGTTATTCTGAAGGCCCAGCGAGCGGTCCGGATAGGCTGTAGGCCCCACGAGGGCGGACCAGACGTGCTGAGGCTCGGAGAGTGGACCAGGCCGACTGAAGGCCCGATGCGGGCGGACCAGTCACACTGTAGACTCAGAGAGTGGACCAGGTGGGTTGAAGGCCCGATACGGGCGGACCAACCCCACTGTAGACTCGAAGGACATGACTAGACCTGGAGGATGGATCCGGTAGACTGAAGGCCCGATACGGCGGACCAGTCACACAGTAGACCCGATATGTATGGTTGTTTTATGTTCTGTTGTGTTATGCATGTTTTATATGTTACGGGCCAGAAGGCAGTATGTTTTGGACCGGAAGGTCGTAGCCTGGAAGGGCGTATACGTGGTTGGTATTTTGGGGGTATCTCACTAAGCTTTCGGGCTTACAGTTGTGGTTTAATGTTTTTCAGGTTTTTCAGGAGACTGTGGCAAGGCGAAGGCGCGATCGTACCGCTCCTCATGATTTTGTAGCAATGTGATTCTGGGAATACTCTAAATGATTTGTATTGAAAACCTTTTTGTAAACAATTTAATGAAAATCGGGTTGTTTTGAAAATTTTAAATTGGTTGTATTTTTCGGATGTTACAATACTTCCACTCTTTACTGGGACTGCATCATAGGGATGTAGGTCAAACCTGTTGAGTTATGAGCATTCTAACACTCCTAAGTGTACATGCAACCCTAAATACCTTGGATCTTTGTTTTCTCTATTATACATGCAAATATGAACATCCAAGGTATTATCCTAATCTAGCATACAAAACAATGGATATAACAAGATAGAATACATACCTTTTTCATGTAGAAAGTCTTCATGAAGCTTGAGTGCCTAGTGCCCATAGTGTGACACCTCAAATGGTTCACACAACACCAAATACACTTGGAATAACTTGAGAGAATTCTACACTTCATGAAAATCGGCTAGCCCTCTCTAGAATAATATTAGTGCCGATTTTGTCAAGAATAATATCTTTATATAGTGTTACAATTAGGGCAAACCCTAATTGTCATGACTTTCCATTTCCTTGGATCCATGGGTTCAAATACACCATGGAGCATCCATGGAGCATCATATGGGTTTTGGCCCAACTAGATAATCCATGGAGCATTAGCCCACTATACAAGTATGGATGATTTACACAATCAACCCACATATTTAATTAGTCTTCTTTTGATCACTTAATTAAACCTATATTAATTCTTGATCAATACTAATTAAATAATCTTATTATTCTTATTATTAATATACTAGAACTTATAATATATTAATAACCATAAGTGTCTTATTTCTCTCATTATAGTCTATCCAAGTGCATGATGCCATGCAACCCAAATGGACCATGCCGGGTCGGGTCAAGTCTTACCAATTATAGTTATGGACTTAGACATTAATCCAACAGTCTCCCACTTGGATAAGTCTAAAACTATTATTGCGTATGACTTCAGGAACCAACTGGCAATCGTAGCTCTCAAAAGCTTCTGTCGAACTTTGACCTTGTTGATAAACTCTGACTTTTGTCAATGACTTGTTCATTAGATAAGGGATCATATATTCCTCCATTCTAGATATCATATGAACTGAGACATGGATTATAATCATTCTCTCTGTCCATTTGTTGTTTCCTGATTTCCGATTTATGACGACTAACTAATTGAACAAATCAAATCAGTCCTGGCCCGGCCGAGCACTTCCATTTGTCATCATCAAATCATCGAGGGGCCCACAGATATCGCTTTTATCCCGAAGGTAAAAGGAATGGATAAACTTCGACTCATATGGCTTGTTCTACTACTTGTTGAATCATACACAAAGGCACGTTTTATAGCATCGAGTTACCAAATGCGGTTTCGTGCAATTAATGTACAACCAACTCATAGTAACAACTCATATCTCTAGGTTTGAAGAATTTAAGATATTATCGTCTCATGATCATTCGTGATAAAATCCATGAAGTGATTCCAATGAGCGCGGGTTGAATCCAATACTCAGAACTTATGAGCACTCATGAGTGTTGTAGCCATTTGTCCAATACCTTAGACCTCTACAAGCCAACCCATGACAGTCTTAATTCATATCTACTTCCAACATATGACCGACTGTGGATGGTTTGAATAACTTAGTCATTCCGGAAGAATAACCTAGTTTATTCGGGAAGTCAAAACATGCAAAGTGAAACACAATAATAATTGAATCAAATATGGTATCAAAACTTATGAACATAAATAAAACACCTTTTATTTATCACCATATGATTACACATTATTCATTGTATACTGTTTCAGCTATCAACTTTATTCTTGAATTTAAAACAATAGTTGTCCCATGCTCCAAGCATGTACACTATGTTTTTTTAAACACTAGTCATGCCACACACCAAGTATGCATACTATGTTTGTCTATGATCTTTACTTTGTGAACTAGATCAATTGAACATAACTTCAATGATTCTCTTTTCACACTCCCAAATCCTTACTGCAAATGCAAGAATTCCAAATTCATGCCATTTACTGAAATCTGTTAGATTCTAAACTTATATGCATTGATCCTCTTGTAATGATTATGCACAAAGTCAGAAAGACTTGGCAACAATCATTACAGAGTATTCCAAAGGAGATCAATTCCTTGGAAACATCCTTCTTGCATTAAGTTTCCTTAATCTTACATAGATTGAAAATTCTAACTTTGAAACCTTTCCATATTCCATTTTGACTTATCACTTCTGAACAAGAGTTGCCACCTTACAGATTATGTCAATATGGTCCTTCCAGAATTATCACTATACTTCCAACTGTCCTTGAGCAACCAATCTTTGGTAAACCTTAGATTGTCCTCGACAATTGTTTAATCCTTTTAGTCATATCGAGTTCTAAACCTTTTCCTTTCTTAACGCCCCAGGCATTTGGAAAATTTTAGAAAGGATGAATATAGCACATGTAATCGATCCTATATCTGAAGCATATAGGACACGATTCATGATGTCTCACATAAAGACTAAACCAGTCTTTTGCTATAACATTTCCATTTATATTTGCCAAGTTCTCATAATTCAGATTATGAAAAGGGATGCCGTAATCATAATCGAATTTTAGAACGCAAATAATGGACCCATATACAGAATTTCCTTATGTTGAGCCATTCCAACATGAAATTCATATATATCCTTGACTAAATGATTAAAACCTCACGATCTAAGCTTATAGATTTGAGATGAAGTATAATTTCCTCTCCCTTAATTATAGCAAAACAACTCTTTCCCAGTTGAAACTTTTGTTTTCTATAATTAACATTGCTAACTTGCAATACTTATCATAATTATCATGCTCCCACTAACATGATGATTATTAGCATAACACTTATGCTCCCACTAGCTTTGACATGTACTCAGAAAGCTCGACTTCTAGAAATCAATACTTTATTGACTTTCTTACCAAAGTTCAGATTTCTGATACTAGATTGTTTTGATAAGACTTTATCAAAAACATACACCTTCCCTTAGATAGCACACTTGTGTGTCTAAACAATTATGAAGAGGGATGCCGTAATCATAATGCTTAGACCTTTTTGCCACTTCTCACAAGTCCAGGTTAGTGTGCCGGTAAACCACACACGCTCCACTAACGACTTTGAGAATGCAAACATCACAATTGTTATCTAGCTAAAATCTACTTAGTGAAAGTGTTTCCTCACCATCATTTTCATGAATCGGAGAGAAACCTTATGATACTTAGATTTAATGGTGTATGTGTTCTTATCCATGTGAATGGTCAAAACCATAGTCACAAGACAAGGATAATGACAAATCCAAACTCATATGGATTGAACTCAATCTTAACTTCTTGCCACCTGGCAGCTCAAGGGCCTACCATTGCTTCCAAGTTGTTGTGCAACCAATTGAGAACTCTAAGAACTTAACTTTAACTGGAATGGGCACATACTATGTCAACACGATAGGTTATAAACCTCAAGTCGTGTGCTAGTGAAGAACTTTAGGTTCTATTCTTGATTAGTTCTTGAGACTTTCAAGACCTTTAAGACTCCCACTGTCCTCTTGACCTATAAGACTCCTTTGTCAAACATCCAAGAGATAGTGTGGATTCTAATCAAGATAAACACTTCACACAATTGGCCTTAGTTGGTCTTTGTTTTATCCAAAACATCACAACTTACCAATTTCAAATGTACAAGAGTAGAAAACTTTTACTCTTACATTTGACACGTGTTTTAAACCTTCTTAAAGACATGTCACTCAAATTACAATCTTGGAGTATGACTCTAAGACTTGTATTGGAACGAAGTATGACTCATCTTCTTGATTTAACCATTTCAACAATTCAAGATCCCTTCTTCTTAGTCATAAGAATGCACTAAGACTTCCTTAGAGAACTAATTTTGATATGGTTTCTTAATCATTAAGATGATCACAAAACTGATACTAAAGTACTCTTCCATCTTTTCAAATTTGAGAAACTTTTATCCTTCTGCCTAATTTGATTCTTCTTATTCGCTCTGCCATGCATTGGGACCTTTTCCAATGTCTTAGAGTTACACTTAAGCTTGTAAGTGTAATCATATATACTGAGCTTTAGTAAACTATGACAAATAGCCTTATATCTTTTGTGGTGGACTTAATCAGTGCACATGACTATGTACTCGATCCCTTAGTCCATTACTTGACTCACATATCCATGTGAATAAGTAATTAGTCTTAATTTTCCAATACTTGGAAGTTCTCATTCATCATGCTATACAACTTGCATGATTCCAAGTTCCGGTCCAATTGAGACTTGGGTGATGAGAATCTTTCCTTATTTGGTAAATTTAGACATTACCACAAATGAAAGAATCAATTTCATATTTCCACTCTTGCTATTAATGGAATCATATAAGCAACAATTTTTCCTCAAATGCCATTGTAAGGATATTTTAAAATAACTAAAATCAAAAAATTTCTTTTATTTTAAAACTATGCGGAAAAACTTATCCTTACAATCCATATGAAAACTTGTTGTTATCTATTCCTAAGCAATATCTTATAACTCCTAAGAAGTAGCTAAAGAATCCGATTTTCAAACTACGCGTTAGAAATCCATCTATGCGATCAGATTCAACATATTCTTTCTTTAAGTTTCTTCACTTTTCTTTGATTCTTAAAACATCACCATGTGACCCAGTCACATCATGTATCAGGAATCTCAGAATAGAAACTTAGCAGAGTTAGATAGTGGACTTTACCTGAAGTAGAGTCAAACTTATTGACTTTAACATCCTTAGGTAAATTTGGCAGCTTCACAACTAATGACCCTTCCTTTGGCAATATAAACATATGGACCCTTTGATAATGGTACACGGGACTATTACAGACTTAGCCTTTTCTCTTTACCATTTGGTCAACCTAGTTGACTATGGTCAATCCCTTTCCTTGGGAAGAGAATGCTTTTTCTGTATTTACTGTGTCACTATTGTTAATGTCCATCAAGTTTTGAGGAAGTTGATCTTAACAAATAGATAAGATCATTAAGGGTCTTGTCATAGTCTGTTTCATAGGTGTTCCAAAAGAACTCACTATGTGACTTAGAAAGCGATTGAACCACCAACTTTCTCAAGACTTTGACACCCAACTTTCCCGGCTTGTCAATATGTGACTACATCTCCAAGATGTGATCACACCTAGACCTTGCCTTGCCAATAGGGTTTGAGTGACTTTGAACTTGTGGGTTGGGAGAATAATTTGAGGAGGTGAAAGAAGTATGATTTCCATGGGACATCATCTTCATTTAGGAAAGCTTGTTTCAAGAGATTTGGGAAGATCATAAATGTCTAAACCAGACATGTTTTGGGAGATATTCAAGATAGTTGATTTAAAGTCCTTAATATGACACCCAATATGGAATATTAAGGCTAGGACCCAACAAACTATTTTATAACTTAGAAGAGGGATGCCGTAATCCAAGCTATAAAATATTTGAAGGTAGGTGAATGACGATTCACCAATTTCCACCAAGATAAACGAAATGTATTATTAGGTTTTAATTGGTTTTGAAACTCCTAGATCTTTTGAGATTCATTGAACTGTTCAATGACATGTTTCAATCTCGAGTGTGCCCTTCAGGTTTTGTGACTGGGATGCCGAGGATCACAAAACAAGGTGTGAAGTAACCATGCAAATTACTTGGTACCCTTAAGCGTTTACCCCTCAATTGATGTGCCGGTTAACCACACACGCTCCATCGATACTATGATAAACATTAAGTTACCCTTTGCCTACCTTGTTAAATATGAGTTAGTGTGCCGGTTAACCACACACGCTCCACTAACCGACTTAAACAAAGTGCAAAGTGTAATTTCATGGATTAGCACCTTATTCACATTTTCCTAAGTAACTAAGATTGGGAATTATTAAGAGTTTAGTTACTTAGTATTTATCATTAATACTTTTAATGAAGGGAGAATTATAGTCCTGTCAAACCCGTTCGGCTAACGACCCTCCACCAGTCAAGCAAGCGGTGAGTGAGAGTAGACACCCATTAAGTTGCCATTTTATAGGCAACAACCTTATACCCACCTTATAGATCGGCTTCGTAAATGAGGCGTACTAGCGGTAAGACTAACTTTACTCTTATACATACATATATATATATATATATATATATATATATATATATTATTAACTTATAATATTATAAAGTATAAGGGTTGAATTTTAACTTTTAAAATTCTAAGGGCTAACTTGGAATTAAAGTATTCATAAGAGAAAACTTTACAAATTCCAAAACTTGAAGGCAAGTTTTGAAACTATTCAAAACTAATTAATTCCATAACTTATGTGTTTAAAGTAGTTTTAATCCAAAAACTCTTCAAGTTCCATAACTTGAGGACAAGTTATGGAAGACTTTAAACTAATAAAAGAATTAACTTTTCTTTATTTTATAACTTATGGAATTAATTAAGGTTACACTTTTTTTTATTTTTTTTTTATTTAATGAAGAGACTCTTGGTCCTCCATAACTTGAGGACAAATTATGGAGTCATAACTCCAATTAATTAGAACTAGACTCTTCATTTTTGTAACCTTTGCCAATTTTATGAGTTTTATGAGTCTTTAATGTGACTCTTCATGTAACTTGAGGACAAGTTACACAAACACATTTTATACTCAACTCTTAGATTAAAATGGATTGAAAACAACTATTTCAATTAACTTTTCTATTAATCTAAGCAACTCATAAGAACAAGATAATTCAAATCAAACTTTTTCATGTAATTAGTCTAAACCTTTAAACCAATACAAAACATGAATCTATTGACAATTATCTTTGAAAATGGATTAAGATGAACATTACCACATCAAAAAACAAGTTTATAAGTTCAAAAATAATTAGGGTAATGTTCCTAGTCCATTTCTAGCCAAAAAAAACTCTAAAATATGTTGTCTGGGGTCCAACTCGTCGAGTGCATGAACCAACTCGGCGAGTTGGATCGATTTGATCACTTTTTGGGCATGGACTCACCGAGTCCCTTTATGGACTCGCCGAGTCTGATGATTAGACAGCAACAAATTTGTTTTTTCAGCTTCTATTGCAGGTATAACAAGAAAACAAGCCTAGGCTCTGATACCACTGTTGGGTTATGAGCATTCTAACACTCCTAAGTGTACATGCAACCCTAAATACCTTGGATCTATGTTTTCTCTATTATACATGCAAATATGAACATCCAAGGTATTATCCTAATCTAGCATACAAAACAATGGATATAACAAGATAGAATACATACCTTTTTCATGTAGAAAGTCTTCATGAAGCTTGAGTGCCTAGTGCCCCAAGTGTGACACCTCAAATGGGTCACACAACACCAAATACACTTGGAATAACTTGAGAGAATTCTACACTTCATGAAAATAGGCTAGCCCTCTCTAGAATAATATTAGTGCCGATGTTGTCAAGAATAATATCTTTATATCGTGTTACAATTAGGGCAAACCCTAATTGTCATGACTTTCCATTTCCTTGGATCCATGGGTTCAAATACACCATGGAGCATCCATGGAGCATCATATGGGTTTTGGCCCAACTAGATAATCCATGGAGCATTAGCCCACTATACAAGTATGGATGATTTACACAATCAACCCACATATTTAATTAGTCTTCTTTTGATCACTTAATTAATCCTAGATTAATTCTTGATAAATACTAATTAAATAATCTTATTATTCTTATTATTAATATACTAGAACTTATAATATATTAATAACCATAAGTGTCTTATTTCTCTCATTATAGTCTATCCAAGTGCATGATGCCATGCAACCCAAATGGACCATGTCGGGTCGGGTCAAGTCTTACCAATTATAGTTATGGACTTAGACATTAATCCAACAAAACCTTCATGAACATACTTCCAATCCGTACTGGGACTGCATCATAGGGATGTAGGTCAAACTTTTGAGAACATACTCTTACTCTTTACTTGAGCGATCGAAGTACATCTTGGGTCAACCCAAAATCGCTCACAAAATCCTTGTCTTTTGTGTTACAAAATCATGTCGTCATCCATAAACAATCAGCCAAACAACGAAACCCCTGCCTTTCCTATGGACACGGCTACTTTCCAAGCCGCAGTTATAGCTGACGTGATAGCTGTCCTTGCAAACTGTAACGCTATCAACGCAAGCAATGATGATGAAGGGGTTGAAAATCCCGATCGTAGTATCAATCCAGGAAGCCAACAAACGATAACAGTCGCAGGCTCGCGAAGCCACAACTCAAAGTTCAAGAAACGGAAGCGTCAAGCCCAAAAGGGACGCAAGCAATATAAGGGAACACTCCCGAAGTGTAGCAAGTGTAGCTATCATCATAATGGAGCCTGCCGGGTATTGCAATGTATGAATTGCAACAGACTGGGACACATTGCCCATTTCTGTGGAACCACCACCACTAGAGCCAGCTAGGGTTGCTATTATTGTGGTGAGACTCGACACTATAAAAGAAATTGCCCGAAAAGGGAGAACAACGAAAACACCCACATCCACATAACTCGGACTCGACACCTCGTTTCCACCACCGATGCTAGTACCAGCCCGATATGTCACCAATGCGGTGAGATAGGGCACTTCAAGAAGGATTGTCCAATAACAAAGAACTCCAACGCAGATGGGGAAATACTAAGGATCACTTCCGTAGGAGAGTCTACCCCGGACCCTCGTTAAATTATCTAAGGCGTTCGTTGTAACAGACTCATAAAACATGTTTAAAACTAGTGCAGCTTGAGTCTCATCTTTTGCAAGACCCCGTCAGTAAAGGGACCCTCTTGTTGTGTATACTTGCCTTTTTTAATATACCTTGTTCGCAGCAACATTCCTGTAGTTACTCTAAAGTGCTATAATTCTGTTAAAAATTGCACTGTTATGTTTTGTTTGTAACGCCTTATGTTCAAATCTCGTGTCTTTACTTTCAAGTATGTATGATATTATTATACCACTAGAGTCAATTCGATTCGCACAATACCAGTTTTATGCACACATCTCTTTCTTCGAAATCGTCTTTCTAGCGAATCCGTCATTACAGAACATCGAAGTGCTCATTCATAGAGTACCTCATGTTTCTTATCCTTTCCGAAGAAACCTCAGCAAACCTCCTTGAAGTACCACTCATACAGTACGTCAAGTTCAATCCAAAGACCCATACGGTGGATCTATCGCTGAAGAATGTATACACAGGGGTGGTATATAATCAAGGTTCTACAGGTTTAGAATTGATGATTCCAATTTAACTTCTTTTCCTCGTTGGGATGTGAGGTTAAAGACGAATCATTTATTCGACTACCTTTTCAATCTTAATTATATACGACTCGTATACATGAGACTGCAATTGATGAACAATGTATGAACTTCAGGACGGAGACTGCCCAAGATGACGAGTGCTTGTATCGGCATGCGAACGAACTTAGAATCCAATACGACTCTTGTAACCCGACCGCCCTACAGTCACACACCAACGGAGACACGAGAACCGTCCAGACAGCTTAATGATTACTCAGAAAAAGAATGAGAAGACCAAGCTCCTCAACTTTGAGAACTCGAGTCTTATTCTTCAAGAAGACAGACTTCAGCGGATGCGATCATACCAATGCGAATGCACCGGATCCCATCAGAACTCTGCAGTTAAACGTGCTTAGGCGAGAGGAGTACTAGTATGGGTAACACCTTGGGAAGTCCTCGTAGTGCAGACCTCGATAGGATTTCCATTATAAATCATTACCTTCTGCCTCGCATAGATGAATTGGTTGATCAACCACAAGGAACGAGGTGCATTTCAGAAATCGACCCAAGATCCGAGTATCACCAGTTACGAGTGTTAGTGAAGGATATCCCAAGGACAATCTTCCAAACTCGATGCGGACGCTACGAGTCCGTAGTGATATCCTTTGGATAGGACCAATACGCCCTTAGTATTCATGAACTTAATGAATAGGGTACGCCATTCTTACTTGGATCAGTTCCTCATTGTCCTTGTAAATGACTTACTTATCTACTCTTATAGTAAGAAGGAAATCATAAAGAGTATCTACAACAAACCATGGAAACATTACGATCAGAGAAACTCTTCGTGAAATTCTCTAAATACGAGTTTTGGAAATTGAAGAGTCGAATTCCTGAAACACAGTATTAGTGATGTGGGAATTCTTGAGGACCCTTCCAATAATCAAAATCGTTGAGAATTTTTCAACACCGAAGACACCGACAAGAATTCGCCAAATTCTAGGTCTCGCTGACCTACTGTCGAGAGTTCATCCATAACTCATCGCGGATTACGGAACCTCTTACGACTTTGACTCAGAAGGGAGTGACCCTTGATTGGGAGGAGAAGCAAGAGGAAGAAACCTTTAGGAATCCAAGTGATATACCAAATCGTTTTGGATGCATCACACTGGAAAAGATTGATACGCTTCGGAAAGCGTAGTAAGCTAAATCCAAGATAGTTAGGACCTCCGGGATTCTTGACGAATCGGCCCTGTAACTCACAAACCCAACCTACACCGTGAACTCAGTAATGTACATTTTACCCTTCACGTCTCAAGCTTGAAAATGTACCTTTCCATCAGGAATCTCGTAATCCCACTCGACGAGATCGAGATCAACGAGATCCTCGCCTTCATGGAAGAACCTGTAGAGATCATGGACCGTGAGGTCAAGCAGACAAAGCAAAGCCGCATCCCAATTGTGAAGATTCGCTGGAACGCCAAGCGAGGACCGGAATTCACATATGAGCGCGAGGATCAAATGAAATTGAAATATCCTCATCTATTCGCTTAGTTATCTGTAACTACTTTATTTGCTTAGACTTTAATTTCGGGACGAAATTCCCTTTAACGGGGGGATGATGTGACAACCTGGAATTTTCATTTGTTCAAACTTTAAATTCAAGCACTTAAATTAAAAGTCAATTAGGAATCACACAAGAGTCAGCTCATTCATGAGTCTATGCTAGTACATTATTTGTTACATGAATACGTTTACATAGTTAAGCTTACATGAATGTGTTTACATAGATACACTTACATAAATACGCTTACAATACACGATAACAGAACAGACATAACAAGGTGCTATAGCATTGACCAATTTCAGGATCTAACTATACCAATGAATCACAATACATTGTGATAGTTATATTGGGTATACGTGATCATAGTAATGTGGATGTTCGCGGCTTGCAAACATTGCAGGGGTCGCGTTTGGTTCCCATAATCTCTTGACAGGGAGCATTTAGCATGGCATCTAGCCATCACATTATGCCTCAACCGTAAATTAAGGCAAAATAGTACAAAAGTAGTCACTTATTACAAATACTACAGTACTTACAACAATTACAAAAGGATATAAAACACCAGTTAATATATTATTAATACCTTTACTATGTGGCATATTCACATGATTGATGAGGTAGATTAGAATAATAATAATAGTCGACAAGTCGGGTCTTGTGTCACACCCCCGAACCAGACGGCGGAAACGTCTGAGGCTGTTGTGACTTAATTGAATACCATTACATTGAATATACATGAAACATAACATCATTCATCACCGTGCATTGAGATAGTACAACTGGTAGAGTTTACACTTAGTACATTGTTTTAAACATTGCATCCCCAAAAGTAATTTGTTCGATAATAGTTAAACAAACAACATGACGTCACTGAATACATTTTTCCCTTCGATTTACCTGTTACCTGAGAATACAAGCATTTTGAAAAACGTCAACATATGAAATGTTGGTGAGTTCATAAGTAATGTTTGAAATAAAACGTTTTGTATTGTTTTAAAAACCACCAGAAAATCCGATATTTTCTGAAAAGAGTATCGTATAAAAAGTGTGAAGATCCGTAAGTATGCTTGTTTGTTTCTATAAATGTAAAAAAAAAAAAAAGAATTTGTTGTACTTGTTATGCATCTCGTAGTTGTATGTATTGAAAAACCCTAGGAAAACCCGATGTTTTCCTAATACTTTGAATTACGCCTTTTGTGTGGTGTTGTATCGTTGTGACATGTGAAGTCAATGATTCCAGGTGACATTGAATTTAAATGTGAATTGTGAATTGTTATAAACACGCGTTAATAGAAACGACTAATTTACAACCATACTAACGATCCCTTACGCATCGTCCGTATTATTCACTTAATCCAACCACTCTGACTTCTCGTGGCCCCACAACCGAGGAGAAAAGAGGGCACGAAGACCTCAATAATTCCATAAGTCGTTCAAGGCTATAGTGAATGCGAAGGGCCCTTGGCCCGACCCGCATTTTTGTGAATTCTCGACTTTACTAGCCATACCAAAGGACCCTTGGGGCCCAATAGCCTAAAAGCCATTGAAAGTCCTTTTACACGGAGTTAGGTCATGTAAGACCCAACAACCATGTAAGTAAGTTGTCTTCGGGCCTAAAGATCAGGTCATTTGGCTAGCTAGGCCCAACAAGCAAGATTTGACACTTTTGGGCCCAAAGATGGTGTATCGACATCTGTGTATTCCCACGTATGTATTGAACTCCTGAAATGTCCGCGTGTGTATTGAGTATCGCCGTGTTAGTAGTTTCAGATTCGATATTGATTCGAGACCGAATCAATTTATTTAGTAACGATTTTTGGTGTTGATGGTGTATTAGGTTTTGTCGGTAGTCGCGGTACCACGCATTTTATCTCAACGGATTTAATGTTTAAACTTTGGAGTTTTTCTGTTTGCAGCCCCTTTCTTTTATGAGTTTACACTTTTAACCCTTTGAATAAAAGAATTTCCATTAGACCATTTTTCTTGACATTTTAATATCAAAACTTGTTGAAAATGGTATTTTTCAGTTCATATTTATTTGAAAACAGTTTTAGTCCCTCAAAATGAAGTTTTCTCGGTTGAATCCTCATTTTTCGCAACTTTTACACTTTTGGCCCAAAATAGAAAATTTTTGCATCTTTGGTCCTTTTTAAATATGAAAAGTGTTTTTAACCCTTGAAATGGACTTGGAGCACTAGTAGTCCCCTATTTTACAGAAAAATACGGTTTCAGCCCTTCAAATTTGAAAATCTCGCATATTGGGCTTTATTGGGCCGAAAATTCCATTTTTGGCCCATTATGCTTAATATTTTAAATTTTAATCCCTCAAAAGAATATATTTCCAGAAAATACCTTATTGAAACTGTTTTGACATATTTCAAACATCAGAATTTGAATCTTGTCATTTTGGGCCCTTTAACTTTATATTTTTAATATTTTAAGCCCAAAAATGAGTTTTTAGCCCAAAGAAGTTAATATCAAACCACTTGGTTATTTTTCTAAAAATGATATGTATGTAGTAATATAATTTATGCTAGTATCATATAACTTTATGCAAATCTCAGTTTTAAGGACTTTTGACTAGATCCAACATCACAATCACATAAAAACACAAATATAAACATAGAAATCACACAAAGCATACATGTACACATAGATCTACACCTTTGCTTGTATTCCCCCCCCCCCCATAAAACTTGTAAAACCGAAAAATAGGGAGTATGAAGCTCACCTTTGGTTGTGGTTTCGGTTTTGGAGAAGAGATGGAAGAAAATGAGATGATTTTCGGTCCTAGCAACACTTTGATGAAGATCTCAAATTTGAGGTGATTCTAGGATGCAAGACCATGATTTCTTATGAGTTAAGAAGAGATGTTTGATAATTCAAGGAACCTAGATCATAGATTTAAGTATAAACTTACCTTAGATGGTGATTCTTGTGAAAAATCTCCTTGAAATGCCCTTAAGTCTCGAAAATTTGATAAAGGTGAGGATGTTCTTTGAGAGAGTTGGTTTAAGAAAATTGGATGAAGTGTGTATGTTTGGGAGGCTCTCGGCCGAATGAAAAGAGAGAGGGGGAAGAGATGAGCTTGCCTTGATATATGAAAGTATGCATGGATACATGGGAGTTAATTCTTTGAGATATGTTGGATATTCATGAGGTGTCAACTTAAAAGTCAACTCCTTTAATTTCATTCTCTTTTTTTTTATCCCACTTGGGCCGAGAATTTGAGAAAAAGAAGTGAGTTTTGGGCCTTAAAGGCTTAAGCCCAATCTCTTGATTATGTTGAGTGATTTTTGGTCCAAATAACCATAAATATGATCCTTATGACCTATTAGGGCTACATTAGGTTAAATATGGCCCAAAAATGATTCATATAATTGATTTATTTCATTCTAGACCCAATATGGCCCAAAACATTGAAATAATTGGAAGTAGGTTCAATTAGAGCCCATTTAAGAGTTCTAAGCCCAAGATGGTCAAATTGGAAGCTTACTGGTCCATTGGGCCCAATAAGGAAGTCCTAGACCAAAATGGACCTAAATAAGAACTTCTAGGGTTTCCAATTGCTTGTTGACTATTTGTAATGCTTGTATGGTGTATTTTATTGCAATTTTGTTGTTATAGAGTAAGTATCAAGCATGATTTCATGTCTTGGATTCATAATTCTCACTTGAGTGTTGTGATTACAAGGCACAAAATTTCTAGTTGTGACATCATCCCCCCGTTAGAGGGAATTTCGTTCCGAAATTTTGTTTGAAAGTTGGATTTGAGAATGCTAGAATAGGTGAGGGTACTTTTGCATCATTTGGTCTTCGCGTTCCCACGTGAATTCTGGCCCACACTTTGCATTCCACCGTACTTTCACGATCGGGATGCGACTTTGCTTATTATGCTTCACCTCCCTGTCTATGATTTCAACCGGTTCTTCAACGAACGGGAGATTCTCGTTGATTTCAATTTCGTCAAAGGGAATGACGAGTGTTTCATCCGATAGGCACTTCTTTAGATTAGAAACATGGAACAGGGGTTGTACACTGTTTAGCTCTGCGGGTAGTTGCAGTTTGTATGCCACTGGACCTATTCGGGCGACGACTTCGAAAGGTCCAATGTACCGTGGGTTCAGTTTTCCCCGCTTCCCAAAATGAATAACTCCTTTCCAGGGTGAGACTTTTAACAATACTCGATCCCCGACCTGGAATTCTAAGGGCTTTCACCGTTTATCGGCGTAGCTCTTTTGTTGGTCGCGCGATGCTTGTAATCGAGCTCTGATTTGAATGATCTTTTCCGTGGTTTCACGAATGATCTCTGGTCCCATTAGAGCCTTGTCCGATGCGAGGGTTTTGCTAGTTGGGTATCGCCCACCTCAGCCCAACATAACGGTGATCTACACTTACGCCCGTATAGTGCTCCGAAAGGAGCGACCTTGATGCTCGAATGGTAACTGTTGTTATACGAGAATTCGACCAAAGGTAAATGGGTATCCCAAGACTTCCCAAAGTCTATCACACATGTGCGAAGCATGTCTTCGAGCGTTTGAATGGTTCGTTCACTTTGACCATCCGTTTGTGGATGATAAGCGGTGCTCATGTCGAGGTCAGTTCCGAGTGATTTCTGGAGTGATTGCCAAAAACTTGAAGTGAACCTACTGTCTCTATCCGAGATAATAGACAATGGTACTCCGTGGAGTCTCACGATTTCTCGAATGTATAAGCGTGTCAATCTCTCCATCTTGTAGGATTCTTTTATTGGCAGGAAATGGGCAGATTTCGTCAGTCGGTCGACTATTACCCATATGGTGTCTAGTCCATCCAACGTCTTGGGTAGCTTGGTCACGAAATCCATAGAAATCCCTTCCCATTTCCACTCAGGGATTACCGGTTGCTGCAATAACCCTGAGGGCTTCTAGTACTCCACCTTTACCTTGGCACAAGTAAGGCACTTACTAACATAGGTGGTGATTTCCGCCTTCATGTTAGGCCACCAATAGTGTTGTTTAATATCCAATTACATCTTGTCTGATCCGGGATGGATGGAGTATCACGTATTGTGAGCTTCCTTCATGACTATATCCCTAAATCCTCCGAGTTTAGGGACCTAAATACGGTTCATGAAGTAGTATACTCCGTCTTCTTTTACCTCTAGATTCTTCTCCATTCCGCGTAGTGCTTCGCTTGCTCTGTTTTCTGTCTTCATGGCCTCCGAATGGGCTACCCCAATCTGAGTGGTTAAGTGGGATTGGATGGTTATTGAGAGAGTTTTCGCACGACGATTAGAGTACTCCTTCCGGCTCAATGCATCAGCTACCACGTTGGCTTTGCCTGGGTGATACTTGATTTCACACTCATAATCGTTTAATAATTCAACCCATCTTCGTTACCTCATGTTCAACTCTTTCTAGTTCAAGATGTGCTGAAGACTTTTGTGGTCCGTGAAGATGGTGCACTTTGTACCATAAAGGTAATGCCTCCAAATCTTCAGAGCAAAGACCACTGCTCCTAATTCCAGATCATGGGTTGTATAATTCGCTTCGTGCGTCTTTATTTTGCAGGATGCGTAAGCTATCACCCTTCCATGCTGCATGAGAACGCAACCTAAACCCTGATTTGACGCGTCACAGTAGACTACGAAGTCTTCCGTTCCCTCCGGTAGAGATAGTAACGGGGCACTACAGAGGGATTGCTTTAGGGTTCGAAACGTAATCTCTTGTTTGTCTGTCCATTTGAATGGTACACCTTTTTGTGTAAGTGAGGTAAGTGGCTTGGCGATCTTAGAGAAGTTTTGAATGAACCTCCGGTAGTAGCCTGCTAAGCCTAAGAATTGACGAATTTCTGTGGGCGTTGTCGGGACGACCCATCCTTCGACGACTTTGACCTTGGAAGGATCCACATGAATTCCTTCTTGACTAACAACATGCCCTAGGAAGTTCACACTACGGAGCCAAAACTCACACTTGGAGAGTTTTGCGTACAACTTTTCCGATCGCAGAGTTTCTAGAATTTTTCGGAGATGTTGACCATGCTCTTCCTCACTTCGGGAATAGACGAGAATATTATCAATGAAGACAATGACAAAGTTGTCGAGGAATGGTCGACAGATTCGGTTCATCAGATCCATACATACGGCAGGGGAATTAGTTAGACCAAAGGGCATTACGACAAATTCATTATGTCTGTAACGAGTTCGGAAAGCGGTTTTTGGAATATCCTCTTCCCGGACTTTGAGTTGATGGTATCCGGACCGTAGATCTATCTTAGAAAAATAACTAGCTCCTTGGAGCTGGTCAAATAGATCGTCGATTCGTGGGAGTGGATAGCGATTTTTGACAGTGAGTTTATTTAACTTTCTGTAATCGATGCACATTCTAAAAGATCTGTCCTTCTTTTTGACAAAGAGGACTGGAGCTCCCCATGGTGAGTAACTAGGTCGGATGAATCCCTTGTCCAAGAGTTCACTGAGTTGGCTGGACAATTCCTGCATTTCAGCAGGAGCTAGCCGGTAAGGTGATTTAGCGAGAGGAATTGCTCCTGGAACGAGGTCAATTCGGAACTCCACTTGTCACTCTGGGGGTACTCCAGGAAGATCTTCAGGAAACACGTCTGGGAAATCACGTGCTACAGGAATGTCTTGAATGTTAACCTCTTCCTTGGTTTTATCCACTATGTGAGCCAGGAACACCAAATTGTTCTTTCGTAGATGTTTCTGTGCCTGGATGCATGAGATGATGCGGAGGTTCGTGCTAGGTTTATCTCCGTAAATTACTAGGGTTTCGTGATTGGGAAGGTCAAGGCGAACGACCTTTTTGTGACACATAACTTCAGCATGGTGGGGGCTTAACCAGTCCATGCTGATAATCACATCGAAACTCTTAATGGAAACCGGCATTAAGTCTATTCGAAAGACGTGTTGATTTAAGGGTAGGGTACATCCGGTGTAGATTTCCCCAGTGGATTCGGTTTTCCCATTGGCCATTTCCACTGTAAAGGTTTCATTGAGCTTCTGGGGTTGTTGTTTTAATAAATGCTTAAATTTATTGCTCATGAAACTTCGCTCCGCTCCGGTGTCAAATAGGATGCATGCATAAGTGTGGTTTAGGAGAAACGTACCGGTAACATCAGCGGGATCCTAAATTGCTTCTACCTAACCCATGGTCAGCATCCTTCCTGTTCCTCCATTTTCGGGATTGTTGTTGTTAGGGCAATCTCAGCGGAAATGCCCAGTCCTCCCACACCCATAGCAGGTGTGGCTAGGCCCTGCATTGTTGCCTCCAGTGTTGATGTTGTTGTTGTTGCGGGTGTTGTTGTTGTTGTTGCTGTTTCCCTGTTGTTGGTTCTGGGGAGGGTAAGTCCTACAGTACCTCACCGTGTATCCCCTTCGATTGCAACTGGTGCACTGAAACTCCTTGCATTCTCCATTGTGATGGAAACCGCACTTGTTGCACTTGGGAAGATTATCGGAGTAAGGTCTGGGAGCATTTGAAGCAGCTAAGGCTGGAGCATGTGGTGTGGCTGGAACTAGTGCGGTGGCAGCATTAACTGCCACTGTCTGCTGCTTCTTGGAATTCTCGGAGCCTTGGCGCCCCTTCCTCTTGTTGTTCTTCCCTTTCTTGCCATCACTTTCCTTCTTGGCCTCAGTCTCCGTTGGTTTCTCACCCTTCTTGTTGTTGTGGTCATACAGCTTCTTCGCCAATCTTTTAGCACTGTCGAAGGTTTCGGGGTTTGCAGCTATCACATTTCCCTGGATCGGTGAGGTTAGTCCCCAGATGAATCGCTCAATCTTCTTTCCTTCCGAGGTGATCATACCCGACCATAACAGAGATAGTTCACTAAATCTCGATACATAGGCATCGATATTCGCATTCTGCACGGTGAGGTTCCACAACTCTTGCTCCATTTTCTGAATTTCACCTCGTGGGCAGTATTCGGCCATCAGCATTTCTTTCATTTCAGCCCACGGCATGGAGTTGGCTACCGGGAGTGTCATGGCTTCCACGTGTCCGTTCCACCAAGTGAGCGCTTGATCAACAAAAGTGCAGGCTGCGAACTTCACCTTCATTCCCTCGGGATAATCGCATATCTCGAATACCGATTCCACCTTCTCGATCCATCGCTTCAAAGCGATCACTCCTCCAGTGCCATTAAAAGTTCGTGGTTTGGCGTTTGTGAAGTCCTTGTAGGTACATGTTTTGGTGGGTCCCTGATTCATTCCATTGTTCAAACTTCCGGCCCCTTGCCGCAATTACTCCTCCATTGTTCCCTTGATGAATTTGCGCCATTGCTGCAGTGACCGCAGCAGATACAGCTGCCTGGAACGCGGCTGAGTCAACTTCGGGTGGGGTTGGTCCTGGGTTTCCGCGAGTCGGTCGGAGAGGCATCTTTCTGTCATGAAACGGAAAGATGTTGAGCGTACGTGGTTTCCGTGAGGTTGTGATCCTACTGACTAAGTGCGTGGTACGAACTTAAACACTTCTACCATTTAGCATACAATCATAGATTCTCAACACATAGCAATTTGTATTGTCATAATAAACACGCAAAAGTTCATTAATATTATCCGCATTTGATACATGAAAATTTTTCTCGTAAGAGCATACATGAGTGACACTAGTTTGACAGCATAACGACTCTATGAGTAGTGTAGTCACTTAAACATAGAGTCGAAGTACATAGCATAGTTCCTAATGACCTAGTAAGATAAGCATATCCCTAACACTCTGTAGTGCGTCCTATATAAGGTCGGGGTCATATGCCAAAGTGTTGGGCCAGCAACTGAGCCATCTCAGTCATGTCTCTAATAACCTCATCCCTCTCGTGCTCAGCTTGCACTGCACGTGCTTCCATGGCGTACAACTGTTGCCGCAGAGCGGCGATCTCAGCTTCGGGGGAGCGATTTTCCCTTGGGGGGTTCACTGGTGGGGCGGGGTGGTCCTGTTGCACTTCGCTAACAGGGGATGCGGAGTGATCTTTGCCCAGGTCTTGTTCTTCCTCCATGTCATCATCGGTCTCCTCGAACTCATAGTCGGTGTCCATGTACTCGTCAGGTCCGACGGCGTAGGATCCCTCTTGATTCCCTTCTGGTTCATCTTCGAGCATCCCGTGTGCTACTAGGACTTGATGAAATTGAATGCCCTGCTGCTCTCCTTCCATGTAGACTGGGAGAAGGTATACGAATAAACTATCATTATCCTATGACCCTACCACTATTGCATAGACTAAACAAACGTTTTCTTTTTGGTGCTAAAGGGGTGTAGTTTTAGATTCCCTAGCTATCGCGATCTCATCGGAACATGTGTTAATTATACCTTGGAGGGAATATAGTTGATCAGGCTACATTCACTTCTTGATATTGCTAAAATAGTTCTGAATTAACCGGGATACTAGCATTATCTTGTTTGGTTCGGCGTTATGTTCTTATTCCTAATGCAAGCAAGGGTGTTTTACTTGTTTTGTTCAGAGTTGTGTTAGTCCCTCTTTTGGTTTATAGTTGCATATCAATGTGTGGTTAGATATGTTAGTTCACTATAAACAAAGCTCTGATACCAACCTGTCACACCCCCGAACCAGACGGCGGAAACGTCCGAGGGCTGTTGTGACTTAATTGAATACCATTACATTGAATATACATGAAACATAACATCATTCATCACCATGCATTGAGATAGTACAACTCGTAGAGTTTACACTTAGTACATTGTTTTAAACATTACATCCCCAAAAGTAATTTGTTCGATAATAGTTAAACAAACAACATGACGTCGCTGAATACATTTTTCCCTTCGATTTACCTGTTACCTGAGAATACAAGCATTTTGAAAAACGTCAACATATGAAATGTTGGTGAGTTCATAAGTAATGTTTGAAATAAAACGTTTTGTATTGTTTTAAAAACCACCAGAAAATCCGATATTTTCTGAAAAGAGTATCGTATAAAAAGTGTGAAGATCCGTAAGTATGCTTGTTTGTTTCTATAAATGTAAAAAAAAAAAAAAAAGAATTTGTTGTACTTGTTATGCATCTCGTAGTTGTATGTATTGAAAAACCCTAGGAAAACCCGATGTTTTCCTAATACTTTGAATTACGCTTTTTGTGTGGTGTTGTATCGTTGCGACATGTGAAGTCAATGATTCCAGGTGACATTGAATTTAAATGTGAATTGTGAATTGTTATAAACACGCGTTAATAGAAATGACTAATTTACAACCATACTAACGATCCCTTAGGCGTCGTCCGTACGATTCACTTAATCCAACCACTCTGACTTCTCGTAGCCCCACAACCGAGGAGAAAAGAGGGCACGAAGACCTCAATAATTCCATAAGTCGTTCAAGGCTATAGTGAATGCGAAGGGCCCTTGGCCCGACCCGCATTTTTGTGAATTCTCGACTTTACTAGCCATACCAAAGGACCCTTGGGGCCCAATAGCCTAAAAGCCATTGAAAGTCCTTTTACACGGAGTTAGGTCATGTAAGACCCAACAACCATGTAAGTAAGTTGTCTTCGGGCCTAAAGATCAGGTCATTGGGCTAGCTAGGCCCAACAAGCAAGATTTGACACTTTTGGGCCCAAAGATGGTGTATCGACGTCTGTGTATTCCCACGTATGTATTGAACTCCTGAAATGTCCGCGTGTGTATTGAATATCATCGTGTTAGTAGTTTCAGATTCGTTATTGATTCGAGACCGAATCAATTTATTTAGTAACGATTTTTTGGTGTTGATGGTGTATTAGGTTTTGTTGGTAGTCGCGGTACCAGTATTTTATCTCAACGGATTTATTGTTTAAACTTTGGAGTTTTTCTGTTTGCAGCCCCTTTCTTTTATGAGTTTACACTTTTAACCCTTTGAATAAAAGAATTTCCACTAGACCATTTTTCTTGACATTTTAATATCAAAACTTGTTGAAAATGGTATTTTTCAGTTCATATTTATTTGAAAACAGTTTTAGTCCCTCAAAATGAATTTTTCTCGGTTGAATCCTCATTTTTCGCAACTTTTACACTTTTGGCCCAAAATAGAAATTTTTTGCATCTTTGGTCCTTTTTAAATATGAAAAGTGTTTTTAACCCTTGAAATGGACTTGGAGCACTAGTACTCCCCTGTTTTACAGAAAAATATGGTTTCAGCCCTTCAAATTTGAAAATCTCGCATATTGGGCTTTATTGGGCCGAAAATTCCATTTTTGGCCCATTATGCTTAATATTTTTCATTTTAATCCCTCAAAAGAATATATTTCCAGAAAATACCTTATTGAAACTGTTTTGACATATTTCAAACATCAGAATTTGAATCTTGTCATTTTGGGCCCTTTAACTTTATATTTTTAATATTTTAAGCCCAAAAATGAGTTTTTAGCCCAAAGAAGTTAATATCAAACCACTTGGTTATTTTTCTAAAAATGATATGTATGTAGTAATATAATTTATGCTAGTATCATATAACTTGATGCAAATCTCGGTTTTAAGGACTTTTAACTAGATCCAACATCACAATCACATAAAAACACAAATATAAACATAGAAATCACACAAAGCATACATGTACACATAGATCTACACCTTTGCTTGTATTCCCCCCCCCCCCCCCCCATAAAACTTGTAAAACCGAAAAATAGGGAGTATGAAGCTCACCTTTGGTTGTGGTTCGGTTTTGGAGAAGAGATGGAAGAAAATGAGATGATTTTCGGTCCTAGCAACACTTTGATGAAGATCTCAAATTTGAGGTGATTCTAGGATGCAAGACCATGATTTCTTATGAGTTAAGAAGAGATGTTTGATAATTCAAGGAACCTAGATCATAGATTTAAGTATAAACTTACCTTAGATGGTGATTCTTGTGAAAATCTCCTTGAAATCCCCTTAAGTCTCGAAAATTTGATAAAGGAAGGCGAGGGTGTTCTTTGAGAGAGTTGGTTGAAGAAAATTGGATGAAGTGTGTATGTTTGGGAGTCTCTCGGCCGAATGAAAAGAGAGAGGGGGAAGAGATGAGCTTGCCTTGATATATGAAACTATGCATGGATACATGGGAGTTAATTCTTGGAGATATGTTGGATATTCATGAGGTGTTAACTTAAAAGTCAACTCCTTTAATTTCATTCTCTTTTTTTTTATCCCACTTGGGCCGAGAATTTGAGAAAAAGAAGTGAGTTTTGGGCCTTAAAGGCTTAAGCCCAATCTCTTGATTCTGTTGAGTGATTTTTGGTCCAAATAACCATAAATATGATCCTTATGACCTATTGGGGCTACATTAGGTTAAATATGGCCCAAAAATGGTTCATATAATTGATTTATTTCATTCTAGACCCAATATGGCCCAAAACATTGAAATAATTGGAAGTGGGTTCAATTAGAGCCCATTTAAGAGTTCTAAGCCCAAGATGGTCAAATTGGAAGCTTACTAGTCCATTGGGCCCAATAAGGAAGTCCTAGACCAAAATGGACCTAAACAAGAACTTCTAGGGTTTCCAATTGCTTGTTGACTATTTGTAATGCTTGTATGGTGTATTTTATTGCAATTTTGTTGTTATAGAGTAAGTATCATGCATGCTTTCATGTCTTGGATTCATAATTCTCACTTGAGTGTTGTGATTACAAGGCACAAAATTTCTAGTTGTGACATCTTGGTAGAAGGCTACTTTCAAAATAGTCGGGTCTTGGTAGAAGGCTACTTTCAAAACAGTCGGGTCTTGGTAGAAGGCTACTTTCAAAACAGTTAAGTCTTGGTAGAAGACTACTTTTTTATACTAGTAGAAATCATAGGGATTTTCTAGGGTTTTCAAACGTTATTCGACTACTTACAAACATTTTCATACTTATACAAACCTTTATCTAAATGTTTACAAGTCTTTACTTCACAGTTTTAAAAATCAAAGACATATTAATACTTATGAATTCACCAGCTTTTTGGCTGATACTCGCTTTCAAAATAATGTGTATTCTCAGGTCACAAATAGACAGGTACGACGACCAAGTTTTGTGAAGAAGGAGTAGTCAAGACTCTTCTTTTATTTTGATTATTCATTTTGTTGTCTTATACTATGAAAGAACATACTTGTAATTAAAATTATACTATTAATGCAATGGATGATGTTGTTGCTTGTTTACTACTTTACATTGTTGTGATACATTACATGACGTCCTCCGCCCCAAAACGTTTCTGTCGTTCTTGGTTTTGGGGTGTGACATATAATGATACATATATGTATAAAATTAGTATTTAAACAACTAATTATGCTAGGAAAGACACCCTAGGTCATAGAAAACACTTATATTCAAGTGCCAGAAGTACTAAAGGTTGCATATAATGGGTGTATGGCCACACATTAGTGTTTACAACCAAGAGGTTGTGTTTCATGTGTGTGTACGGCATGAGTGTACAACCCAAGTGAGTGTAAGGTCGTACAATCATGGTGAACATGCCATTTAGTAATTTAAAGTCTTCTTAAGCACCAGGTAGTGTGTCTTGACCAATACTTAACCTCATTGAAAGTTAAATGCCATTTTGGACCCTAAAAAGGGTGTGTACGGCCATACAAGGAGTGTACGGCCGTACACCCTTGATAATCATGTAAATATGGCCAAAAGTGTATTCTAAGGTTCTATCTTTCATTCTTTAAGTGTTCCTGATCAAGTGCTAGCCTGGAACATGAGTTTAAGGCCATTAAGCACCAAATAAAGGGGTGTACGGCCACATGGGGTGTGTACGGCCATACACTCCTTATTGATCATATTTTGGACGTTTTCTTAGGAGTAAATTCAGTAAGTAACAAGCATTAGGAGTGGTACTTACAATAGAGAAGCCTTTAAGGGTGTTTGAGGTCCAAAAACTTAGTAGATGTGCTTGGTGTTCTTGGTGAACACCTGAAGATCTAAACAAAATGAGTAATTTCATGGATGAAATGGTATATCCTTAATAGATAGTTTAATGAATCATCAAATTGAAGGAAGAAACATTTACAACTTGAAGATCTGGAAGCAAAAACGGATGATACTTGAGAGATAAGTTGGTTTTTCGGCTTTAAGCGTGTGAAAAGAGGTGAAAGGAGGCTAACATTCTCATTTATACATGAGAGTGAATGGCCAAAAGGGGGTGTACGGCCGTACACTCCATGTGTACGGTCGTACACTCCTTAAGTTGGAGTGTTTGGCCAATTTTTGAAGTGTTGAACTTGTAGAACTCCTTTTTAAACCCTAACTTTGAAGATACAAGGCTTAGAACACTCTAATTGACTCTAAACAATGCGAGAAGATAGCAAAAACGAGTCTGAACTTGATTGATTTGGATGGTTTGTACAAGAAAGAAATTTTGAGTTGTCACACATGTAGTTCCTTCAAACTTTCATTTCTCGCCAACTTCAACCTTGCTGGTGACCCTTCCCTTAATCATATCTTCAACAGACTTCGCAACCCAGATAGCTACCTCCAAAGTAAGTGGCTGACGCACTGGCACCGCATACTCCCATGGAAGTCCCTTTGCGTACCTGTCGATTTTTGTCAGCTCGTCTGAGACTATACGCAAAGCAAACTCCATTTTGTCTGTGAAGTTGTTGGTGTATTCATCGATGGACACACTTCCCTTTTTCAATGTCAGAAATTGGTTCTCTAGCTCAAGCAAAATTTGGGCCAAGCAGTACTTGCACTTGGAATGCAACAAGAACTCTACTCAAGTCAGTTGTAGTGACTCATTAGGGCTTAGGGTCTTCCCCAGAGTGTTCCACCAGCGAACAACGCCACCTCTGAACTGACGTACTTCAAATGTGGTTTATAGCTTGTCCTTGCAACCACATATCAGGAAGGTTAATTCTATTTCTGAGATCCAATCCATTACTCCGACAGGATCTTCCTTTCTAGTGAAAGTCGACCGCTTGTAAGTCATAAAGTCTTTGTACTTGTATCTATTTCTCTCAACTCCATTCTCTTGGTTATTCCTCTTAACCACAGGTGGTTCAGCTTGACCAACAAAACATAAAAAAGATATATGACTTCCTTTTCAACAATTTGATATTTTTTTTACCTTTTGTTTTCTATTTTCTTATAATCTTACTTATTTATAGCTTTTCTAATGTTTATTTATTTATTTAGATCAAGTAAATAAACTTAAATTCGATAAACCGTGTCGGAACCATTTTTTATTTAATTTTCCTTATTTATGAATTGAATTGATAATGATTTGTTCATTTTATTTATTTTATGTCGTTGCAGTTAATATTTTTTTTACTTAGATGCTCCACCAAATAATCAAAGTTGTTTTTTTATTTATTTAAAACAATAATTAGGTTAAAGTTTATATTGAATAATGTGTTTTAAATTTCTTTCATAGTCTTTATAGTTCGTAATTTTAAGTTTGCAGTTATCATTATCATTATTCGACCTTTTTTTTTATTTCGTACTAAATTCATTCCCGTTTTTTTGGTTATCGCTCCAAATTGGTCTGAATCTGAATTTGACCTATTGAAAAATATAATTAAAGTGATCATAAAGTCTAATTCTTATTATATGTTTATTCTAATCATCTGATTCTTATTATATCTTTATTCTTTATTTTAGTTTATTATTAAATTGAAAAATATTATCTGAAATTTTGAACTACTAATATTACATATAGAAATAGGATTTAATTTACAAATTACATTTTAAACTTTTTAGCTCATGTTCCTATTTTAATAATTATAACTCGCAAATATCACAAATTGAAACATTAATTCTCAATAAACAAAGTGTTTGATATTTTAATTTTAATTGATTGTAACATAAATATAATAGCCACTAAATAGCAAAAAAATATAAAGAAAAAAAGTTGGACGGTAATTACAAATATAAATACAACATATTTATTTACTTGAATAAAAAAATAGAAAAAACATAAACTACCAAAATTATAAAAAATATACAAAACCAAAAAAAATAAAAAAATAAAAAAACTTAAACACCAAAATTATAATATACTCTAATATATTCCTACATTTTGTTATTTTTGAAAAAGATGAAAACCGAGGCCTAGGGCTTTGTACCAACAACAAGGACGTGTTGCACCGTTACTTGGTCGCATGGTGCCCCCCGTGGCAAGCCCACATCATGCCTCATCCAAAAATTCCAAACCGACAATCCGAAAATCGTTGTTACAAACTGGTGATTAAAACAATGGATATAATGTGCAAATTCTACTTCTTTTACAAGTAAGGTCTTAAACCAATTAAATGTACATAATGTTACTAATTATATCATAACATTGTCCCCATATCCTATGTGGACTCAATCCACATTGACAAAAATGAATAAATAATCTTTAAGTGACAAATCATTTGGGTTTTTATTTATTTTCATATTTTTCTTATTTTACATGTTATAATTTGTTACAGTGTAGAAATTAAACTTGTATATGGTAATTAAATTTTTATTCATAAATCTAAGGGTGTCCATCCTTGAAATTTAAAATGTGTGTTAGTTTTTTTTACATATTCTTCAAAAAAGGGGTGTCCATGACACCCTTTCCATAATTCAACATGTGTTTTCATGTTTAATTCATTTCAACATCTACTTTCAGGTATATGTTCGAATGTTTAATTCATTTCAACATCTGCTTTCAGGTATATGTTCGAATGATAAGGAAAAAAAAGCATAGGATAATACCATGTCATTATGGAAGCCTATAAAGATTGCTTAATTACTAAGTAATTCTCTTAAGGATACTCAACTTAGTCCATATTTAATGTTTTCTTTATATGTATGTTGTACTTTATGAGGTTCCTTTATGTATAAGAAATTAAATAGTCTCCTACTTTTTGTTCTTACTATCCTCCTATCTATTTTAGATGGTGACAAGTTTAAATTTAATTTAAATTTGATTGAGATTTTAAATTTGTACATTTATCATCATTTTAAATAGATAGGAAGAAAAGTAGAAATAAAAGGTAGGAGGATATTTAATTTCTCTTTATGTATATTCCCTAAACATTATGAAAAGTACACTGCATGAACCTAGATGAAAACAACTAACACATAAGCTTAAATGAAAACACTAGAATGTTACATTACCTCTCATTTCACGTCTATTTGGTGTTTTGTTCCAAGTTAATGTAAAGCTAAATGAAACTACTTGTGAGATAGTGATTGGTTTGATATGGGAATGCTAATAAGATAAATATAGGGTGATGACCTATTCTTGGTATTTGGCTCCATAAAAGTAGAAGGGTTTTAGTAGCATTACAACTAAATCGTAAGTAGGTCACTTGTAATATGAAATTTCTGATTTGTCCACTTCATGCCTTCAACGTGTTAACTTGCTTCTTTTAGCCCCCTTCATCCTTATATGCCCTCTTAAACAAACTTTTACTCAAATCGACTAAACAAGAAGCAAACTAGGAAAACGCTTTTACCATTCGAGGGGTTTTAACAATGGTTTAAGCAAACCCGCTTAAATTTGAACATTCGAATTGAAAATCCAGTTAATTTCACAGAAAGATTGAGAATTCTAAACGACATAGAAGCAGAATGGATCGGATCGAGACAGTGAAAGAGTTGCCTTTCCGGGTTGGATTCACGGGTCAC
Organism: Lactuca saligna; assembly: GCF_052625555.1. NCBI lineage: Eukaryota > Viridiplantae > Streptophyta > Magnoliopsida > Asterales > Asteraceae > Lactuca > Lactuca saligna. The sequence goes on along the minus strand of NC_136420.1, from coordinate 85,654,209 downwards.
AGCGGCCATATTCGAATCGAGCCGCTACCTCCTGTTAAAAAATCCAGCTCCATTGACTCGCTACCGGAGTTTATAATCGTTAGTTTTTTATCTCACTTATCCTATGTTACTTTTAATTTAGTTTTGTTTGTGGCTTTATTGATTTTCATGAATGAGACTGAACTGTCCTTTGTAGAATCTCGTATTGTTTCATTGTATGTTATACAAAAACTCTTGGTTGGTTATTGAACAAACAAATTTACACAAAATTGGATCATAATTGTGGAAAAAGAGAGAAGCAATTCACCAAAAAAAAAGATCTTTCATGGAATGGAGTTAATCAGTATCGGTTCTGATTTCAAGTCTCTAATCTGGTTCGAGAAAAACCTAATGGTTTTTAATTAGGGATGTGGTTAACTAGCACCAGTGGAGGCAAAAAATCTATGGACAGGGTTTGAAACTCTTTAGTTTATGATATTGAACATACATGAGTAAAACAAATCCAACAAATTGCGACTCATAGAGAGTGCTACCTATTTTGAATTTAACCTAAGATTCATTTATGATAAAGTATTCCTGTATAACACCTATGTGTATATTTCCAGCCTCCTGCATTTGCTAGGGAAACACCAGAATCGATCAAAAAGTTTGTTGAGGATAAATATCTTCTGCCAAGATTGGATCCTGATGAATTTTCTGCAGAAAAAGCTGGAAGGCAGTGGGAGTTTGACTGGTTTGACCAAGCAAAAATTCACTTAGAGCCAACAATGCCTCGTTCTGTTGTAGTACCTGCATGGGAATTGCCATTCAGACGCCCCAAGCCTGCATCAGAGAAATGGGAACCTGCATCCGTGCAGGTAATTTATGCTCATGTCTATGAGGGCAAATTTGTAAAAAGTTAGGATTTTATGTGGAAAGCATCTTTTGCTTCCATGCCTTTTTCTATTAAGTTGTTCTTTGTGCATTAAGTAAAAAGCAATCACCAGGTCTTATTCGTATTAAGTCCATTAACTCAAAGACTTGGTGATTGCTTTTTAATGAGTTGAGTTGACTGATTTATGTTGAGTTTTAGGTTGATGTGTCTGAACTGATGGTGGAAGCAGAGAGTTCTATTGGAGTGCGTATTAGTGGACCTCCAAAGGATTTTGTGAAGGGAAGCATTAACAACCGTCCTTTTCGTCCAGGTGGATTGGATGATTCCCAATCATTGGGAAGGAACTTTCCGGAAGGTTCTTGTAATGGTGAATGGGTAAGGGAAGTCTTGGATGGTGCTCCTGCACAACTCATTCCTCCTAGTTGTAAAGAAGGAATGGATCTTGGACACCTCAAGGTTTGTTGCCTAAGATACCATATGCTTTGTTTCATATAAATTCTCTTTGGACTATCAATGGGACAAAAGACTCACTCTTTTTTTATCTCTCGTTCTCTCCTATCATATGTGCAAAAGACGAAAATGCCCTTCTCATCAAGTTTTAGTGCGTTTGTCATGCATTGGATTGGGATTGGGATGGGTGTCGGTTGGACAAAAGATTGCAATTTTTTGTGTCACCCAATAAGGTTGGACAAGAACTTGCTCTTGATCTTTCAACTGTTGAAAAGACGTAAATGCCCTTCTGATCCCCATTATCGAAAACATTGTCTAGTCCCATCCCGTTCGGCTCTTCTATCCGGTATAACAAATGTAACACTTTTAAATTTTTTTTGTTTTTTTTGCTGGTTAACTTTTGAAGGGACATCCATGTTCTTGGATTATTCATGAAGATAAGAGTGTGCCCAAGACAACATCTGAGGTAAAGGCCCCACAATTAAATATCAAGTGTAATGATTTACCTTTTTAATTAAACATGCTTTTTTGTAGATTAAAAACAACAAAGTACTGCAATGACATCATATTTGTAAACTTGAAACAAATAACGTCTTTTACAATTCTATAAAGGGTTAAATGCAAGAAATAGCAACGTGCTTTCATATATTTGTTTGTTGTAGCATCTTACTTTCATTCTAACCTATGATAATACACTGTGCTTTGAAAAATCTTCCCAATTATAACAATGTCATTTGAATGCAAAGCAGTTTTCAATGCTATAATTGGATATATTTTCAAAGTACAATGTCTTGATAAGAAAAAGAATTGGAAATACAATGCTGTAATTGAAAAACATGAAAGTAGTATGCTATAATAAACAAATAAATGAAAGTGCTTTGCTTTTTCTTGCATTTTATGTGAGAAATACAAGGTTCAATTCTCAAAATCAAAATCAGACCCCATCTTTTTCATTCTTTCTAGTTAATATGTTGCTGTCTCTGCAGAGTACTTTATCTGTTCAGTTTGATGACTTATTTAAAAGAGCTTGGGAAGAGGATGTTATGGAAGTTCCCATTGATGGTATGTGTGATTCCACTCCTTTCTTCCAATTATTCTTCCCTTCTTTTCGGGATTCAGACCACTATTAAACTGAATGGAATCCAATTCCAGTGGTTTGAGTTTGACAATGGGAATGAGGGAATGATTGTTGGATTAATCCAGTATCTTTTTATTTCTTTGTATTATGACTATGAGTATCTTTTTGTGGGAGGTTGATAACATATCTCATCATGTAGGGGATACACCTGAATCGGAAATCAATGTGATTGAAACGGGGTCTCCAAAATCTATTCCATTAGAAGCTGAAAATAAACTGGATTCACTTGACACTGAATCATCTGTTATCGATCAAATTTTGTCAACGGGATCCGAAGGCTTGACCAAAGGATTTGATGATTCCGATTCCGGAGATGGTGGTCGACAGAAGGAGCCAAAAGTATCTTTTGATTAGGATTGAAATGCTTCAAACTTTTTTTCATGATTTTCTCTTTTGCTTAGTGGGTGTGTTTGTTTTGCAGGTTTGGGCAGTTACAGGGGGTAGTGATGGGATTGCGGATAATTTTAATGAACTTGTTCCTGATATGGCATTGGATTTCCCTTTTGAACTGGATGCATTCCAAAAGGAGGTAATATTATTTTGATATAAAACTATATAGGGTTAAATGCAAGAAATAGCGACATACTTTCATCAGTATTATAGCATTCTACTTCTGTTTTTCTTATTAGGACATTGTATTTTGAAGAAGCTACTACCCAATTTAAGTCGTTTTATTAAAAAAAATTAATTATTACAGTTGATTATACAGTTTTTAAAATCATATATAACACATTAATTATTTACAGAATTCGAAAAGAAAATGGACAATTTGTGTCAACATGACCCAATCCGCTTTGTCACAAACTCAAAAGCAACCATTTTTCTTGTTACACAACCCACCCATTTTGCATTCTCTAATTAGATGCATAGAAAGAGCATCTCAAGATGATAGAAATTCCTAAAATTGCATATTATATGTATGTTTTTTGGCATTTTAAACTCATAAATCTTTTTGCTTTATGATTGCAGGCTATATATTATCTTGAGAAGGGGGAATCAGTTTTTGTAGCAGCTCATACTTCGGCTGGAAAGACTGTTGTTGCAGAGTACGCCTTTGCACTCGCATCAAAAGTATGTTGTCTCACTCTTGATCTCTTGTCTATTCAAAAGACTTAAATGCCCTCCTCATCATAAATATCCCTAGAAAGCTTGTATAGTCCCGTGTGGACGCCACATCATCATGGTAACCTGTCAAAATTGGATCATTGACCTGATTGTAACAACATTAAAATTTTTAGTGATCTAGGATGTAGAATTAGAAGCTGAATGCAAAATTGGAATAGTTGGTTTCCATTTATGACATTAACCCTTTTTTTATTTCCAAAATTTTATGCAGCATTGTACAAGAGCAGTATATACTGCTCCCATTAAAACAATCAGCAACCAAAAGTACAGGGACTTTTCTGGAAAGTTTGATGTGGGTCTTCTCACAGGGGATGTTAGCTTGAGGCCTGAGGCCTCTTGCCTCATCATGACAACTGAGATTTTAAGGTCAATGCTTTATAGGGGTGCTGATATTATACGCGACATTGAATGGGTAAACCTGCTCATATTTTGTTTCTTTTTTACCTTTTGGGTTAAAATGTTAAAAAACAGCATCACATTTTTGTTATTTTGGTTACATTTCTTCTTATTGCAGTATTGTATTTGTACTTTGAAAAATCTATCAGGTTATAGCAATGTCATCCAATCCAAATACAAAGCAATTTTCACTGCTATAGTTGGGTAGATACTTATATTCAAAGTACAATGTCCTAACAAGAAAAGAATTGAAGAATACTACAATTTAGCCCTTTCACTTTTGAATAATGGATCTGGGAATTAATTTTTTTATTGGTTGGACTTGTATTCCTAATGAGTAGGTTATATTTGATGAAGTGCATTATGTAAATGATGTTGAAAGAGGAGTTGTGTGGGAAGAGGTTATCATCATGCTTCCAAGGCATATCAATTTTGTTCTTCTTTCTGCCACGGTAATTATACTTGCAGCATATATTGTAAGATTTTCAACACAAAACATTGAGTATTTGATATGTCATTTTTTTTTTATCGATTTTATTTTAACAAGAAAAATAGAACTAGAAAAGTGTTGAACATTTTGAGCTAGGACCATAGTATGGGTTAAATACATATTCATGCAAGAATGTTTCACCTTTTCCTAATTTATGCAACAAATCGGTTTTCTATATGACACATATGACGTTTCACTCTAGGAGTAAAGTACCCAGTTTTTTTACTATTTCTTGTTTAACCCGTTGAAACATGGTTGCATAGTTCATGTCAGTTGCATAAATTGATTAAAAAAAAAGGTGAAACACTGTTGCATATTTACACATTTAACCTTATAGTGTATTTGCAGGTACCTAATACAATAGAGTTTGCTGATTGGATTGGCAGAACAAAACAAAAACAAATCCGTGTAACAGGGTAAGTTTTCCTCCAATTGCATCATATATTGCACAGTTGTTATGAAGCTTTATGCCCTTCTTCCTATTTTCACCCTTACTGCTTTTATTTATTGGAATATAGTGAGAAATAGCAACATACTTTTATTTACTTCTTCAAGTTTGACCCATTATATCAAAGCACTTATAACATTTTTAGTGATAATAGCAATGTACCTAGTCTTTTTTTTTTTTTTTAACCAATAACAGCAACATATTTATATATTACTATTAATGGTAAATAATGTAACTATGTTGCTATCATTTGTAATGAAAATTGCATTGCTATATTGGTGAAAAGAGTAAAATACATTGCTATTTGCTCTGCAGTTTTCCTTTTATTTATCTTTTCTCTTATAAGTTGATAGGAAGTATACTTGTCAAAATTATTTTTGGGATCATTACTCCAACTATCATCAGTGGTAGATATGGAAAGATAGGAGAAGCTTATCTCTTTGAATATTGTAACATTAGTAAGGTTTTTCAGTCTGTATACAAACAGGTTTGTTTGGTTTATTTAACATTTTTACAGCCTCTTAAAACCACTTAATTCAGAAAGTCAGATCATTATTTTAGTTGTATATCTATCTTATCTTATCTTAGCAAATTAATATATAAATGAGGGAGAATCTATAAACAACAATTAATTGTAGACTGTAATGTAATATTTTGTTACAGGACTACAAAGAGGCCAGTCCCACTAGAGCACTGTCTATTTTATTCGGGAGAACTTTACAAAATCTGTGAACATGAGGAGTTTATACCACAGGGACTAAAATCCGCAAAAGATGCCCATAGGAGAAAAACCATGGCGACAGCTGGCAGTGGTTCAGGGGCATATCCGTCACTTCCCACCACTCATGAAAATTCCCGCTCTCAAAAACCAAACAGTTTTGCAAGGGGCAAACCGATTAAACAAACCGGGCCCCAGAATTTGGGAAACTTTGGTGGTGGTGGTGGGCGGGGCAACCAAGGATATGGTGGTGGCAATAACAATTGGGGGAATAGAGTATCAGAAAAATCTTTGTGGTTATCGCTTATTAACAAGCTAGGAAAAACCTCCCTTTTACCAGTAAGTAAAACCTGTTCACATTTATATTGTGAACTACTATAACAACTTACTTTACTACTTTACTAACTTTTACCCATAATAGCAACGTATTTAGCATTTACATTTTGCTACCAATAAGGGCAATGTAATTTATATGCTATTATTGGTAAAATATGTGGCTATTATGGGTAAAGAAATGTAAGTTGATTGCTATAATGGGTAAAAGATAAAGCGTGTTGTCTTATGGAAATCTATGTTTCAGTTTTTTATTTTACAAGATGTTGATGTGTTATGAGTTATGATAATTGTAGGTGGTGATATTTTGTTTCTCAAAGAATCGGTGTGACAAATCAGCTGATAATCTGCGTGAAACAGACCTCACAAGTCGTTCTGAGAAAAGTGAAATCCGTGTTTTTTGTGATAAAGCATTTTCTCGATTAAAGGGATCTGATAGGAACCTACCACAGGTATATATATATATATATATATATATATATATATATATATATATATGTATCTATTATTTGAATCAATTTGACACCAAGAATATAGAAAAAAAACACATTTTTTTTTATTAAACCATTATACTTTTTTGACTGTTTATAAACCAAAAAAGGTTAAAAAGAACAGAAAACCACAACCTACTTTCACCATTTTATCAATTTGGCTGAAAGTATTTTTGTATTTTGCCTTGATACCAGAACCATGTGAATGCGAAAAATGGTTTTTTTGACTGTAAAAAAAAAGTACAGTAAACAGTAAAGTGGCTAAATGGATAAACATGTTGAAAATACAAGTTTGTTTGTTTTGTATTTTGCTCTTATATTTATGTTAAATTGCTAAAATTAAATCCTGTGACTTGTTTTTGCACAATAGATTGTGAGACTCCAAGGGCTTCTTCACAGGGGGATTGGTGTACATCATGCTGGTCTGCTCCCGATAGTCAAGGAAGTAGTTGAAATGCTTTTCTGCCGTGGTGTAATTAAGGCAAGTTATGCATACCGGAATCGGAATTCCATTCCAATCCCGGGTTTGGTTGCAAAGGAGTACACGGAATTGAATTCAGTTGGAACTAAAAAAAATCTTTTCAACATACAAACTCCAATCATCCCCTTAGATTCCACTTCCTTCGACACATTCCAGTTCCTTCAAAAAAGTTCTACAAACCAAATGCCCTTCACATTTACTTCTCTCTTTCTCAAAAAAAAAAAAAGTTTATTTCTCTGACCCCCCTTATGTACATTTAAAGTTCCTTTACTTATTGTCTATTCTATTGATAATATTTTATTTCCGTTATGTAGGTTTTGTTTTCAACGGAAACATTCGCAATGGGGGTTAATGCCCCTGCTAGAACAGTGAGTCATCATAATAATTATTTTAACATTCTAGTTTGAAAATTGTGCTCAATTATAGCAATGTGATTGAAATAGAAAGTAGAAAGTTGTAATAGGAAGGAATGAATGGAAGTACATCTATTTTAATTAAAACTAGTGGTTGTGGCAGGTTGTTTTTGACACAGTAAGGAAGTTTGATGGGAAGGAGTTTAGACAGTTACTGCCGGGAGAATACACGCAAATGGCGGGGCGGGCGGGCAGGCGAGGACTGGATAGTATCGGGACGGTTCTGGTGATGTGTCGTGATGAAGTCCCGGACGAGAGTGATTTAAAGCGTGTAATTACGGGCAGTGCAACCAGGCTGGAATCCCAATTCCGCTTGACATATATCATGATAATGCATCTCCTCCGTGTTGAAGAATTGAAGGTATTACTATTTATTCATATCATTGTTATTTGTGTTTGCCATTCATCTGATACTGCTGACTAATTCTAAAGGTGGAGGACATGCTGAAAAGAAGTTTTGCAGAATTTCATGCTCAGAAAAAACTGCCCGAGCAACAGCAACTGCTCATGCGAAAGCTTGCTCAGCCTACAAAATCTATCGAGTAAACAAACCTTCTAAATTCTTCTTTATTTTCATCATCGTGACAATCAATATATTTTATCTGATGGAATGGAATTGGACCATTCTTTTATATTCCTTACTTTAGAAAAAAAAGGTTAGACTGTTGTTTTGATGATAGTGATGAATTATTTGTTATAAAAGGTGCATAAAGGGTGAGCCAGCGATTGAGGAATACTATAAGTGGTACTTTGAGGCTGAGATGTATAGCACTCACATAAACGAAAAAGTGTTGCAATCTCCCGTTTCTCTGTCTTTTCTTCAACCTGGAAGACTCGTGGTTGTCAAATCACAATCCGTGAGTTTATTCCCATAAATAATATTTTATTTTAATCAAAATAATAACAAGAAACCAAAGTACATTGCCATTTAATTTAATCCAACAGGTTGAGGACCACTTACTTGGAGTTATCTTAAAGGCACCTTCCTCCACCAACAAACAATACATTGTTCTGGTTCTCACACCCTCTTTACCAACAACATTACAAACCTCCACATCCATGGATGGCCCACAAAACAAGTCAGCTTCCACTGCTGCTGCTGGTGGTGGTCTTCAGATGCTAATGCCAAAATCCAAACGTGGGATGGTTGATGATTATTACACTTCTGCCACTGCCCGAAAAGGTTCGGGCATTGTCAAAATCAAACTGCCCCACCGTGGTAATGCTGCTGGGGCAGCTTATGAGGTGCGGGAAGTTGATACCAAAGAGTTTTTGTCGATTTGTAATGTGAAGATAAAGATCGATCAAGTTGGGCTTTTGGAAGATGATAGTAGTGCAGCTTATTCGAAAACTGTACAGAGTCTTTTACAACAAAAGTCTCAAGAAAATAAGTATCCTCCAGCTCTTGATCCCATTAAAGGTATTATCTTCTTCTTGTTTTAGGGCTAAATGCAAGAAATAGCAACCTACTTTTTTGGTATTTTGCCTAATAAAAAGATGTTAATCATAGACTCAAAACCGATTACTCCAAACATTCCCTTAACGTGTTTATTTGTTTTTATTTGTGTCAGATTTGAAGCTGAAAGAGGTGGAACTAGTGGAAGCTTACTACAAGTGGAATAACTTATTGCAAAAAATGTCACAAAACAAGTGCCACAATTGTGTTAAATTAGGGGAGCACATCAAAGCAGCTCAAGAGTTAAAGAAGTACAAAGAGGAAGTCGATGCATTAAAATTTCAAATGTCAGATGAAGCACTTAAACAAATGCCCCATTTTCAGGGTCGCGTACGTACAAATATTAAATATATATTTTTTCTACAATGAACAAATAAATGAAAGTAGGTGGTTATTTGTTGCAATTGTTTTTTGCAGATTGATGTGTTGAAGGAGATTGGGTGTATAGATGCAGACTTAGTGGTTCAAATAAAAGGGCGAGTGGCTTGTGAGATGAATTCAGGAGAGGAGTTGATATGCACCGAATGCTTATTTGATAATCAGTTAGATAGTCTGGAACCAGAAGAAGCAGTTGCATTAATGTCAGCTTTTGTCTTTCAACAGAGAAAAGCTTCAGAACCTTCTCTTACCCCTAGACTTTTGCAAGCAAAAGAAAGGTCTCTCTCTCTCTCTCTCTCTAACATAGCAATGTAGTTACTGTTGAAAGTTGGTATTTGCTGCATTTAGTTGAGATGTCTTTTATTGTTATCTTATCTTCTGTAAGGTTGTACGATACGGCTATCAAACTCGGGGAGCTTCAATCTCGTTTCAAGATACAAATCGACCCTCAAGAATATGCTCAAGAGAATCTCAAGTTTGGACTTGTTGAGGTTGTTTATGAATGGGCAAAGGTTCTCTCTCTCTCTCTCTCTCTCTCTCTCTCTCTCTCTTACAGAGGTGCTGACCTGTACTACATTATCATCTGGTATGTAGGGGACTCCGTTTGCAGATATATGTGAACTGACGGATGTTCCGGAAGGTCTTATAGTGCGGACAATTGTACGGTTGGATGAAACGTGCCGGGAGTTCAGAAACGCTGCAGCAATCATGGGTAACTCCGCTTTATACAAGAAAATGGAAGCTGCATCGAATGCAATCAAACGGGATATTGTTTTTGCTGCTAGTTTGTACATTACTGGTTTGTAGTAGACTTACATGCTTGGTCAACTTACTAATTCTTTTCTTTTTTTCACTTGATGGAATTAAAGAGAACGCAGTTTTACCTAGCAAGTTATATGTACACAAAGAGTTTATTTTCCCACTTAATGCAAAAAGAACAACTTGATAGACAAAATCAAGGAAACAAGATATTCCACATTTTGATCACATATCTTAATAAAAAATTGAATACAACAAACGACCATATACGAAATGCCAAAAATTTATATCATGTGACCACAAATCTCGTAAAGGTTATCTATATAGAATGGAAAATGGTACTGCCTTCTGTGACGCAAAATATAATAAAAAAGTTGGTATTTCTTTATCTTTAAGAAAAAAAAAAAAAAAAAAAAAAAAAATCATGACTGCTTCCAGTCATCACCAACATAACTCGATTGATCGCCAAGCTCTTCTTCGATTCTGATCAGCTGCATAAAAACATTGGTTCAATAATCAATACAAGTTTTCTTGTTCCTTTGAATCTATATAAATTACATATAAACAGACTTCCTGTTTGTTCATAACATATTATAAAGAGATAACTAGTGAAAATTCTTCTACATAACATGTATATATATATATGCTATAAATGGTATATAGATTTCAAACTTGAAAGAATTGTTGCATTGATTAGTTTTTTTTACCTGATTGTACTTGGCTAAGCGCTCTCCACGAGAAGGAGCACCTGCTTTGATTTGACCAGTGGCAAGACCAACCGCCAGGTCAGCAATGAAAGAATCGTCTGTTTCCCCACTTCTCTGTGATATCACCACCCCCCATTCAGCATCCTTTGCCATCTTCACCACTTCAATCGCTTCTGTCACTGTCCCTATCTGGTTCACCTGCCCTTCCAAACACCCCCCTCATCATCAAAATCCAAAATATATATATATATATATATATATATATATATATATATATATATATATATATATATATATATATATATATATATATATATATATTTTTTAATATACATATATATTTAGTTGTTTTCTGTTTATCATTTATACCTTGAGAAGAAGGGCATTGCAAGCACGTTCATGAATGGCTCTCTCGATACGTTTTGAGTTTGACATCAACAACCCATCTCCCACAACCTTCACACATCAAAATCAAATGCATTTTAAACAATATTAATATTAGAAATATCTGACTTCAAAACCATTGGTCAACAAGCCTACCTGGCAAATTCCAAGCCCAGTGAAATACTTGGCTTGTTCCCAGTCCTCCATGTCAAACGGATCTTCAATGGAGACAATAGGATACTCTAATAATGCCCAACAGAATTTATTAAAAATAATAATTTAGACATATGTACTTGCATTAAGCAATTAAGTCAAAAACTATCTTGAAAACATATACCTTTACATAGTTCTTTGTACATCTCAACCATATCTTCTCCTGACTTGAAGTTTTGTCCTGATCTGTTAGGAGATTTATAATCCAAATCGTACTTTGTACCTATATATATAAATGTCAACTGATCAATGACATGAATATCTACTCAGTTATCATAGGAAATAACTAGGTAGATTTTTCAAAGTTGGAATAGGAAGAAAACAAAAGTACAATGAGTAGGTTGTTATTTGTTGCATGAAGCCCATGTTGAGAGGAATGATGAGCATTATTACCTATGCAGAAATCTGTAGCAGCAACATCAATTGCAATCTTGATTTTACCATTATACCCTGTTCTGTTAATCGCCTCCTTTACAAGATCTAATCCTTCTCTAAAGCTGCAAAAATCAATCAAATCAAAGCCTTTTAAAAAGATCACATCATAATTCATAATCATGGTGTATTGATAAAAAAGACATGCCTGGAGACATTAGGAGAAAAACCACCATCTTCACCAACATTACATCCCTGTGCACCATATTTCTCTGTAATAACAGCCTGCATATGAAAAAAAAAAAAAAAAAAAAAAACACAGATAAATCAAGAAATGCTACACTTGGACTAACATAGTGATGGCTACACGTATGTGAATGATAATGTATCCAATTAATAAATCACATGGATGAAGTTGATTGGATTAGGTTATACCTTTAAGTGATGATATGTCTCGGAACCCATTTGCATTGCCTCTTCGAATCTTTTTGCTCCAATTGGAAGTATCATTATGTCCTGATTTTTGTTTTTTTAAACAAATCAGCACAAAAAGGTAATAACTTTGCCAACTTACTAGAAATGTTTACAAGAAATGATGAATATATGTCCAAAGAAACAAAATTATACCAATTAAATAGATAAATATGTAACTGAAAACCAGCTTACTCTTATAGCCAAATTGTTCCCAGCATGTTTTCCACCATTTATTAGAGTGAAGGTAGGAACAGGAAGGACATGGTTTCCTCTGCCAGAAAGATCAGCAATATGTTTGTAAAGTGGAACCTGAAAATAACATTTTGTACTTTTTATATATGAGTGATATTATTTTGGATGAAGATCAAATAAATTATTAGATTGTGCATGCCTCCTTCTCAGCAGCTCCAGCTTTGCAAGCAGCCATTGACACAGCTAATATTGCATTTCCTCCAAGTTCACCCTGGATAAATTATAAGATATGAAAACAATGCTACAAAAGATGTTACAATTTCAAAAAACAGGAACATCCAAATCCAATACAACATATGTCATAAGTGAACACCATCATTCCACAAAAGATTCATTTACCATTCTACCAAGAGACATGCCAGTGACTGCACAGGTAAGAGATTAGATGGGATGGAAATGGATTTAGGGTTATTTTTAAAGATGAGGATGAGAAGGGTATACGCGTCTTTTTCACAGACGAGAGGTTGAGAGCCCTGTCACACCTTTTTTGGTGAGAAGAAAAAAAGTAATTTTTGTTCCAATGACATCCCTTTAATGCCACATTAATCAGTAGGCACTATTATATATTCAACTAATGACTCTGCAGGCATAACTAAATCAAGAGGAAGAGAAAGCTACCTTCTTCTCAGTCTTGTCCAAGTCTATCATTGCCTGATCAATTTGGTTCTGAAGGGTTGGATCCATGCCAACTATAGCCTCAGATATCTTCTCATTTACATTTCTAACAGCTCTGGTGACACCATTTCCAAGATATGTGCCCTTGTCTCCATCACGTAACTCAATAGCCTCATATCTATGATATGCAAGAAATTACAGAAAGTCTGGTTCTTATATCACCAGTGGAACATATAAACCAGAAGAAGAAGAGAAGGAAAATAGTTTGTAACTATTCCTATTGAAAATGGACACATAACAACAAGAAAATAAGACATGCATCATTATCCTACAATGTAGGTTGGGAACTAAATGTAATAACAATACTTAGTCCATGAACAATAATGAACTCTTACAATTCAGGGTCTCGTTACGTTGATCATTTTATAAGACACAACACAAAGTCAAAGAAATCACTTGGAACTAAACATAAGTTAACGATTTCATCAAACAGAATGAACCAGGTTGTATGCCTTCATCTGCTTTTCCACCGATAGGAACTTAGAAAATATGATTTTTTTATTTTTTGTATAGAAACTTACAGTCCAGAGGGAGCACCGCTTGGAGCAGAAGCTCGAAACATTCCTTTATTGGTGTACAAGTCAACTTCAACAGTAGGAATTCCTCTGCAATCAAGAATTTGCCTCGCTTTAACCTTTGTTATAACCGACGGAACAGCCTTTCGCATATGATTAGACTGCACAAACAAGCAAATACAAATTAATTACCCAGACTTGCCTCGTTCTCATAATCTCCTCGTCAGAAATCGTTAGCTAGCGTGTGATTTTAAGGTAGGAAAACACTTATTATGATCACAATTTCGTATGCTAAGAACAAAAAACATAGAAAGAGAAAAGAAGAACTCACGATGAAGAGAACGGGATCGGGAGTTTTGGCCCTAACAGCGGCATTGACAGCGTCTTCAATTTTCCGCGAGAGCATGTGTTTGTCTAGATACTCTTGCACCGACATTTTCACTGAGCTGCTGCACCTCCGCCTCGATTTTATGTCCCTCACAGTTCAATTACACTTAGATTGATCGATCGGATATGGCGAAATAGGCAGAGATCGGAATGAATTCGGCGGTGAAGAAATTTTCCGACACGTTGAAACCTAAAACCGTTGCTAAGATTTCGAATCGTTCACAGGCAGTTGCTCGAGTTTTGTGTTGTATTATTTACCATATGGTAATGGCTGTAAAAAAAAGTTTTGATAAAAAGTAAAAATACAGTGGATGTATCTTTTTTATTATTAAAAACAAGATCGATCGTATATAAGACGTAAGTATAATCGTATCAGATTGACAATAAATTGAAATAATTGGAAGTTTAAAGCCGAAAATTCGTCTCAATCTACCAATTCAGAAGTTATATAAACTATAAAGCCTGGAACATATTCATAAGATTAAAATTAAGAAGACTTTAGAATCTAACCATCATATATAATATAACATGACAAATGATTCTTCTATAGGCCCAAGTAATAGGCCCTTTATTCTATATGTGTTTATTCGGTTTAGCGTTAAGATAACAGTTACGAAATATACATTGTCCAAAAACACAATCGACCTAATCTCATTCATACACATGTATGTCTATTACTCACACACGTTTTTTAAAAATTCAGCTAGGATTTTTCATGACTTAGGAGGTTAATCAATTGTTGAGTCATATTAGGTGGTATCTGGTTAAAAATATTATGGTGAACACAAACAACAAGTTCGATGATATATTTGATACAAAAAAAAAAAAAAAAATGAAAGGGAACAAATGTGAATAAACTCAACAGTTAGTTACCCTCCTGAATTATTTTTCCATAAAATTTAAATGAAATTAAAGCTACAAAAATATCAAAGACTGCAACTTTCTTAGGCCATAAAGTATATGAAGAGTTTTTAGAAGGGGTATCTTGGTCAAAACATGGTATATACTACGGCTACTATGGTTAGCTGTCAACAACTCTCTGCAAAAGGATATTACTGTGTATGAAAGATATCTTTATTAGCATAAACGTTTAGCTCATGGTATATTACGATGTTATGTCTACAAAAGTTGCATGATCCTGTATATATTGATGTTGTATTTTATCCGATGAACTTAATCTTAAATCCAAGTAAAATAAAAAATCACAACATTTGTGATTTACTTGTTTGTAGACCTATCCAGAATCCATTATACGGTAAATCATTTTATTAGAAATGTAAATATAGTCATGGAATGCACCTGCTCAATCAAGATTCCTCTAATAATTATGCAAGTGCATTACAAAGTTGTACATATATGAATAATGTTCGTTGTGGGTTATGTTTTAAAGAGAAGCAAGAATGAACCTCATAAAGTTATTAATATAAGCAGGAGATGGCGTGGGATTTTTTTGTAAATATGTAAACGGAAAATGACTTAGGAGGGTAACAAATTGTTGAGTTTGTTCACATTTGGTCACTTTCCTTTTTTTTTGGTACCCAATATACCATCAAACTTGTTGTTTGTGTTCGCCATGTAACACTCATAAAAATTTAAACTTTTTCAACCAACCAAAAACCATCATTGTTTACATATTATTTTCAAAATAATTTAACCATCAGAGTTTCCCTACAATCATAAAACACAGTATTAGGAGGTGCACAATCACGTCTTCGCTTTCTCGCGATCCTCTGAGGTACCTGAAACATAATCCAAAACTGTAAGCCCAGAGCTTAGTGAGTTTCCCCAAAAGTACCACCATAATACATAGTATATAATCATAGATATCACAACAACAACATGCATATTGAATCTTCAACATGATTGGACCGCCTTGCAGGACTTCAACCTATCTAGACCACTCACAGAACCTTTAACATGTCTGGACCGCTGTACCGGGCCTTCAGCCTGTCTGGACCGTTCTCTAGGCCTTCAACCTGACTGATCCGCCTCACATGCCTTCAATCTATCTGGGCCGCCCTGGGTCTGTTGTCCTTTAACACAAAGCATGACCGCCTCAACCCAACCACACACAAACCGTGTCGACACATGTATAACAAACAAGAATATAACCAACCAATAAACAACAGACAAATCTTACACATCACTTAGCATCATCCTATCTATCAAGATACCAATCTAACAGCACACTAGCACACATAATAGGATAGCAATCCACAGGGGCCGACCTTGGTGCCTTCGACCAGTAAGTACAGTGAGGAAAACTTAACTCGAAAAGCTGAACAGAACTAAACAAGTCCCACACTGAAATCTCATTTCTCTACATGCTACTTACATCCAACAAGATCAGTTCCATAAAAAACCCAAAATACCCAAAATTCCCTCAAATTCAAGCTTGGTCAAAGTCAAAGTAAACTGGTCAAGGTCAAAAATCCTTGTTCATCCAACACGTCGTGTGTACTAGAAAACACACAGTGTTTCGCTAGAGATTAGATAGATGGGAAAACCCCGACCAACACACCGTGTTGGCTTGCAAACATGTTGTGTTTGCTTGAGCTTAATACAGTCAGTTGTTCCTTTGATTACAGGGACTCCATGGCTCAGATCTAGGCTCAAATGCTATCAAAAAGGATAAAGTTTCCAACTTTATCCATTGGGACCACTCCAAGGGTTCAAAAACTCATCCACAAGACTTGAAGATCCAAGAGCACCTTTTGTCTTGTTTGGACCGTTATGACGTGGAGGTGTCATATTAGTGGGTCGTGCTCCACTAATGGTTATCTGCTATTGGTGCAGATTTATTGGGAAGTAGCATTCTGAGCGCTATATTTGTCATTATGGAGAGTAGTTGGTACTATTTTGGCCTATTATGTGCCTTGGCGTTAGAACACCGAGACCTAAGTACGATGTTGCAAGGGAGAGGGCCTGGGCCTAACACTTACGTCGGGTAACGACTGTTAGCTAGGCCATCCTTTAGATAATATGGAGTCATTGGAGCTTCTTTCTTATTCCTATATGGTGACCGATCTCCATTATGTTGCGGCCTAGATTGCTCGGTATTTGGTGGCAATAGTTGATCGTCTTTGTTATTTGGGTACCGACTTAGCAGAGTTGGCCGCCGTCAAGACAGAGCATGATGAGCTTAAGGAGAAGGTGTGGCTCCTTGAAAATGAAAGACGCAAATTCGAGGAGCATTATGTTGTTTTAGCTGGAGAGAAGCCTGTTGCTGAAGACCAAGTAACTATCTTGGATGGGGAGGTGGAGCATTTATCGCAGTAAGTGCGAGATCTAATGGTGGAGAAGGAAGCGCTGGAAGCGTATATGAGACAACAAAGCAAGTAGCTGGCGATCAAAGTTTCGAAGGGGCGAGCCGTGGAGGAGGATTTGTTCTGGATCCTTAAAGAGGGTGTGCTCAGGATAGTTGACCGACTCATTGAGAGTGAAGAAATTTCACTTGGGGTCCGATGCCTGAAGGCAACATATGTGACTACCGGTATTGAGAATGGTAAGCAAGCAGTGCGGGAGCAGTTCCCTATCGAAAATTTTAATTCAGAGGAGTCGAGTGTTGCGTTGAAATTGGCGCAGGCGATGCAAACTGCCATAAAGGCATTCTTAAAGACATATTTTGCCTTGCACCTCCACCTTGGTGGGTTAGACATGGAGGGGATCCATCAACTCTGTTTGGATCCTTCAGTGGAGGAACGTCCTCCGATGAGCTAATCGGGGAATGTCGGTCCTTATTTTGCTTCTCCTAGCAATTGACTCTTCTTTTTTCTCGTACCACATCTTCCTTTGTTATTAGCTTGTATGCGATCTTCATGTAAGTCCAAGGAATACCTGGTGGACAATACATATTTATATTTTATTTTTATGACATTGTGCTTTTGTTTACAAGGTTGGTTTGCCTCTATTTCCGGTGGTTTGTGTTGCCCACCTGTATGTGCGTTCACTTCTTTTCTTAATTAAGCAATCATCTCCCAAGGTTTATGCTAGCCCTGGGCTTGATTAGGTCAATAATTGAGCTGTCTACTCAATCTACGACTCCAGAGTCCTTACTTGTTTAAGTCCCCTTGAGTCTATTTTTGGGACTCGCTCTGGGAACTTGAGAAATGCCCCCTTTTCGATTTGTGGGGTCGTGTTTTTAGGCCAAAACATTTTAGTTAGCTTTTGGTTTTGAACTTTGGCTAACTCATTATGTTGGGGTGTCATTTTTAGCTAGAGCTTATTGATTGCGCCATTGGGACTTTGCTTAACTCCTGAACCTTAAGGAGTTGCACTTCGGTCTTAATCATCTAATTCAAGTCGATATCTTCACCTCGAGGATTTTAGGACTTAGGTATTTTTTTGTTTTAAATGAAAGGTTATGAGCCTTTTTGAAGCCTTTATTCATGTCATGGTCAAGGCTTGTGGCCTTTTGGACCAAATTGACATGTTTAGGGAAAAGTTATGAACCTTTAACGCCTATGGTTACATTCTCACAATGGTTTCGCTCAAATGATGTGGATGATCAATCCTTATTACCATTTGGTAAACGTACACAACCTCTTATGATATCAAGCTTGAATTATGAAAAAAACATTCTAATAGTTTTTTTTCTAATAGTGGTCAATTCACATCACTTTATTGATAACATGTGTAGAATATCTGTAACACCTGGAGACCGGAAGGCTAAATGAGGAAAGAAAATCTCCAAACAAGAAGTCAACTCGTCGAGTTCAAGGGTGAGAACTCGACAAGTAGGAACGATGGTCACGTGTGTTTGTGCAATTTTCTTCCCAAAAACTTCTTATTTGAGGTTTTAACTGATAAAATAGATGTATGGAACAATAAAACAAACCTTTTAGTATTCTCTATATGTACATATGAAGGTGCACCTTTGTGATTTTCACCCTTTTGTCCATCACATTTCCTAGTTCTATCTCTGTAGTCTGTTTCTTTACGTCTATGATGTTTGTAATCATTGGTCCTATCATTGTAATCATAGTTTCTTCTACTTTTACTATATCTCTCAAAATCCCGCCTTTCCCTCTATCTCATGCCTCTATTATCCCTATCTCTTTCTCTGTTTCTATATCGTTCTGCATCCTTGTTACTTTTGTTAAGCCTTTCCACTTCAACTTCCTTCTTTTTCATTCTATCTCTCTCAATCTCTTTTAAATCTCTCCCACTATCTCTATTTCTCTCCCTATCTCTGCTCCCCTCTCTAATTCTCTCTCCAGGATCCCCCGATATATGGACTAATAGTAGTAGCCATAGAAATTTGCAGAAACATCAAATAATTAAACTCTGGAAAACATGTAGGCATTTCTTCTAGACGTAGGCATCCAACTTTGTATCTGTTAATTGCTATGTATTCCTAGCTAATAAAGTAGACAGCCCCCAGTATACTTAGACCTAATTCTCACACCAATATTTACCTAGAAAAAAAGTACACATCTTAATAATTCAGATTTTAATAAGATATTATTGTATTAGTATGAAGAAGAAAAAGATGAAGAAGCAATATCAATATGAGTAAATCCTTGGAGTATTGATGTCAAGATTTTGAAATTTATTCATCATTTTGGATTTTATTTTGTTTATCCTTTGTTTATTAACATCTATTTTCCCAAAATTTGGGAGGGAAATATTAGAAGTATAAAGAGGGTTAATGTTTTATTAGGTTTTGTTTGATTGGCTGGATTCAATAGAATAAAATTAGTTTTTTTTTCAATAAATTATATGCTTTTCACTCTTTTATGTATCATTTAATCTAATCAATGAATCTTCTATATAAAAAGATAAAAATAAGTTTACAATAAAAATATATGTTCTAGTTATTTGCATGGAACGACCACTTCATAACTTTTACTTCGTTTACATTTAGGGTGTTTTACCACTTGTACACTTTTCTTTAAGAAATGAATGCTTCTTGATACCCTTTTGGCCTTTTGTCTCCAAAGTCTTTCATTTTCATGATTTTATTTCCTTCTTTTTCACAATATTATAATGTCCTGGTCTTGAATCTTGATGGGTAAAGTCATTAACGAGCAAAATGGTCATTTATCATATTCAAAAAGTCTTTATGTATACAACAATATTACTTGATCGATGGAATGTCTTAATGGGTTAAGCGAGTAAAGTACCCTATATACTATCTAGACACCCCCTTTTCCCTTCCTGCCATTCATTTGAACTATGTTATAATGTGCTAAGTTGGTGAAGGGTAAAACGGTCATTTATCATACTAAAATAGTCTTTATGTATGAATTTTTTTTTTGAAAGAGACTATGTATGCAATATTAATTAATTACATGAATTGTTTCAAATCTTTCTTTGTTCCAGGTTCCAATCCACTCCACTCCACTGCAGTCCAATCCAATCCAATCTAATCTAATCCAGGTGATAACAAAACCATCATGTTTAAGCTTTGTGCTTTATCTTTTATACTTACTATAACATTGTAAGTTGTTATTTTTTTCATTTTTAAATGCAAAAAATAACAATCTACTTTCATTAAAGTATTTTCATTACACTTTTAGTTTTTGTATTTTTTAAAAGTAAAAAGTAGGATGCTAAAATAAATAAGCAAACAAAAGTACATTAATATTTTAAAGTAAAAAGTAGTATTCTTAAATTTCTAGTAATATATTTCTATAATATTTATGAACTAAAAAATGGAAAAAGTTGACTCTAAAAAAAAACCTGTTAATATAATATCAGAAGTGTGGATATCCTGGACTGCAAGATGGAATACCGAAGAGTTCAAGAAGAAATCAGAACAAAAAAAAAAAGCGTAGAGGTGTAGCAGATGGACAAGCCCTTTCTAAGCATATCGGTGGTTCAGCTTCTCATTCCAAGATTGCTTCTGATTTAGTAAATATTCATTTAATTTTATATTAGAGCAATCTACTTTCATTTAGAAATATCTAGTTCTATTTTGATTTTTATAAGGACTAAGCCTAAATGCATCAAATAGCAATCTAGTTTCCTTTAGCTTTATATTATAACATTCTAGTTCCATTTTGATTTTTAAAAGGACTAAGCCTAACTACATAAAATAGCATTGTACTTTCATTTAGTTGTATTTTATAGTTTTTCTAGTTCCATTTTGATTTTTAGGAGAACTAAGCCTAAAAAGTATGTTATTTTATTTTTCATTTTAAAAAAGTGGAGCCTAAATGCAAAAAATAGCAATCTACTTTCATTTACTTTTGTATCATAACAATTTAGTTCCATTTTGATTTTTAAATGGGTTTAGCCTAAAATTAAATTGCTATTTTTTCATTTTTAAATATCTTAGGCTAAATGTAAAATAGGAATCTACTTTAATATTGATTTTTTTAAATATATGTAGAAGAAGCTTTAGGGACATGATCCGGCACACCATGAACTATTTTTGTACACACACTAAGAATTACAATGGAGCGCCTTTTTTAGTTGACAAAGCTAAAAATATTCATGTAAGTTATATTTTGAATAATTTCTTGTAATTTTTATTTTGATTTTTTTTGTATAATTTTATCTCAACAAAATTATAAAATTGTAGGATGATTTTATGGAACGATGTGATTAATTGGAAGCGATAGAAGAGAGGAAATTGATGAGAACAAACTATTTTATGATGTTGCTGGGGACATAGTCGAAAAAAAAAGATTATATGGATTTGGCTCATATGGCAAGCATATTCGTTTTAGTAAAGGATCTTCTGAAACGCATCACAAACAATATAACGATAATAATGGTGAGACAAAAGTCGAGATTGAGAATTTGAAGAAGTTAATTGAGATGCAACGCGAACAATATGAGAGTATTCAACAAAAATATGAGGATGCTCAAAGTTTGAACAACTTGCACAAGCAATGAATGTAATTAACACATTGAGTGAACATGTCAAAACTTTTATTAATCAATGATAGAATATTATGTATCAAATAATGTTTTACGTTTAATTTGTAGCGACTTTTGATTTTGAAATATGTATCTTTTGATGTATTAGATATTTCATTTAGTTTCTATAGAAATACTTTGGTAATTTCGGTTTTATGTTAATTGTATTTTTGTAAATTGATATAATAAGTCAAATTAATAACCGAATTATATAGAAAAATGGTATGGAACGATTGTTATGGAATTGACTACAAAAAAGTTGTTACGAATTTTGCTATGGAAAAATTACTACTGAAAAATTACTATGGAATTTGCAATGAAAAAGTTGCTACAGAATTTCTTATGAAAAAAATACTATGAAAGTTGTTACAAAAAATTTACTATGGAATCTGCTACGGAAAAATTACTATGGAATATGCTATAGAAAAATTACTACATAATTTGCTACGAAATTGGTTTTGGAAAGTTTATGGAATTTGCTACCAAATTGGTTACGGAAAGATTGCTATGGACTTTGCTACGGAAACATTGCTATGGAATTGATTACGGAAAGATTGCTATGAAATTTGCTACGGAAACATTGCTACGGAATTGGTTACGGAATAATTGCTATGAAATTTGCTATGGAAACACTGCTACGGAATTGATTACAGAAAATTTGCTATGGAATTTGCTACGGAAACATTGTTACAGAATTTGCTACGAAAATGCTACGAAACTCAATTTGCAACAAAATAGATACCGTAGAAATTGTCATAGCAAAACCGCTACGCAATTATAATTTTGTAGCTAAACATTTTGCTACAAGGAAAAAAGCAACGGAGACTAAGTGAAAATTTTCGTAGCAAATTCCGTAGTTATTCAGCTTTAGCTACAGAATTTCAGCTTTTTGCTATGGAATTTTTCCGTAGTTAAATTGAAATTTTCTTATAGTGAATGATGATTATAAGACCATCAATAATACTCTGCATGACAACCGCCGTGGAGAGATTCCAGATCAGCCACCAAAACCCACGAACCCACTTCGGAATGCATACAACGACTAGAAGAGAAGAACAAAGAGAGAGAAGACAATCGCTTGAGAGTGAAGAAGAAACAGATTAGTTGTCCGCCTCCGTGCTCGCCACCACAAATCACCAGGACCACGAGCCACCACGAATCGTCGTGATAGTGTGCACGGTTGTGGTCCGTGGCCACATCAACAACGAGCATGTTCGTTGTAGGTAGACGTGACGGCCTAATGGGAAAAGGTCAAAGGGAATTTGAAATGGCTGAATATATTCATTGGTTAAAAGCCATTAATTAATACTAATATCACGACTTTGCAAAATGAGAGAAAACAATCGTCATTTGAAATCATTAATATTCATCGATTAATGATTAAAATGTTGGTTATTTACAAGTGGTTCCTTTTTCTATATTTTATGCATATTACCATAGGGATGTCAACGGGGGCAAACGGGGCGGGGAGTGCATCTCCCGCTCCCGCTCCCGAAATTTCCCCGCCTTCCCGCCCCCACCTCCGTCCCCGGAATGTTCAATGTTCCTACCCCTGCCCCCGCCCCTGAATCTCCTTTATTACCCCCGCCGCCGCCCCCATTCCCCCGCCCCCGATTGATTCTAGGCTATTTTTTTTTTGGCTAAAAGAAGTTGTTATTTAGACTAAAATAAGCTATTTTTTAGGTAACAAATAATTATTTATAGAAAAATTTTATATGTTAATAAAAAAGTTATGGCATTTTAAAAAATTATACTAACAGCTTAAAAACATGTTTTTTGATGAATTTTGGAAGCTCAAAATCATTTTATAGTTTATTATATTTATATAATTAATATATGTAAATATATGTGTAATTTATTAACGGGGTCCCCATGGGGATTTCGGGACGGGATTGCCTACCCCCGCCCCCGCCCCCGAAATTAAAACGAGGGTTAACCTTGCCTCCACCCCCATCCCGCCCCCGATTTTTTTAAAAAAAATCCCTAAACGGGATGAGGCCCCCTACGGGAACAGGATCCCACGAGACTTTTTGACATCCTAGATTACCAACATAATTAAATATTGTTTATAAATTTGAAAATGTGGTGCAAGAGGTGTCTCAATTATGTTCAAGCTCAAAGATACAAGGCGGTTAACCGATTAGATGTAGAAACGCATTTTAATTTTTTCATTATAGCAACCGGATTTTGGGCGATAGATTTGGAACCAAAAATCCGCTTCCTTAGAGAATAGTCAATAAAACGGGTGATTAATTTCAAGAGCTAAAAGGAGTGGAGAATAACGGAGTGTGCATAAGAGCTTCAATTAGTTAATACACATCAAAAACATATAATTGATCGTCACCAACAACCCTCTGGGTTGACTCTCCAACGAAACCCATCAAATAAAAACTAAATCTCAATAAAAGATTATACCTTGAGAACTAATTTGAACAAAAACCCATAACGTGAGCTGCAATCAACAAAGTATAAAGAAATCAAAAAAGAAGGTTAGAAGTTTGGAAACTTCAAACTTGATACCTAATGCACATGCTCTTTACTTTGTAGCATTGTCATAAACCAAAAGTAATTAGTGATGAAAGAAAAAAAAGTTAACGAGGTGTTGTTTCTCTTTCGGAAGTGCAAAACAACGTATTTTGGCACTTTAAGTAGTGGAATATATATTGCTTGAGAAGTTCATCAACAAGAATATATGTTTTGAACAGATAATGAACCGGACATTTGTGGGTTTATATATGGTCAAAAAGTTATCCTAAAAGGAAGGTTTGAGGCCATATTTGAGGCGAAACAATCATTCCATTAGAAAAATAATGAACAATCAAAGAAGAAAACGTAAGGTCCCATTAAAAATCAAGCTTTTAGTTGGTTGAAGTATTTAAAATGCATCAAAATCCAATTTTCGTTGTAATATTTGTCTTAATAATCTCATTGTACAATTGGCAAGCCCTCATTATCAAAAAAAAAAAAGAGAGATGAAATGGATGAAGAAACGACCTGTTCAGCAAAAATGGGAATGCAAATAAGCTCTTCTTCTGCGATACACATGGAGCTTCTAGGGGACTTTCCAACTTGTGAGAAACCAAAAAGAAACATCACAATGTTAAAAATAAAAGTAGAAATTGAATGTAGAAGACAAATGAAATACAGTGTTGATCAAACTGTACTTGGTATCATATTTTCTTGTATCACCTCTAGACTAACCCATTTCATTGTTTGAAATCTAAATAACAAAACCTAAAACGCCATCAAAAGAAATCACAAAATTACTTTACCTCTACGATTAAAATTACAATTATTTTTAAAATTTAATAATAACATTTTTTTTAAAGAAAATGATAGAAATCGTTGTTAAAGTTTTTTTTTTTTGTCGGTTTTTGTCGTAAAAAATTTCACATGAGATTATTTTTTTCAAATGTTTTTAAATAATTAGATCATTAATTGATGATCATCAACAAACTTACTAATCAAACAAATCACTTCTAATACTTATGAGTTTGTTTTTGTTTACCACATTCGCCTTTAGGTATAGTTGTCATATTACGTATTTCAACTTTTAAATTTACTTGTTTATTTAAGGTTGAAAAACATGTGATATTTGAAATTCGTTTGTTAACGGTCCTGTGAACTTAGGAAAGTTTCATAATGTAAGTGATATTTAATGCTGATAAAAAAAGAGTTTATATTTGTTTTAACGTGGTTGGTGATACTAAAAATAAAAATATATATAAATATCAAATCATCTAAAAATAACAAAATGTATTAAATTTTAGAAAAAATATTACATAAGCAAAAAAAACCCTCTAAACATGGTGTGTATATATATATATATATATATATATATATATATATATATATATATATATATATATATATATATATATATATATATATATATCAAAGTTTTCAAATTACAAAAAAACTATTATTGTGAGATCTAATGAACAATTTCTAACCAAAAATACAAAAAACAGAAAGGGAAACAAAAAAAAACCTTGCCTTTTAAAAAATTTATAGCATAAAAAATAATGCACATTAACAAAAACAATGAAAAATGCAAAAAAAAAATTGTTATTACGGTTAAATCAGGAAAAAAAGTATTGATTTGGATGGGTTTAATGAATTTTTTTTGTCTAATCATGATGTCATGCTAAACCAGTTATATGGATCACAATAAATGTAGTGAAATTTGATTTAAGTATAGTTGTCATACTAGGTGTGAGATTCGTATATTACACGGGTTGATTTAAAAAAAAATTAAACTGTAAAATGTAAACAAAAATTATTTTTTAATGTATAACTTTAAAATAAAAACGAAAAAACGTATTTATTGCAATTTAATATCATATATATATATATATATATATATATATATATATATATATATATATATATATATATATATATATATATATATTTAATAGTTTACATATATAAATATATGATTTTAATTTTAAAAATTAAAACAAATCAAAAATTCACAAGTGGATAATATTTATTTCAAAAATATCACAAAATAACAAGTGTCAAAACTCATGAAAAATTGATACGTGACAAAAAAAACTTTCATTTATTAAGGATGATTAAGTATTTTAACTTTTAAATTTACTTGTTTATTTATGGTCGAAAAACATACTATATTTGCAATTCGTTTGTTTACGGTCCTGTGAACTTAGGAAAGTTTCACAATGTAAGTCATATTCAATACTGATAAAAAAGAGTTTATATTTGTTTTGACGTAGTTGGTGACACTAAAAATAAAAATATATATCAATATTAAATCATCTAAAAATAACAAAATATATTTAATTTTTAGAAAAAATATTACATAAGCAAAAAAATAAAAATTAAAAAATAAAAAACCTCTAAACATGGTCTCTCTCTCTCTCTCTCTATATATATATATATATATATATATATATATATATATATATATATATATATATATATATATATATATATATATATATATAAAAGGAAGGGGTATATGGAAAAATAATAACCCTAAAAATCATAAAATTACATAAAAAAATACTTAGAGATCACAAAACTTTTTTTTTTGAGTTTATATATGAAAAAATCGCAGCTTTTATAAAAATCGCTGAAAAAAATATAAAAAATCGCTTTTTATTTTTTTATTTTTTTTTCAGTGAATTTGAAGAAAAAATTGGATTTTTTCATTTATAGAGTCAATTTTTTTTTGTGATCTTTAATTATTTTTTTATGCATTTTTATGATTTTTAGGGTTTTTTGTTTTATATAGAACCTATATATATATATATATATATATATATATATATATATATATATATATATATATATATATATATATATATATATATATTACAAAATTTTCAAATTACAAAAAATTTATTATTGTGAGAATTAATGAACAATTTCTAACCAAAAATACAAAAAACAGAATGGAAAAAAAACTTGCCTTTTAAAAAATTTATAGCAAAAAAATAATACATATTAACAAAAAAAATGAAAAATGCAAAAAAAAAATTGTTATTGTTAAATAGGAAAATTGATTTGGGTGGGTTTAATGAAAAAAAAAATTATCTTATCATTTTGTCATGCTAAACCAGCTATATTAGTTATAATAAACGTAGTGAAATTTGTCTTAAAAATTAAAATATAATGTTTAAACCTAAAAAAAATATAATGACTTTTAAATAATTACCAATATGAAAAATTTCATTTTTAAAGGCTAATAATATAAGTATCCATTATTCTTTTCAAATTTCATCTTTGACCTCTTTTTTTTTTTTTTTTTTTTTTTTTTTTTTTTTTTTGTGTTTTCATTCTATTTTTTTTTTGTTTATTATTATTATTATTATTATTATTATTATTATTATTATTATTATTATTATTATTATTATAACTCTATAAAATTCGGAAAACATTTTAAATTCAGATGGAATTTTAAAATTCGGACGACATTATAAATTTAAACGATATAATAAAATCCAAACGACTATGTAAAACGGAACAATAACAAAGTTTGTCTTTAATTATCACAGATATATTAACTAGTTCGGTATTACATTTACGTGGTGCGTTATACGGATTGAAAGCAAACTTTACTTTTGTTCCATTTATATAGTTGTTCGAATTTTATAATGTAGTCCAAATTTATAATGTTGTTCGAATTTTAAAATGTTGTTCAAGTTTTATATGGTTATCGATAATAATAATAATAATAATAATAATAATAATAATAATAATAAAAGATGAAAAAGAAAAAAAAAGAAAAAGAAAAAAATGATGTCAAATCAAAACTAAAAAAGATGATTAGCTTGATTTAGGGGGATAAAATTAGTTAAATGAGTACTTATAACACAACCTTGTGGTGCTAAAAAAACCCCATTACGGGTTTTTATTACCTTGTTTTCCGAACAAGTATAATCAAACAATTTTATAGGTTATATATATATATATATATATATATATATATATATATATATATATATATATATATATATATATATATATATATATATAACATTTTCATAAAAAATATATAATGATGTTTATTATTTTTAATGTACTCTTAGAAAAATATCTATTTACTATTTATTATAACTTTTTATCGAGTCTCACTATTTTGTGTATAACTCAAAACCTTTTTTTGGATTATATATATATATATATATATATATATATATATATATATATATATATATATATATATATATATAAAGCAAACTTTACTTTTGTTCCATTTATATAGTCGTTCGAATTTTATAATGTAGTTCAAATTTATAATATTGTCCGAATTTTAAAATGTTGTCTAAGTTTTATATGGTTATCGAAATTTATAATAATAATAATAATAATAATAATAATAATAAAAGAAAAAATAAAAAGGAAAAATACAAAAAAGAAAAAAATAATATCGAATCAAAAGTAAAAAGGTTGATTAGATAAAATTAGTTAAGGGGATATTTATAGCACAACCTTGTGGTGCTAAAAAAAAACCCTTTGCGGGTTTTTATTACATGGTTTTCTGAACAAGTATAATCAATTAATTTTATAGTTTATATATATATATATATATATATATATATATATATATATATATATATATATATATATATATATATATATATTAATAATACTTGAAAATACATATAAAAATATTAATTATATAGAAAATTTTCACCTTAAGTCACACCTTACAAACGAAGTGATTCGCTAATGGTTGAGATTTGACATTGCCGTCAAATCACGCCTTTCGTTATTTAGAACCTTATATATATATATATATATATATATATATATATATATATATATATATATATATATATATATATATATATATATATATATATATATATATATTAAAAAAATGTATTCGAGCAAAACATCTGGCTTTTAAAATTTTTTTATTAACACTTTTTTATGTTTTTTAAATAATACAAACAAGTGGTCGTTGTTGGATTCATTTTATTAAAATAAAAATGAGAATCTTATATAAAAAGAGTCGGTTAATTTAAGAAAAAAATTGGAGACGAATTTAGCTTTAAATGAAATAGATGATTTAATTTGAACCAGTTTTTACCAGATTTTAGCATAAGATATGAATTTACAGTATAAAAATTTAGAGATTAACCTATAGAAGACGGTGTATAACTGAATAATTTAAATTATATTCAAACAAAAAAACGTCCAAAAATATATTAAATAACAAGAGTAAACATTATAAACTAAAAACGTCTAAAAACAACAATGTATTTGAACCAAACGTAAAAGAAAAAAAAACATTGTATTAAAAAAAAAGGTAAAAATTATTTAAATAAAATGTAACACAAACAATACTATCATGCTAAATAATTTAATTAAAATATAATATATAAATAATATTTTTATTAATTTATTTTAAATAAGAATATATATATATATATATATATATATATATATATATATATATATATATATATATATATATATATATATATATATATATATATATATTAAAATAAGATAAAATTAAAAAACATAGTTATTAAAGATTGAATGTGAAAGATGTAACATGAAGGTTTTTTTTTATTAAGAAAACCCTTTTTAAAATATAGAAACACGTTTACATAGTTAATGACTAAGTCATGAATTTTATAAGTGTATGTTATTCTTATTTTGGTAAGTTTGTCAATGATTTGATGATGATTCCAATGAATAATGATATGTTATATCATCACTCCCATACATGAGAAAGGTGGATGATATTACAATAACCATGACATATCTAAACTAAGTGAAGGAGCAAGGGTTTTTTTTTTTTTTTTTTTTTTTTTTTTTTAATTAATTTATTTAATTATTATTATTTTAATAGAAACCATCTTATTATTTTTAAAGAAACAATCTAATGATTTTTGGAAAAAAAAAATATATCAATGAATCCCATATATTTTATACCTAATAAACATTATGAATAGCTCCATTGTCTCAATATAACCGATTCATCTATAATTTAACAGAAAAACTTTGGAAACGTCATGTAGAGATCTAGCGACTTTTGTTCCTTATGGCTTCAACTATTTCTCCTACCGAATTCCATGCCAGCCGTCGTCCGACCATGCCATCGATCACCGCCCAGTCGCTATCTATTGCCGCTCATCCCCTCCACCGACCACGATCAATCCACATGTTTACAACCTGACCTGCCACCACTAGTATTTTTTACTCTTTCATATTTTTAATTTAATTTACAGTAGGAACCATATGGTTTTTGGTTATAGATTTGCCGCTGATAGTAGCTAACCTAATAGTTCTTAAGAGATGTGTAAATGCATACATTCAAATTGACTCGATGTCTATGAAAAAAGATGGCGTTTGTGATTTTAGTGACATCAGGATATTTTGTGTAATTGAAACTTATATGTGAGCTAAGAGGCTTCGTAATTTGTATTCTAATATATGTTTGGGTATGTAACATTGAAAGACCATCACTTTCATAATACTAAAACAATTGTTACTCCAAAACATGTTACATGCATATTCACAAATAATATTTTACATTGATAATTTATTTACAAACGATTCGATACAAACCGACTAAGTTTAAGTTTATTACAAAACTACCCAGGATATTGTATATTTTATAGATACTAAAACTTAAATACAAAAGCGTATAAAGCTATACTGGATGCTTATTGCCTGCAATATATTAAAACATTGAGAGGGTAAACGGTGACGTTTAATGAGTTCAATAATAGATACAATATAACGTTATGTCATATATATACTTCAATATGACAGAAGCAAAGAGGAATAAGGAACAACAAAGACATATGTAAATCATGTGAAAAACTTTCCATATTACTCAATAACTTGATTCAAAGATATCCCATCAATGAGACATAACAATTTCCAAACTTGATATATATCAATAAAGCTTCGGCCCAAATGGCACAGAAGACATACAATTTTTGATTAACATTTTGGTAGATTTCCAGCTTATAGTCTTGTCTAACCATTTGCCAATACCATAGAATAGAAGTCATTCTCTTACGCAGACATGCTCTACATGGTCAGAGGCTACATATCAGTACCACCGTGAATCTAAATCCTTTCACTGATCACATGGTAAAAAATATAACTTTGCTATCATAAATAGCGGAAATAATAACAACTGAAAAGCACATAGCACATATAGCACATAACATACAATTGTTCATATATATATATATATATATATATATATATATATATATATATATATATATATATATATATATATATATATATATATATATATATATATATATATTGAAACTCATATTGAAATAACCAGGGGTTAACATAGTAATTTGTGTAACACTTCGTTCCTATGAATAGTTTTCTTCTATAAAAACCGGGATCTTTCTTGAAAACCGGACTTTACGAAGGTAGAGCTTCAAACCGAAAAGATAAATTTCTCGGGCTTCTCGGGCACTTATGGGCGTGTTTCGGGTGTTAAAAATAATACCGGGTCTTCGGGGGAAGTGGAAATAGCCAAAATATAGAATAAGGGGTGAAAAAGGGCAAAATCTCCAAAATTACCTGGGAGGTCTCGTTGCCTCTGTATATAGCTGCGAGCCTCAGATCTGAAGCAAGAGGAGATGAGGGCAGGTGGCGCGGAAGAAGGGCAAGGCTTGGAGGCGACACAGGGCGAGGCGCGTCGGACGCCGGTTAGCTGCAACTTCGGTCGAATCCGGAAGCAGAACGCGTCGACTGGTCGAACACGAGGCGGACACGACATCGAACACGCGACATGCATCGGTTGGTCCACAATCCGACACGAGGCACGCACGCGAGAATCTGGTTGACGTGTCCGGGTACTGTTCATGCGATTTTTCCCGATTTTCAAGGATTTCTCGATTTTTGAGCCAAAAACTTCCGAAATTCATAACTTTCGCATACGAGCTCCGTTTTTACGTTCTTTATATGCACGCGTAGGTAAAATTATGCTCTACAACGTTTGTTTAGACTCCGTCAACTAATTTTGAATTTAATTTTAATATTATTATTTTTAACAGACCGGGACAGAAAAATTTGTTAAAAATTCATAACTTTTTCATCCGACGTCCGTTTTTGTCATAGTTTTTACCGTTGTACTACTATTGACGAGACATTCGATTCTCGTTTAGGTTGTGTCGACTAAACATTGCTCGATCTTTATTTTGAGTTTTTTGCTGTCTACTACTATTCCGAAACTTAGAAAATCATAACTTCCTCATACGAAGTTAGATTTAAAAGTTCTTTATATGAAAGTTTATTATTTTAACGAGTTCTACAACTTTCATTGAGATCACTTAGGCTAAAAATTAGTTTATCAGAAACTCACTTTTTATTCGACATAATGTTTGTCGGTTTTATTGCGGGTTTTCGATTGATCATAACTTCGTCGTTATAACTCGGATTTCGATGAGGTTTTCGCCTAAACTTTTCTAACGAGATTCTTTACAACTTTAAATAATAAAATTTTAACTTATTTCAAATTTTATATTTTCCCTAAATTTCACTATTTGACATTTGACTGGAATCTCATAAGACTTCTAATAATTTCTTAAAGATTCTAAGCATAGTTTTACTTCATTTCTAGTAAAAACCATCTGTTAAAACTCAACATTCAAATTCACATAATATTTCGTAATATTATTCATTTTTATAATTTACAATACACGATAGCTGAATGTGTATGTTACAAACATTCTGTTTGAAATTTAATTAAATAAGTAAATTAATAATAAACCCTTAACCCCAAGATGTAATCCATATTATTCTATTGTAAACTTAAATCTTTAATATTTAGCGGGGTGTTGGTTTCGGGGAATTAAATGATATAATTTGGACTTTTGGGGGTTAAAAGTGTAATTCCAGGATTTATTTTGTAAAGAATTCTGAAGGCTGATGATTTTTTGGTAAATTATCGAATCAAGTTGAAAGGATTTGGGAGGAAGGGGCTGAAAGTGTTATTATGGGCAAATATTTCAAATGAACATGTATAAACCATCATCTCGTTTCATTTAAACCTTAAACCAAGTTCAAGTGCAGCTGCCACCCTACTCTTACCTCCAGTCGCCGCCGCTGCAATGTTGAGTCCTTACCATGGCCGTGAGCCACCAAGCGAGCTAAGCCCCGCTGTTGCTGTTTTGCTGCCGACGAAGACGTGATTCAAGGCTGATGCCGGGGCTGCTGTTTCCTTTATCTTCTTCGGTAATGGTGAACCCTTCCCCCTCATTCTTCTATCATTTCCTCATGTATGTCGCCATTGCCGCCCCGACGGTCATCATATGTTGATGATTTCCTCTCCGATCACCGCAAACCACCATAAGAGTGGTAGTGCTATGTGTGTGTGTGTTCGTACATTAGCCTATGTCGTTGTGTGTGTGTGTGTTTCAATCATTATTATGGGTGTGTGGATAAGTTATCGGTTGGAAAACATAAAAAGACCACCATGGTGACTGCCACCCATGTTACTCCTTCTGCTGCCACCAACCACCGTGAGAGGTGGTTGTGTGTGTGTGTGAAATGCTGTTATGTGTGTGTTTATTTCAGTTGAAGGTTTTTTTTGGGTCTTGCTTGACTGGGAATTGAAGAAAAACCACCCCCACCACCGTGAAGTGGTGGCTGCCACCTCATACCACCATTCTTCCGCCATCAACAGCCACCTTAGGTGGTTGTGCACTTGTGTATGT
Source organism: Lactuca saligna (assembly GCF_052625555.1). Classification (NCBI taxonomy): domain Eukaryota; kingdom Viridiplantae; phylum Streptophyta; class Magnoliopsida; order Asterales; family Asteraceae; genus Lactuca; species Lactuca saligna. The sequence continues at coordinate 85,620,250 of NC_136420.1, read as the reverse complement.
GCTTGGGCTAATGAGTGAGAAGCTTGTGATGTTGTTGGGCATAATACCATAACCACTACCACCATGGGGTGACGGCTTTCGCCACGAACCGCCATTGACCACCACCACCCGAGGTGGTAGTTGGTGGTGCCCGACTTATTATTCTCTAATTAATGTAAAAACTTAACCATTAGACTAATTGGCCTGTGATTGGGTAGGAAACCCTAATTCGGGTTTAGAAAACCGTAATTTTAGAGATGTTAGTTTTGGATTTGTCTGGACTTACATTTTGGACCAATAGATTAAAGCTATGAGTTATACCCGACCATACCATATGATTGAACTAGTAGAATGATGGACTTAATGGATTAATTCCTTAAATGATTAATTCCTTAAGGGGTTAAGTAAGAACACTTAACCCCAATCGTCATTTTATTTTAAAACCCTAATTGTGTTGGGTTTTGAGTTAGGCTTTTCTGTTGGGCTTAGATGTTTGGATTCTTGATTGACCATCCAAGAACAAGTATATGGGCTAGCATATTTAGATTGGCTTTAAGGTAAGGCCCATGTAAGGGGTTTGGGCCCAATTTGGAAAATTGGTCCTAAATTGGGCCTTGGTTGATTATTTGGCTTTTGGGCGTTCAGAGTGTGTGTTTGGGCTTTGGTCTTGAACCAAGCTAGGTTAGGGGTAAAATGGTCCTTTTACCCCAAGTGTATATTTATGGTTATGCATTGGAACCCAATTATTAACTGGGTGTTGTTTTAATATTGACAGTCCGGGATTTTCCAGCTAGCAGCTAGAGTTTTATCCGCGGGACTTCAGCAGTGTGAGGTGAGTCTCCTCACTGTTTGTATGGGTCGAAGGCACCAATGTTGGCCCATTTGGTTTATGTGTAGTAGGAAGACCTTAGGGTTGGCCCTAGTCATTATGTATGAAAGACCAGGAGGCGGCTCCTGGAAAACTGTATGCAAGACCAGAATCTGAACTCTGGCAAGTAATTGGTTAAGTAGTATAGTTTGTATGCTAGTTGTCTTTGAGATGATTGCATGGAAGACCAAAAGGTAGCTTTTGGAATTTGTCTGTAAGACCCAGGGTTATGGCCCCCAGCCTGGCAAGAAAGATCACGAGGTGGCTCGTGGCATAATGGCAAGACTATGTGCAACACATAACACCTTTATTAATTATGATATATGTTTTATATGAATGGCTCACGGTTATGTATGACATGTATGGATCAGTTGATATGTATGGTATGTGGTATCTAGGGAACTCACTAAGCTTCATGCTTACGGTTTTCAGTTTTGGTTTCAGGTACATATAATTTTCAAATGAAAGAGTTCGGGGGGATCACAATATATACACCCATGATTTCCTCAATATGTGATCTTTGGGATAAAACTATGATATTTGTTTTGTTTGAAATGTTTTTCAATGTCTTATACAACTTACAATAGTGTTTTGGTTAAAATAAAAATGAAATTTTTACCCTGGACTTTTGGGATGTTACAAGTTGGTATTAGAGGCTTGGTTTGAGGGATTCAAGCATACTCTCAGGTGTGCCTGAACTCAAACTGAGGGCTTGATGAAATTTTTATAAAATAAACACTTAATTCAAAAGAATTTCTAAGCAAAGAAATTGGTGTGATGCGTGTAATCGACCGAGCTCAAGTAAATGGTTCCCAAAATACCAATACATGCTTGTTATGTGATATGATATGATTATGTGACTCACATGCTAGATTAGAGCTAAGGATCTAGGAGATATGCTGTTGTATGCTTATATGAGCTTGTAGATTTGCATGCTAGAACTGATCAGCCAGAGGTAGGATGGTTTGATTGGAGTATGTTGGTTAGTTTTTCCATTGTCTGAATGCTACTTGCTTTGTGCTTTATGGGAATCTTAGTAATGTGAGTTAGCTACTAAGTGAATATGCTAAATCACATGTGGCACAGGCTGGATAATCTCAGAGTGATGGATTTGACCCAATTGCGTAGCTCTTGCGTGAGTCCAACCGTTCTAGGGTTGAGTCTTTTACTCAAAGGATTATATGATCTTTGTTGCATGTGGCTATATTCATGAGGTAGCTAGTTGACATTAATGGGAATCCTTCGATAGTTGAGGTCTGTGTGGATTCGGGAACCTAGGAAAGCCTAGGATATGCTGTAGTGGGTTAGTAGTACGGTTTAGTGAATTTTAGGAGCATCAGTCTGAGGAAGACTTAGAGGATTTGGGAGGATTTCTGAGTAAAGTATTGATAGGTGTGGAAGGTAGTATTGGGCCCATACTACTGAAAGAACAGGATCCATACTTCAGATCTGTGAGAATCTTGGAGAATCTAAGAAGCTTAGGGGAAGAGAATCCTTGAGTATGTTTTGATCATTGGTTGTGGTTTTTCTGTTTGGAGATGAGCACTCAGGGAGGTGGTTTTGGTTCGGGTTCTGGCTCAGGTGCGGGTACTGAGTCGATTAACGAGTAGTTGTGGGAGTTCATTTCATCAGAGATCTCTCGTTGTGTTTCAGAGATAGTGGATGAGAGCTTGGGATCATTCCGTGAGGAGGTTATGGCTATCATTGGAGCCCACACTATTTCTTTCCGGGAGTTTGGTGCTTGTGGAGCTCATGCGTTCCATGAGGAGAGGTACCCTACTGTCAGTAGGAGGTGGTTAGCGGATGTGGCTAACACGTTTAGGACGAGTTTCTGCACCGAGGAGGCGAATTTCAGATATGCTTCCTACTTGTTGAAGTACCGAGCTCGCGATTGGTGGGAAGAGGTTAGTAGTGAACTGGGTGATGATGTTGCTGATGCCATGTCATGGGATGATTTCTTGACTAGGTTCTGAGCAGAGTTTGCTCCGGCGATTGAGGTGCAGTAGTTGGTGTGAGAGTTTCTGGATCTCCGCCAAGCTACTGTGACTATGGCAATGATCTGTGTAAAATGCACTAGTTTTAGTCCTAGTTTTTAAATATAATTTAGAGACACAAAAGATAGTGTACTTGTCAATTGGTGGTATAGTTAATCAAGCAAGGTATCGGACACAGGGAATGATAATTAAGCTAATTAGTAGAATTATCTAAAACAAGTAATAAAAGGAAATGGTTTTCTCTAGTTTTGCAAGACTCAACTTAAACAATTAAATAAAACTCAAACTAAGCAACTAACAGCTAAAGCAAATAAACAATCAACTAAATTCAATTATAAGATTACTTCTATTTAGGTTCGATTCATTTACTCCTCTGGTTGATTTTAAGGCTAGTGCAATGGATTAATTGTTATTGGCTATCGACTAATACAATTAATCTCACGTTCGCTATTATTAATCCTTAGAAAACAAATCAATTCAAGCAGTGATCAAGTGATTAAACCAATAAATTTCCTAGTTTATTGATTCGGGTTAAGTAAGACTTGTAGTTAGCTAATCAAATTACTAATTTAATTAACCTCTTGTTGATGGTTCATCACACAAGCTCACACATTAACTTACCTATTTTCTAGTTAACCCTAGTTTCACGTTCGCTATTCCTAGGCACATAACAATGTTTTCACATAAATCATATGAGATAAGCAATTAAGAGATGTTCATGCAACATAATATACTTGTTAATTAACAGAAAATAGTTGTTGTTAACACATAAGGTTCTTCAACAAGCTTAACAAAACAAAACTCACCAAATTCAATTAATCCAACCACAAAATCAAACCATAGTCATAAATTCATCTACCCTAAACAGAAGATATGAGTTTTAACTCATGATTACAATAGAAAGTAGCTCAAAAACGAGATCTAATAGTTCACACATAGTTCAAACAAAAGATTAAGTAAAGAGTAAACTTAGATTGCCTTTGATCTTCTCAAAATTGAAATCTAGGGTTGTTCCACGAGTTCCAGAGCTCCATTTGCACCCCAGTCGTAATTTAATCTCCAAGGGTTCCAGAGAAGGGTTTGGTTTCGGGAAATTGACTTCTATTTATAGATTTCTGAAAACAGAGGCTACTCGCCGAGTCCAATAACCGACTAGCCGAATCCCTCATAAAAAATCCGTGTACGGCAAGGACTTCTATTACTTTGCGAATGTTCGTGTGGACTCGTTGGTTAGGTATCCAACTCGCCGAGTTCTTTAGGATTTTGACTCTTTTTCTTCTTTCTTAAATCCCCAAGCTCCTGATTGCATTTCCCGCTTCTTTTTGCTTCCGAGCACATCTTTTAGGTTGAAAATACAATTTAAACATAATAAGTACCTATTGTCCATAAATTGAAATAAATTAGCCAAAAAGTATTAAAATTCTATACGAAATATATAGCTAAATATGAACATATCAAAATACCCCACACTTGACTTTTGCTTGCCCCAAAGAAAAACTGAATTTTAAACATACTAGCATCACATAAAACAATCCCAATCAAACCCAACCATTATGCCAAGACCGCAACGCATGCATTTGTGTCTAAAATTTTCCTAAGGACCCCCTCAATTTGAAATACTAACAATCCTCAAAAACACTCGCCCACTTCTTTTGAACAATGCTCATTTTATGCATCCCCCTGAATCCATCTGCAGAAAAATCTCTTGACCTTAATGTATTTTTGGTCCAGCAACCCAAGCATACATAATATAGAAAATTACAACTTTTTGATACCACTATAGAGCTCTTTGGAATTCTTCACTTCTTTGATAATTGATCTTTACTTCTTTGAATTCACCACCTTTTTGATTTTGGGTATCTTCAACTTTTGAACTTCTTTAGAATTTTGATCTTTTGATCTTCATACTTTGATAGCTCTAAAAATTCTTACAACTTTTCTTGTAATTCTCTCTCTCTCTCTCTCTCTCTCTCTCTCTCTCTCTTACACGTATCTCACTTTTTTTTTTCAATCAATACCTACATGCATAAGCAGGGGCACTCAACTTCAACCTTTATTGGTTAATGTATTAGTTTTCCTGGATATATTTCAAGTACACGATGCTAAACATATTGCATCCCTCAAATGACTCATTGTGTTTTTGTCCCATGAGTTCACTAGAATAAAAGGGGCCAAAAATGCATTATAACGTGTATAGGCTCAACTAAACATTTGAGTCTTCATGAAATCACTAAACATAATACTAGCATGATTTCCTAATTGCTTTACCTTGTTTTTCTAAATCAGCCCTAGCAATTTTAATGCAAAATTTTCAAAATTTTTAAAATTTAACTAAAATAACCAACCCCTACCTCACACTTAATTTATGAAATGTCCCCATTGCATATTATGCATGATAAAGAAAGTAACAAAGTAAAGAGGGAATTGGAACAAATTCCCCGAGAATAGTAGTGGTGAGGTTGATCTTCTTCTTTTAAAGCTCCTTCTTCAATTGACTTTAGACATGGGAACAACTCATCCATGCCTTGGTGTCATTCGTCGTGTGTGGTACATCTCCAATTATGCAGGAAAAAGTTTCGGAAATGCTCGAAAAATGATCTTCAAAGAATACAACCAATGCCCGTATCAAACGTCATCAAATCATTAGCTTGATAGTAAAAGAATGAGCAACTCATCGAGTATATATGCAAACTCGCCGAGTTGTAGCGTAATTGGCAGAAAAGTCGTGAATTTTAACTTAGACTCGTCGAGTCCATAAGGTGCACTCAGCGAGTAGACCGCTATGTGAAATAAAATTATATTCTGCTCTGGTCCATTTATGAGGTATGTGGGTAATATCAAAATGACATTTTCCCTCATTTTTCTTCAGTAAATAAACACTCAATAAGTCTACTCTCAGTCGGACTCATAACGTGACTCAAAACTTCATTTTCTCTGTCGCCTAGACTCACTTTTTCTCTTGGTTAGCCTTGACTCTATACTCTTGCATGCATTCCTTACCCTCAACTGAAAAGATCAAAAACAAAAAAAAGTGATAGGAAAGGAAAACCAATAAAAATCCTACAAAGTCCTAATTATAAGTTCAAGCATCAAACGAAAACACACAAAAGCAAATAAAAATTGTCCTTAAGCAAAACACACAAATAAAAATAAAAACTCAATCTTCATCCTCTTCCTCATCATCTCCACCTCCACTTCCTCCAGCTTGATTTTGGTGTTGACTTATCCGCTTGTCCCGACTTCGCACATATGGGTACCTGGGTCCCTACCTTGGCGCAAGATTCAATTGATTACACAAATGAACAAATGACTCATTATGGTAGTTCATGCTCCTCCCGATATCATATTGGTACGTCCGTAGCTCCATGTTATACCAATCAATGGGTATTTCATCATCAATCGGGATTACTGCCGGTTCCTCTTGGACATTTTCTCTACGTGGCCTCACCCGCCGACCCAGTTCCTCGGGTACCAAAACAACATCTTCATTTGGAATGCCAATGTGACCACCATTATAATCTTTTATGATCCGTGCCCTCTTATATAGCGTGAGACTAAAGGGTGGATGGGTACCATCGTTAAAACGTTCCCATCTCCCCTATCCAAAATGCCATATGACCTCTCCAGACGGGTCACGAGCATGCCACCATTGATTTTTGAAGTAATCCTATCCTTGAATGCTCCTTTACCTAAATATTTCGCCAAGCAACATGGTACGTTGCAAAATGTGTCTGCCGTAATAATACTCCATATATGAAAAATGTCAAGGGTTGGAACTTTATCATCATACTTCCGCATGTTTATGGAACAAACGATAAGGCGATGAATCAACCAGTGGATGGGTGAGAGAATACTTTCTTCTTGAGCGGAAGATGGAATGTACACCCGATTTGTAACATCCCAAATTTTCAAGGACAAAAATTTCATTTTTAATTACGAGATTCATAACATAGTTTACCAAACATTGCCAATGTCATATCAATTTATAAAAATCATAACAACGTGTCTGAAAACCATATTATCAAAAGTAATAAAAATCAGAATACAATCCCAAAAATCTCCACGTGGAATCCATATGTGTGTGTGTGTGATGCGTTGCTACACCGCCAGATCCTTTCCTTTAGACGAAGAGGTACCTGAAACCAAAACTTAAACTGTAAGCACAAAACTTAGTGAGTTCCCCCATCATACCCATACCAAATAATGCATAATCATCGGTATCTTTCAACTGGTAACTGGGAACTACCCTCCCCTTTGGTATCTTTCAATCGGTAACTGGGAGCTACTTTCACCCGGTAACTGGGAACAACCCTCCCCTTCGGTATCTTTCAACCGGTAACCGGGAGCTACCCTCCCCTTTGGTATCTTTCTACCGGTATCCAGGGAGTATTCCACCCCTGCTATTACTAATACATATCAATCACAACAAGCATATCAAATACAATGATCATATCAAGCATAGTAATCATATCGCACATCAATCCTAGATGATTATCACAAAGACAACCATCTATACAACGCCCTTTCTGGTGGGTCGGCATTATGGCCGTAGACCCACCCCTACTGGAAGGAGACTCACCTCCAAGTCATGTAGTGTCTACACTGTCCTCGGTGTGAAAGTCGGCTCTCCTCGATTTCTCAATCCCTACACAACAACCCCTCTAAGTTATCAACTTGTAATCACAACCCCTACAAGGGTCAAATTGAATCCAGGTCAAAGGCAGAGTCAAAGTAAAACCTTGGTCAAGTCATCTTCTGCTCCGAACCTGCTGGATCCCCTCCGTCGTCCTGAGTACCACCTCGGTACTCCCCACGACCCTTTGACCAACTTCACCCTAGCATATCGGGGTCCTGCACTTCCTCCTATACAACATCTCGAAAGGCGGTTGGTCGATACTCGCATGATAACTGTTATTATAGGAAAACTCCGCCAAGGGAAGGTAAGTATCCCAACTACCTCTAAAATCTAAAACACACGCACGCAGCATATCCTCCCGTGGCTAGATGGTCCGCTTGATCTGACCATCCGTCTATGGGTTAAAGGCAGTGCTAAAATGCAGGAGAGTACCCAGTTCGTCATGAAACTTCTTCCAAAACCTGGAAGTGAACCACACATCCCTGTCAGAAATCACTGAAACTGGCCACTCTTGGTCAACCGATCAACGATGACCCAAATCGAATCTACTCCACGCGCGGTCCTGGGAAGCTTCGTGATAAAATCCATAGTAATATCCTCCCACTTCCACAGTGGGATATCCAATGGTTGGACCTTGCCGTGAGGTCTTTGGTTCTCAGCCTTGACCTTCCTGCGGGTCAAGCACCTGTCCACGAACCAAGCTACATCTCTTTTCATACAGGGCCACCAATAATCAAGAAAAAGATGTCTGTACATCTTTATCACCCCGGGATGGATAGAGAACCTGGATTTGTGTGCCTCCTCCATCAATACTTGGTGCACACCTCCATGATATAGGACAAATACCCTACAGTGAAGGGTCAACAATTTACAACTGTCATAGTCGAAGGAGGAAACCTGACCCACAATTCGCTTGCTATTTCGATGTTACTCCTCCATGGCTTCTTGCTGGGCCTCCTGAAGCTGATCCAATAGCGGAGTCACACTTGTCATCCTCAAAAAAATGTCCGTAATCGCCGCCGCCTTACGGCTAAGCCGTCGGCCACGACATTGGCCTTCCCCGGGTGGTAGAGGATCTCACAATCATAATCCTTTACCACATCTAGCCACCGACACTGCCTCATGTTCAGATTTCGCTAGTCCATGAGATACCTTAGGCTCTTATGGTCAGTGTAAATGATACAATGAACCCCATAGAGGTAACGACGCTAAATATTGAGGGCGAAAACAATAGCCCCCAGCTCCAAGTCATGCGTCAGCTAGTTCGCCTTGTGAGGCTTCAGTTTCCTCGAAGCGTAAGCAATAACATGCCCTCTTTGCATCAATATCACGCCCAAAACTGAGATGGACACATCAAAATATACTACAAAATCCTCCATGCCCTCCGACAGGGCTAAGATTTGCGCCTCGCACAATCTCGATCGCAACGTCTCAAATGCGGCTTGCTGCTCAGGCCCCCAGCGAAAGACCACGACTTTCCTTGTCAACCGGGTCAAAGGCACGACTATCTTGGAGAAGTCTTGAATGAATCTCCGATAGTAGCCTGCCAATCTTAGAAAGCTCCGAATCTCAGATGGAGACCTCGGAACCTCCCACCTTATCATGGCCTCCACCTTGGCCGGGTCAACCAAAACCCTGTTCCGGTTGACAAGTTGGCCAAGAAACTGCACCTCACGCAACCAGAACTCACAATTAGAGAACTTAGCATACAAGATCTCCCTCCGCAAAGTATCTTGAACCTCACGCAAGTGCTCCGCATGTTTCTCTCGCGTCTTGGAATAAACCAAGATGTCGTCGATGACAACTATCATAGACCTCTCCAACAACGGTCTGCACACGCGGTTCATGAGATCCACGAATGCAACATGAGCACTGGTGATCCCGAAGGGGATCACCACAAAATCATAGTGACCATAACACATCCAAAAGACAGTCTTCTGCACATCCTCCTCTCCGACCCTCATCTGATGATAACTCGAACGCAGATCGATCTTGGAGAACCAAGATGCTCCTTGTAGCTGGTCAAAGATGTCATAAATCCTCGGGAGCGGGTAACAGTTCTTCACAATTACCTTATTCAGCTCCCGATAATCTATACACATCCGATGCGACCCGTCCTTCTTTTTTACACATAAAATTGGGGCTCCCCAGGGTGAATTGCTCGGTCTAATGAATCCCTTGTCTAACAGCTCCTGCAGCTGTGTAGACAACTCTTGCATCTCAGAAGGAGCTAACCAATACGGTTCCTTGGCTATCGGAGCCGCACCAGGGACTAGATCGATCCTGAACTCTGCGTGCCTCTCCGGAGGAATCCTTGGAAACTCCTCGGGGAATACATCCGCGAACTCTCGTACCACTAGCACATCTCCCACTGTCGTCTCACCCGCCTCTCGGGTATCCATAACATAGGCGACATATCCTATGCAACCCTGCTGGAGGTAGCACCTAGCCCTTGCTGCTGAGCATATGACTGGTCCTCGTTGTGGCCTCTCACCCTGAATCACCAACTCTCCCCCACTTGGGGTTCTGATCAGCACCAACTACTGTGAATAGTCGACCACCGCCCCATTGGGGCTTATCCAATCCATACCTATAATAACCTTGTTCCCCACAGAGGTATGGGAACCAAATCCACCAAGTAGCGCTCCTCGTACAACGTCAGGACACAGTCCCTGAAAATTTCTGATGCTCACACAGACCAATTGTCAGCAATCTCCACCTCTAGAGGGCAATCTAACGTACCTGAGGACTCAGTAAACCTCTTGTTAAGCGCAAGAGAGACAAACGATCGGGTAGCACTTGAATCAAACAACACCGGAATAGGGATACCGTTCACATGGAATGATCCTAAACAGAGCACACATATAACATATCAAAATCGTAGTGACATAATAAAAAAAATAAAGAGAAGAAATCTTACCCGTCACCACATCGAATGCAGCGCGTGCCTCCTCGACTGTCAACTAGAATGATTGGATCCTCACCACTGGAGCCTCTGGCTTGACCTTCCGGCCATCTGTAACTCGTGTCATCGATGGAGTTGGCGCCACCACTGGCGCTGCTGCTGTTGTCAACCTGGGGCAGTTGGCCTTTTTTATGGCCCCTCTGATTGCAATGGAAGCAAATCAGGTCTGACATCTGAACAGTGGGGGCAGGGGCAGTACAATCTCTGCAAAAATGCGCAGTCTCGTCGCACTTATAATAGCCTGAACCCGATCAGTGCGACAAACTCCCTCATGTGACCTACCACATTTCCCATAGCGGTCCCGACCCTACTGGCCCTTCGTCCTAGCGTCGAATCCCTTGGGTTTCTTCCCGAAAACCCAAAAACCTACCATGTTTCCGCTTTCCTCTTCCTGAGGTTCTCTAAATCAATCAATCTCTCCCTTCCTCTAGCAATCATGGAATCTAGAGTCAGGCAAGCAGTATAGCTAACATGCTCCTGAATGTCAGCCCTCAACATATCATGATAGCGGGTCTTCCGCATCTCCTCATCCCCTACGTACTGAGGTACCAACAAGTCCCCATCTCGGAACTTGGTGGTGATCTCTGCCACAATCTTGGTTGTCTGTCTCATATCTAGAAACTCCCTGGCCAACTGCTAAAGCTCCACAACTGGCGCAAACTCCGCCCTGAATCGGGTCACAAAATCAGACCAAGTCATAGCCTCGATGGCTGGGGCTCCCAGCGTGTCACCAACTGACTCCCACTAATCTCTAGCTCTATCCCTCAAGCATCCCACATCAAAGCGGACCTGCGACCCCTCCGGGCAGAAACTCGTCAACTATGCAGACTCAATGTCTACAATCCATCTCCTGGAAGCAATGGGGTCCTTCACCCCGTGAAAGTTCGGCCCACCACTACCCATGAAGTCCTTGAAGGACAGTGTGCGCGTACCCATCTGTCAAGATGCCAACTCACTCCTGAATGTCCAGAGGCGATCCTCCATCAGCTCAATAATCCCCTCCTTGATCGACCCAAAAATGATGGGGGTCGCCTGAAGGATACCTCTCGTGATCTCAGACGCGATGAACTCGCGTAGCCCCGTCATCGACCTACTCGGACCCTGCACCCAAGCCCGATCCCGATCCTAAACCTCCTGCTCCATGTCGTGTGACCACCACACTGAAAATAAAACACATAAACATCATGATCATGCATAATTTCGAGAGATCTCACACACTCCCCAAGTTTCCTGGTTCCATCTTGGCCCTCCTTGACTCGAGTATGGATCCTCTACTTTCAGTAGTACAGGCCCATACTACCTTCCACATCTATCCGTACTTTCCTCAAGGATTGCCTCAACTTCACCAAGTCCCTTAACCATTATCCTTTTCCAACAGATCTCATCCTAGGCTTTCCTAGAGTACCCTCCGACCTACTCTCCGCCATCAGCTGCACTAGGGGTCTCTACCACCTTTCCCTAACTAGCTTGCGAATACTCTTACATATTTACTTATTAGTTAGTTAAAGTTATCCAGAACCCCTATAGCACAAAGCAAACATCATTCGTGCATTGCGTAACCACATCAGGTTATCTCACTACTAACTAACAACTCTAACATATGGCTCAATGAGCTCCTATATCAGGCATACAAGGCATCCTTCCTAGATCCTTAGCCCTATTTTAGCATGCAGATCTTATAAACACATAACAGACATACAAGTTATCTTCCTAGATCCTTAGCCCTAATCTAGCATGCAGTTCTCATAACCATATCATATAACATAACACGTATGGGTATCTTGGGAAAAACTTACTTGAGCTCGGTCGGCCGCACGCATCACACACCTCGTTCTTTCTCAAAACTCTTTAATTTAGATTTTATAAAAACTATTTCCTTGTAAAAACCTATCAAGCCCTTGATTTGAGTTCAGACACCCCCTAGGGTGTGTCCGAATCCCTCAAACCAAGGCTCTGATACCAACTTGTAACATCCCAAATTTTCAAGACCAAAAATTTCATTTATAATTACAAGATTCATAACATAGTTTACCAAACATTGAAAATGTCATATCAATTTATAAAAATCATAACAACATGTCTGAAAACCATATCATCAAAAGTAATAAAAATTAGAGTACAGTCCCAAAAATCTCCATGCGAAATCCATATGTGTGTGTGTGTGATGCGCTGCTACACCGACTACTCCTTCCCTTTAGATGAAGAAGTACCTGAAACCAAAACTGAAACTGTAAGCACAAAGCTTAGTGAGTTCCCCCATCATACCCATACCAAATAATGCATAATCGTCGGTATCTTTCAACTGGTAACTGGGAACTACCCTCCCCTTCGGTATCTTTCAACCGGTAACTGGGAGCTACCCTCCCCTTCGTTATCTTTCAACCGATAACTGGGAACTACCCTCCCCTTCGATATCTTTCAATCAGTAACCGGGAGCTACCCTCTCATTCGGTATCTTTTAACCGGTATCCAAGGACTATTCCACCCCTGCTATTACTAATACATATCAATCACAACAAGCATATCAAATACAATGATCATATCAAGCATAGTAATCATATCGCACATCAATTCTAAATGATTATCACAAAGACAACCATCTACACAACTCCCTTGCTGGTGGGTCGACATTATGGCCGTAAACCCACCCCTACTAGAAGAAGAGTCACCTCTAAGTCGTGTAGTGTCTGCACTGTGCTCGGTGTGAAAGTTGGCTCTCCTCGACTCCTCAATCCCTACACAACAACCCTTCTAACTTATCAACTTGTACTCACAACCCCTACAAGGGTCAACATGAATTCAGGTCAAAGGTAAAGTTAAAGTAAAACCCTGGTCAAGTCATATTTTGGTCGACCAGACTCGCCGAGTCCCTTCGTCCACAAAATACTACAAACACGTCCCCACTCGTCAAGTCTAGAAAGAGTTCGACGAGTTCACCTTCAACAACACTTCCGTCAATTCTTCATCCGACTTGCCGAGTTCTTTCTTGAACTTGTCGAGTTCATCTTCAACATACGAAAGTGTCCAGTCTATGACTCGCTGAGTTGTAAGTACAACTCGTCGATTCTATCTTCAAAGATTGGGGGATTGCCTTTGACTCGCTGAGTTTGTTCTAACACTCGTCGAGTCCCATGATACCCAAGTTCAAAACAAGTCCTTAACAGGCTGAGTGTTCCTTCCACTCAACCAAACCATTTCTAGAATAACATTTTTTGGGGAAAAAGCATCCCGACTCGCCGAGTCCCTCTCTGTCCACCACTATACACTCGATTATAATGGGTCTTAACACATCAAAACTATAGATCTGGCCTCATAGGGCCCATTTTTCACGTAAAGGTAAAAACTTGATGCCCATGCATGGGTCTTTAAGCTCAAAAGACCCAAAGATGAGGTCTACAAGGTGTATGGGGCTCTTATGGACATAAAGTTGGCACCTTTATGCCATGAGGACCCTTGAAGACCCAAGATCTGAAACCTTTACCCCTCACTCAGCTCTGGAACCTGAAATAGCTTAGAAATGTCCCAAAGATGACAAGTTCCAAGCCCTAAAATGGATCTATCAAATGTTAAACAAAGGCTGGAGCTTTTTACCTTATATGAATTGGAAATGGAACATAACCACTGGATCCACTATCCTCAACTCGATCTCTCAAGCTCCTTCCTTCTTCTCAATCATCACAACCACCAAATGCACCAGAAAATGTCTTAATAATACTCAAACATAACTTGGGTTTCGATTTAGGGCCTTCTAAAAGTAAGAGGGGAGATGGAGGCTTGTTGGGGAGGAGGTAAATTGTTTAAATAGGGTGCAAACCCTAAATTTTAGGGTTTTGTCCAGATAGCTCCTAGTTGTCGAGTCGGTCTTCCGACTCGTCGAGTAGGTCACTAAACCCCTGTGTCCAAAATCGATTCTACTCAATGAGTTGGGCCTCCAACTCGCCGAGTCTCAGGCCAAAATGTGATAATTACATGAATAAAATGCATACCAGGAACCGGGTGCTATACGATTAGCAATAGTGTTCCACCAAGTGGAAGCAACTACACCCTCGGATAAATCTTTATGGCAATGCGGCCGAAAAGTACCAAATTCTTTAGTCATGACCACAATGTTGGATTAGTGTCTATGTCCATAACTATTTTGGTATGTACTTTTGGGTTGCCTTCATCAAAGCAACTTGATAGGATGAATTATGGAGAGAAAGGATTAATTATGATTTATTAATATATTATGAGAATAATATATTAAAGGAGAAATCATATTGTTTAATTAATATTAGTCAAGAATTAATAAGAATTAAGTTTGTGGCTAAAAGACATTAATTAAACTTAAGGGACTAGAACTATCAATTGTATGATAGTTGAATATTGGGCTAATGGACTCCATATTATAGGAATGGATGAATTCTATGGGGGAAACCCATTAGAAATCGTCCACGGCCTTTAAGAAAGGAGTTCATGGGTTGCTTAGGGCCTAAGCATCCAAATTAGGGTTTCCTTGTTAGATAACCCTAATAGCCTCACTATTTAAGGACCCCTTGGGCACCAAAAACGTGGGCAACTGAATCCTTAGGGTTTCTACACGTTTTTGGGTGTCTTCTCTCTCCTTATTCTTCATCCTCTTGCTCTTGGTGTTTGTGAACCATTAGAGGAGTGACATTTGTGACTCTAAGCTTTCTAAAGTCATTACAAGAAGGATTTGTGATTGTTATTGCTATATAACAATCAAGGTAATATCTTAAACTCATTACTATATATAATATTGGTTATCATATGCTAGATCTAGGGTCTAAAGTCTTGGATGAATAGCATGTACAATAGAGAAACCTAGATCCAAGCATTAGGGTTTACATGAGCACATATGATGTTCTTATGGCTAAAACCCATCACATAGAGTGGTCATAAATACCCATCCTCCAGCTCAGTTCGATGATGTTGCACTATCAGACTTCCCCACCAAGACAAAATGTGAGGGCATTTGGGTTGTAAATATCATTACCCCCGTAAAGTAACAGTGGGAAAAAATTCCCAGCATAGCTCCTAGTACACTGACTCTTGTATTCGGAAAAGTTGATTCCACCCGTCACATGTAATTGACACTCCATTTCGTTGAAAAGTCTTGATCAAATATGGGGCCAAATCCTCTTCTAACCCTGCTTGTCCCATCTAATGCCAATCAATTTCATTTGGCACATAAATCTCCTTCCTCTTTAGTGTTTCCAACTTTTTTTTTCCCGAACTAGTGTTGACTTGGAAGTTATTTGTGAAAAGTTTAACCATGGGATATCCCCATGGTTGTTTATACGTGGGCTTTATCCTATTCTATACATTTCCTACAAAACTAAACCCAAAACACCACAAACAAACCACAGAAAAATTAAAATGTTAGAAATCAGGACAACTGCAGCACAGACTTGTCGAGTCCATGAACATACTCGGAGATTCGTATGAAATGATCGAGTCAAAGTGATAATTTGGACCAAATCATCCATCAAAACTCCAAATTTATTCCAGGTGTTTGTTCAGAGATGTATATCAAGCATTAGTTCACAAAAAAATTCAACAAAAACACTCTAATTTGACAAGAAATCAAAACTCTAGGATTCAAGTCAAGTAAAACTTGGATTTTGCACAAACTAGGGTCATTATTGTAGCGCCTATGTTTCTAGGCTTGTCATTGATAACGATGTAATAGGCTAGGTTAACCTTTGTAACCTGTCTTCAAATAATAGAAGATGTATTATTTGAGTATTATATGTTTTGTGCTTAGACTTAAATGAATTAAGGATAAAAATAAGCATCAAAATGAAATGTTAGATAATAACTATATCTATGTAGGATGTGGTAGTGGTCGTGATGAGTTTTCTGAATATATAAAGAATGCTGAAATTCGAGTTATAACGAAGAAGTTATGACCTGTCAAAGTTTCGCGACAGAACCGACACAACACTGAATGACGTAAAATACAAATTTAAGATAGAGCGATATCTAGCCTTATAAATCTAAACGAAAGTCGTAGAATACGTTAAACCGAGAGCGTACATAAAAAGAACTCCCAAATCTGACTTCGTATGAGGAAGTTATGATTTTTCGAAGTTTCAGCTTAGCAGTAGACAGCCCGAAGTTCGAATATGAGATCGAGCGATATTTAGCGAAAACTTTCTAAATGAGAATTGAAGATCTCATCAATAGTAGTGCAACAACGGAAAGACAGAAGAAAACGGACGTCAGACGAAGGAGTTATGATTTTTAAACGAAGTTTTCCTGTCCCGGCCTACTAAAAACAATATAAAAATAATATAATAAAAATAAATTCAAAAATAGCTAATGGGGTCTAAATGAAAGCTGTATATCTTGTTTTTACCTACGCGTGCATATAAAGAACGTCAAAAACGGAGCTCCTATGCGAAAGATATGGATTTCTGAAGTTCGGGGCGCGAAACCCGGTACTGTGTCAGAGTTCACGACGTGAAGACTTGTTCACGATGTGAATTCAGAGATTTGACCCTTCCAGAGCTGCCAGACCCAAGTGGATGAGTGACGCATGCAGTGACGATCAAGCCTCACGACGTGAGCATTCGAAACTCATGATGTGAACCCAAAAAACCCACTTTATAAATAGAAATCGAGGGTCAGCGGATTTAGGTTGCTACTCCCTTACTCTCCCACTCCCGATATCCTCTCTAAGCCCTATTCTAACCCTCTGAAGCCCCAGTATCATCTCGAGACCCGAAGCGAGTCCTGAAGCCCGAAGATCCCGAGAAGAAAAGAGTTTCCGAGCCGAAGCTCTGCCTGCGAGAAACCCGGTATGTGAAGATCTTCTAGATCTACCAAAGAATACTACTTCTGCAAGCCGTAGTACTGTCTGATCATCTTCTGATCAAGTGAGTGTATATACCTTATCTTTCTAACACATAGATATAAACTATCTCCGAGTGAATACGTGCTATGTATATATAGATATATATTATATGTTACTTGGACTGAATCTTTATATTTGGAACGAGTATTAAATGAATATCTTATCAGTTTTTAAGTTGCATATGTATGCATATATATATATATATATATATATATATATATATATATATATATATATATATATATATATATATTATCTACAAAATGGTGGGTAGAACTTGGGTAGATAGTTGATGTGTGATAAACTGATGAGAGGCCTCGATGTTGTTGATATTGACCTAGTCATGTAGCGGAGTGTAGATGACGACCACAAACTCTTTCTAGATAGTCCTGTGGAACCTAGAAGGTTCATAACCTGTAGGTGTTGTGAACAATGTGTTCACCGGTGTACTCTATCCCCCTCATGGTTGCCTTTAGGACATCTATTGCTGAGGAAATCCCTTGCAGTAGTGTCCATCCCAATGAAAATCCTAGATTAGGTCCCTGGTAATAGATGTTGTTTTAGGGAAGTAAAGTGAGGATAACGGGAATGGGTAATAGGGTTATTGTTGATTGGTGAAATTAAATATAATTATTTATTGTGGGTTGAAAACCCTATATGCTCACCAGGCTCCCAAGCCGGACCCACTCAGTCTTATTTGTATTACAGGAAGTGGTGCGAGGGCATATGATGGATGAATCATCAAGTTGTTTTGTTTATGAGCCTGTATATGTATATAACTACTGTATGGCTTGTAATATGTCGTTTATGCTTTTTGGTATGTATCGGAACATGACATCCTGAATATTATTAATTAATGAAAATGCATCTCTTGATGAAATGCTTTGATAAACTTTATTTTATCATATTTTGTTTTGGGAACAAATTCTGCAACTCTTTTAAATCAAAAGGATTTACTTTGAAATTATTTTAAAAGCATAAATGAAACCGGTCTTTTCTGGCCGTGATTTTGGGGATGTCACAATTGGTATCAGAGCATTAAAGGAGCATGAAAGGAACTCGACAACTGAAAGAGCATGAAAGGAACTACCCCACTCATGATTTGGAGTTGGCAGTGATAGTTTTCGCTCTAAAGATACGGATCATAAAAGTCTCCAATATCTCTTTGGTAAGAAGGAATTGAATATAAGGCAACGATGTTGGCTAGAGTTACATAAGGACTACGACTGTGAGATACTTTACCACCCCGGTAAAGCAAATGTTGTTGCTGATGCTCTCAGTCGGAAAGTCAATCTTGAAAGAAAAAGGCCAAGAGCATTGAGAATAGAAGTTGTCTCGACAATTGTGGAGAGTATAAAGAAAGCTCAAGAAGAGGCTTCTGAGAAAAATGACCGAAAGGAGGAACGCTTGGGCAAAATGTTGGTGTTCGGTATAAACAGCCATGGACTGAAGGTGTTCCAAGATCGGATTTGGATACCTAAGATAGGAGGAGTCACAGATCTTCTGATGGAAGAAGCTCATAAGACCATGTACTCGATTCATCCCGGTAGCACTAAAATGTATAGGGACCTGAAACCCTACTACTGGTGGTCGACGATGAAGCTTGATGTTGCAAAGTATGTGGCCGAGTGTGTGACTTGTGCGAGAGTAAAGACACAACATCAGAAACCATACGGGAGTTTAGAACCTTTGCCTATGTCTATGGGTAAGTGGGAAGATATTGCTATGGATTTTGTCACTAAACTGCCCAGAACGAAAAGTAGTCACGACATGATTTGGGTGGTCGTTGATCGATTCACTAAGAGTGCGTATTTCATAGCAGCCAATGAGAAGTGGTCTATGGAAAAGCTTGCGAATTCTTATGTGAAGGAAATTGTGAGGCTTCATGGTGTTCCGTTAACGATTGTATTGGATCGTGATAGCTATTTCACCTCAAGGTTTTGGAAAAGTCTACAAGAGGAATTGGGTACCAAGTTGTGTTTGAGTACAACTTACCATCTACAGACTGATGGTCAGAGCGAACGAACAATACAAACGCTTGAAGATATGCTGAGAGCATGTACCCTTGAATTTCAAGGCAACTGGGATGAACATTTGCCTTTGGTACAATTTTCCTACAATAATAGTTTCCACTCGGGCATAAAGATGACACCTTATCAAGCTTTGTACGAACAGAAATGTCGTACGCCATCTTGTTGGCTTGATGCTGGGGAAAAGCAATTTATGGGGCCTGAGATGGTCCATCAGACTGCTGAAAAGTTGAAAATAATTAGGGAGAGAATGTTTGTAGCTCAGGATTGTCAAAAGAGCTATGCTGACAAGAAAAGAAGACCGATGACTTTTGAAGTTGGAGATTCGGTTTTGCTTAAAGTCTCGCCGTGGAAGGGACTTATAAGATTTGGTAAAAGGGGAAAGTTGAGTCCAAGGTTTATTGGACCGTTTAAAGTTCTTCAGAGGATTGGGAACCAAGCTTACAAGCTCGAATTACCTGAAGAACTGAATGGTATTCATAGCACTTTTCATGTGTGTTATTTGAGGAAGTTCACGAGAGAAGTTCCTGACATGATTCCACTTTCAGAGTTGAGAATTGATGAAAACAAGAGGTTATATGAAGAACCAGAGGCAATCGTTGACCGAAAGACTAAGAAGTTACGATGTAAGATGGTCGAGTTAGTGCTTGTCCGTTGGAAACATACGAATGAGCCAAATCTCACCTGGGAGACGGAGAGTGACATGATGAGTCGCTACCCACATTTGTTTGTTGATGTGTGATTCTGGGGACATAATCATTCTAAGGTGGAGAGAATTGTAATGCCTGTGTTTCTGGGGTTGTCATTAATAGCGATGTAATAGTCTAGGTTAACCTTTGTAACCCGTCTTTAAATAATAGAAGATGTATTATTTGAGTATTATGTGTTTTGTGCTTACACTTAAATGAATTAAGGATAAAAATATGCGTCAAAATGAAATGTTAGATAATCCCTATCTCTATGAAGGATGTGGCAGTGGTCGTGACGAGGTTTCCGAATATATAAAGAATGCTGAAATCCGAGTTATAACGAAGAAGTTCTGACATGTCGAAGTTTTGCGATAGAACCGACACGACACTGAATGACGTAAAATACAAATTTAAGATAGAGTCAAAATTAATATAATAAAAATAAAGTCAAAATTAGCCAATGGAGTCAAAATGAAAGTTGTAGATCTTGTTTTTACCTATGTGTGCATATAAAGAACGTCGAAAACGGATCTCATATGCAAAAGATATGAATTTCTGAAGTTCGGGGCGCGAAAACGGATCTTGTTTTTACCTATGCGTGCATATAAAGACGTGAAGACTATGTTCACGACGTGAATTCAGAGATTTCACCCTTCCGGAGCTGCCAGACCCAAGTGGATGAGTGATGCATGCAGTGACGATCAAGCCTCACGACGTGAGCATTAGAAACTCACGACGTGAACCCAGAAAACTCACTCTATAAATAGAAATCAAGGGTCAACCGATTTAGGTTGCTACTCCCCTACTCCCCCACTCCCGATACCCTCTCTAAGCTCTATTCTAACGCCCCGAAGTCCCGGTATCATCCCGAGACCCGAAGCGAGTCCCGAAGCCCGAATATCCCGAGAAGAAAAGAGTTTGCGAGCCGAAGCTCTGCGAGCGAGAAACCCGGTATGTGAAGATCTTTCAGATCTACCGAAGAATACTACTTCTGCAAGCCGTAGTTCTGTCTGATCATCTTCTGATCAAGTGAGTGTATATTCCTTTTCTTCTAACACATAGATATAAAGTATCTTGAGTGAATACGTGCTATGTGTATATAGGTATATATTATCTGTTATTTGGAATGAATCTTTATATTTGGAAGGAGTATTAAATGAATCTTATCAGTTTTTAAGTTGCATATGTATGCATATGTATATTGTTATCTACAAAATGGTGGCTAGAACTTGGGTAGATAGTTGATGTGTGATAAACTGATGAGAGGCCTCAATGTTGTTGATGTTGACCTAGTCATCTAGCGGAGTATGGATGACGACCACATACTGTTTCTAGACAGTCCTATGGAACGCTAGCAGGTTCATAACCTGTAGGTGTTGTGAACAATGTGTTCACCGGTGTACTCTATCCCCCTCATGGTTGCCTTTAAGACATCTATTGCTGAGGAAACCCCTTGTAGTAATGTCCGTCCCGATCAAAATCCTAGATTAGGTCCCTGGTAATAGATGTTGTTTTACGAACGTAAAGTGAGGATAACGGGAATGAGTAATCGGGATGTTGATTGGTGAAATTAACTATAATTATATATTGTGGGTTGAAAACCCTATATGCTCACCATGCTCCCAAGCCTGACCCACTCATTCTTATTTGTATTACAGGAAGTGGCGCGAGGGCATAAGATGGATGAATCATCAAGTTGTTTTGTTTATGAGCCTATATATGTATATAACTGTTGTATGGCTTGTAATATATCGTTTATGCTTTTTGGTATGTATCGGAACATGACATCCTTAATATTGTTAATTAATGAAAACGCATCTCTTGATGAAATGCTTTGATAAACTTTATTTTATCATATTTTGTTTTGGGACAAATTCCGCAACTCTTTTAAATCAAAAAGATTTACTCTGAAATTATTTTAAAAGCATAAATGAAACTGGTCTTTCTAGCAGTGATTTTGGGGATGTCACAATTAATCTACCAAAGATTGGAACTTAACAAGATTAGAAGTAAAAGATGTTACCCTTTGATGGGATTTGGAAGGAAACACAAGAGATTGAAGATGAATGCTTGAGAGGCGTTTTTGCTCGTCAAGTGCTGTGGTGGCTGGTGAATGAAAGTGTTTTAATTTTAGGGTTAAAACCCTAGTTTACAGAATGTAATTTTTTTTTCTGGTTAAGACGTGGACTCGCCGAGTAGGGGTACCTGCTCGACGAGTAGGTGTGCGATTCTGCTAAAATTACGTGATTTTTCAAATAGACTAGCCTAGTAAGGGTATTTACTCGTCGAGTTTTTGAACGTGTTTGAAAATTTTGAAATTATTTTGTGTTCTTTAAATTTATGCCACCATACCCCATACTTGAGCTTTGCTTGCCATCAAGCAATCATTTTAAACAAATAAGAAGATTGATATAGACAAATCCAAAAAAAAATGTAAAAGAAATGTAAAAAGAAAGCAAACTCTAATATCGTGTTGCCTCCCGAAAGCGCTTCTTTTTGAGGAGTTGTTAGCTGGACTCCTTCATGCTCTACGTTTTAGTGGTTTCTTCCAAATCCAACCCTTCTTCAGGTCCTTCATCTTTTGGCATTCCTTATTCATATCTCTTCACCCAATGCCCATTAACCTTAAAAGGGATTCCATCTTTTGATATAAGCTCGATAGCTCCATGTGGGAAAATTTGTTTAACTATGAACGGCCCATCCCACCTTGTTTGTGGCTTGCCCAGGAAAAGCTTTAACCTGAAGACTAGAACCTTTTGTCCTTCATGAATATCCTTATTACCCTTTAGTCTCATGTCATGCCATTTCGTAGTCTTGTCTCTATATATTAATGAACTTGTGTATGCTTCATTTCTAAGTTCTTCAAGGGCATTCATTTGCATTAACCGGTTGGTGCGAAGTTCTGCTAACTCAAAATTACACATCTTTAAAGCCCAATATGCTTTATGCTCTATTTCAACTGACAAGTGACAATTTTTTCCATAAATTAACCTATATGGTGTAGTACCAATAGGTGTTTTAAAATCCGTTCGAAAAGCCCAATGTGCATCATCAAGCTTATCCGACCACTCCATTCTATTCCCTCCAACCAATCTCTCCAAAATTCTTTTTAATGCCCGATTTGTCACTTCAGTTTGTCCACTTGTTTGTGGATGATAGGATGTCGATAATCTATGGTGTACACCATATTTTTGTAACACCTTAGCTAATTGATCATTTTCAAAGTGGGTGCCCTGATCATTAATAAGAGCTTTAGGAGCTCCAAACCTTGAGGATAACTTCTTAAGAAAACACACCATCACTCGAGCATCATTAGTAGGTAATGCTTGTGCTTCCGCCCATTTAGATACGTAGTCGACTGCCACCAAGATATATTTATTCCCTTTCGACATTGGGAATGGTCCCATAAGTTCTATCCCCTAAATATCAAATATCTCACAAACTTGATTGTTTTGGGGCATCTCGTTTTGGGATGTTATGTTCGCCATTCATTGGCACGAATCACATTCTTTGACATATTAAGCAGCATCTTTAAAAATTGTAGGCCAATAAAAACCGATATCAAAAATCTTTTTAGCCGTATATTGTGCTACATGATGTCCTCTAGTGGTCCCTCTATGTAATGTTCCATGATTTCCCAACTCTCTTTCCCAAACACACATCTTCGTATCATCCCGTCTGTGCAACTTCGAAAAGGGTATGGCTCATCCCAAAAGTGATACTTGATTTCTGAAAAGATTTTTTTTTCGGGTTAAATCTTTTGGAATGTATTCAGTTGCTGAGTAATTGGCTATATCCGCAAACTATGGTACCTCTCCTCTATCACCAAAAGTTATTCTTCGGGAAAATCAGCTCCAATCTCGTTTTCCTGGAATTATTCCAAATGCGAGTTCTCTAATCTTGATAAATGATCGGCAACCACGTTCTCCATTCCCTTTTTATCTCTTATTTCAATATTAAATTCTTATAGAAGTAAAACCCAACATATGAATCTTGGTTTGGCATATTGTTAAGCAAATAAATACTTCAGGGCAGAATGGTCGGTGAAAACAATTGTCTTGGACAAAACTAAATATGGTCGGAATTTATCAAAAGTATAGACCACCGCTAGCAACTCTTTCTCAGTAGTAGTATAGTTTTCTTGAGTCGGGTTCAAAGTTTTACTTGCACAATATATAGACTGAAAATTTTTGTCAATTCTTTGTCCTAAAATGGCTCCTACCACGTAGTCACTAGCATCACACATTAGCTCGAAAGGAAGATTCCAATTTAGGGCTATCATAATAGGAGTAGTGGTCAACATTTCTTTTAACATCTGAAATGCTTCATGACATTCTTTAGAGAAATCGAATGGAGCTTCCTTCAAAATAAGTTGAGTCAAAGGCCTAGTGATATTTGAAAAGTCTTTAATGAAACGACGATAAAATCCCGCATGACCAAGAAAGCTCCTTACCCCTTTTACATTTGTTGGAGGTGGTAATTTTAGCTATCGTGTCAACTTTTTCTCTATCTACCTCGATCCCCAACCTTGAAACCTTGTGTCCTAAGATAATCCCTTCCTTCACCATGAAGTGGCACTTTTCCTAATTTCGTACTAGGTTTGTCTTCTCGCATCGTGCTAACATTAGGGCTAAGTTGGATAAGCAATCTTCAAAAGAGGATCCGAAAACTGAGAAGTCATCCATGAAAACCTCCATTAATTCCTCAATCATGTCGTGGAAGATAGCCATAATGCACCTTTGGAATGTAGCAGGTGTATTGCATAACCCAAAATGCATGCATCTGTATGCAAACGTCCTACTTGGGCATGTAAAAGTGGTATTTTCTTGGTCTTGTGGGTTCATTGGAATTTGGAAGTACCTCGAGAAACCATCAAGAAAAAATAGTATAGATGACCGAAAAGTCTTCTAGCATTTCGTCAATAAATGGTAACGAAAAGTGATCCCTGCATGTAGAATCATTAAGCTTTCTGTAGTAGATGCAAACACACCACCTGGTTACTGTTCTTGTTAGGATTAACTCGTTATCTTCATTGGAAGCCATCGTCATTCCTCTTTTCTTCGGTACCACGTGCACCAGAGTTACCCATGGGCTATCGAAGATTGAGTAAATGATACTAGCATCTAAAAGTTTAACCACTTTGTTAACAACTTCTTGCATATTTGGGTTAAGTCTTCTTTGGAATTGAACTATAAGTTTAGCTCCATCTTCTAGGTTAATCTTATGAGAACAATAGGTTGGACTAATCCCCTTGATATCAGTTATCTTTCATGCTATGGCACCTTGTCTTTTCTTTAGTACTCCCACAGGGCTTTCTTTTTCATGTTTAGCTAGATCTGAAGCTATAATTACCGAATTTTGTTGACCATCTTCAAGAAATTCATATTCCAAATGATTAGGTAGAACATTTAGCTCTGATTTCGTGTTCTGTATGTTGAACACGACGAGTCCAGTTAAGGGACTTGACGAGTCTCGGGAAAAATTTCTTCTGATTATGTTTTTTTGAACGAACTCGTCAAGTCAGTGGATGCTACTCGGCGAGTCGAACTTTCAACACTTTCGATTAATTCATTATACTTAGCTTCCTCGAGCAATCTCTCTATCTCCATCAGGTATCTTTCAACATCAAATTCATCTTTAAAGGTAATGGTGGACTTGCTTGGCTTGTCTTCTTTCCATTCTTTCATTAATTCTTCCAACTTATCAACCGAGAATGCCATGTCATCACTATACCTTGCATGCTTCATTACTTGATCAACTCCAAATGTAACTGAATCGTCTCCCACGCGAAGGGTAAGTTTAGAATCTTGCATGTCTACTATAACATTCACGGTGTTGAGGAAAGGTCTTCTAAGTATGATCGGGACTTGAGGATCCGCTTCCATATCTAGTACTTTGAAGTCCGCTGGGAACATAAACTTATCAACTTTCACTAGTAGATATTCGCATATTCCCCTTGAAAATGTCATCGTTTTATTTGCTAAGTGAATATCCATTTGAATTGGCCTTGGATCCGGAAGATTTAATTCTTGAAGAATGAATATGGCATGAGGTTAACACTTGCCACCACATCAGCCAATGCATGTATAGTTTCTAAATTTCCGAATTGACAATGCATGGTCAAAATACCCGGATCAACCTTCTTCTTAGGTAATTTGTTCAACATGGAAGCTTGACAATTTTCATTTAGAACCACCTTATTCACTTCTTCCATCTTCTTTCTATTTGTAAGAAGGTCCTTTAGGAATTTGGCATATTTAGGCATTTGTACAACCGCCTCGATAAATGGCATACTAATTTGAAGGGCTTTTATATGTTCCAGGAACTTTTGGTAATCAATATCATGCTTATCTTTTCTGGATCGACTTGGAAACGAAAATGGAGGCTGATATGGTTTAATATGAGGTTTATCTTTCTTTTCAGGTGGGGGACTCGTCGAGTCCGTGTCTTCGACTCGACGAGTCGCATCGGGATTTTTCGATTCTTCTTTTTCTGTATCTTCCTCTTGCACTAATTTAGGATCTTCTTTCCGGATAGGGGCCAGAGGTGTAATTATCTTCCCACTCCTAGTTGTCACAATGTTTATATGTGCGCCTTTCGGATTATTTTCTGTATTACTCGGAAGTCGACCCAGTCGTCTCTCATGTATTTGTAGTGCAAGTTGGTCCAATTGTTTTTCAATGTTGAGAATGGAAGCTTGTTGATTCCTAAGTAATGTTGCTCGGTCTTTCATCATGATCTGGTGCTCTTTAATTAAGTTTTGTTGCTCCATAATTTCAGCATCGGTATCATTGTGCTTTTTCTCGGATGCAGCTGCAAATCTCATAAGCTTATCTTCAACGGACAACTTATTTTCTTACACCGGATCCTCTTTTTGATAAAAACCTCTTCCTTTTTTCTTATACTTTTCCTCCTTTTCCATCTTGTACTCATAATATGGTAGCCATTCTTTGTTGGGTTTTTGCCAATCATCATCATATCTATCACCGCTTGAGTAACACACTTGGGCTTTCCGACTCCCATTCTCGTCAAGGTCACAATATTTAGTAAGGTGGGGCCCTCTACAGTTTTCACATCCCACTCTAATGGCATGGATGGATTGGTCCATCTTAGTTATTCTTCGATCCATGCTTCTAATTTTTCCATCATTGTTGCCATGTCATCTGAAATAGCATTCACCATCCCTCTAGTTGAGTCATTTCTTGGGTTATGATATTCTCTAGAGTGTTTTGAGAATTCTTCAATTAGCTATTTTATCACCGGGGGGGGGGGGGGTCTTTGTGAGTGGTCCTTGTGAATCAAGGAGCTGCCTAGTTGTCACATTAACTCCATCATAGAAAATGGAGACTTCTTGTTGACTGTTTAGATCATGGTGTAGGCAGTTCCTTAGTAAGCCTTTGTATCTCTCCCATGCATCATAAAGTGACTCTCTAGCTTGTTACTCAAAATTGGCTATGGCTTCCTTCAATTTTTCTATTTTTGAGGGAGGGCAAAACTGATCAATAAATTCCTCACTCATTTTAGCCCAAGTGGTGATGGATCCTGGAGGGAGTGATTTCAACCAATCTTTTGCGGATCCCTTAAAAATCTGATCCGTAACATACGAAGCAAAACAGTATCACAAGTCACATTAGGAACATTGAAGTAGTCGGCTATGTCGTTGACCTCGTCTAGATGCTTGTATGCGTCTTTGTGATCTTTCTCGAAAATGGGATTTCCTTAAGTTGGGCAAGTGTGTGGCCTTTAAGTCCAAAGCTAGCAGTTGCAGGATCTGCAGGTTGCACGAGTACTCGGCCAGTATCGTCACACATCCTTTTATTCCATTCATCCATGGGAACTTCATCGATGTTAGCAATGTTGTTAGCGAGTTCGCATTCAAAGTCGCTTTCTTGTTCGTATCAGGACTCGTATTCAGTAACTTTTGGAATTGGATTTCTTCAAAATTTGCAAACTTGATTTCCTCGCTCTTTTGACTGCTAGACTCACCCGCTTTCTTGCTTTTCTTCTTCCCAAAGATTGATTTAAGGTCCTTGAAAGGTGATTTCCTTGACAGGTTAGTGTCTTCAACGGCTTTGTCTTTGTTCTTTCTAAGAGCGGATTTTAGATCTTCGTATGG
The DNA here is from genome assembly GCF_052625555.1 of Lactuca saligna. NCBI lineage: Eukaryota > Viridiplantae > Streptophyta > Magnoliopsida > Asterales > Asteraceae > Lactuca > Lactuca saligna. The sequence goes on along the minus strand of NC_136420.1, from coordinate 85,592,114 downwards.
AGGAACCAAAGGTGTGTTAGAACCTCGGGTCATAAAATACATGTAAGAAAACAAGAATCACGCGTAAAAAGAACTAAAATGAAATAAAAAAACGAAACTGGAAATTTGCCTTAGACTTGCCGAGTACCTACGAATGGACCGGACGAGTTCGATGGTAAAACAATTTTTTTTTTATCAAAAATCCTAAAAACAGAAAAACTTAAAATTTATACCTAATAACTAAATTACTAAAGCAATAACTTTGTGCAAGATAGATCTCACATAAACGATCGATAACACTAGCAATGAAAATTAATTTTAGAACCGTTCCTCGATAACGACGTCAAAAACTTGATGTGTGTAATGCACTCGTTTTAGTCCTACATTTTAAATATAATATAGACACACAAAAGGCAGTGTACCTGTCAATTGATGGTATAGTTAAGTAAGCAAAGTATCAAACACAGGGAATGGAAATTAAGCTAATTACTAGGATTATCTAAAACAAGTAATAAAAGGAAAAGGTTTTCTCTAGTTTTGCAAGACTAGAAACTTAAACAATTAAATAAAACTCAAACTAAGCAATTAATAGCTAAAGCAAATAAACAATCAACTAAATTCAATTATAATAAGACTTCTATTTAGGTTCGATTCATTTACTTATATGGTTGATTTTATGGCAAGTGCAATGGATTAATTGTTATTGGCTACTGATTAATGTGATTAGGTTCACGTTCGCTATTACTAATCCCTAGAAAATAAATCAATTCAAGCAGGGATCAAGTGATTAAACTAATAAATTTCCTAGTTTATTGATTCGGGTTAAGTAAGACTTGTAGTTAGCTAATCAAATTAAGAATTTAATTAACCTCTTGTTGATGGTTCATCACACAAGCTCACACATTAACTTACCTATTTTCTAGTTAACCCTAGTTTTATGTTTGCTATTCGTAGGCACATAACACTGTTCATGCAGCTTAAAATACTTGTTAATTAACATAAAATACTTGTTGTTAACACATAAGGTTCTTCAAGAATCTTAACAAAACAAAACTCACCAAATTCAATTAATTTAACCACAAAATCAAACCATATTCATAAATTCATCTACCCTAAATAGAATATATTAGTTTTAGCTCATGATTACAATAGAATGTAGCTCAAAAACAAGATCTAATAGTTCACACATAGTTCAAACAAAAGATTAAGTAAAGAGTAAAGTTAGATTGCCTTTGATCTTCTCAAAATTGAAAGCGAGGGTTGTTCCACGAGTTCCAGAGCTCCAGCTGCACCTCCATTCATAATTTACTTCCCAAGGGTTCTAGAGAAGGGTGTGGTTTCAGGCAATTAACTTCTATTTATAGATTTCTGAAAATAGAGGCTAATTCCCGTGTCTAATAACCGACTTGCCGAGTCCCTTATACAAAATCCGTGTACGGCAAGGACTTCTATTACTTCGCAAATGTTCGTGTGGACTCATCGAGTAGGCATCCAACTCACCGAGTTCTTAAGGACTTTTACTCTTTTTCTTCTTTCTTCAATCCTCGAGCTCCATATTGCATTTCCCGCTTCCTTTTGCTTTTGAGCAGATCTTTTAGGTTGAAAATAAATTTTAAACATAATTAAGTGCCTTTTGTCCATAAATTGCATCAAATTAGCCAAAAAGTATTAAAATTCTATACGAAATATATAGCTAGATATTCAATTATCAAATAGGGATCACTACCAAGTTCCGAGTGAGGGCTTTATTGGTACCACAGTATGCAGCAGACGGGGAGATGAAGAAAGTAAGGTATCATAATATGCAGAGAAGAGTTGAGCTTTGCAGTGTTAGACGAGGGAGGCCGGGATTCCAGCAGGCGGTATTGCAGGTATGTATCTATTGCTTACGTTCATATTAGTTATATTTGTATTTATGGTTGTCAAAATCTTACATGGGTTTGGATAAGCATACATCTAATTAATTTCTTTGCCCATGTATGAGTTATATCTTAAATTAGTGTTATATGTCATTTGCATACCGTGAAGTACTAAGTGGTTAGAAAAGGTCATTTCCCTTTTAGCTGGTTGGGAGTGGTTGATGTTATCTTGGGTTAGGGTCGAGATCAGTTCAGGGTCATTGTGTGACGGTCTACGTTCATGTTCTCTTGGATGGTTATTCGGCATCGTCAGGATGCGGTGGTTTTAGTAGTTGTCCTTGGAGTGGCTGTTGGAAACGCCAAGGGAAGTGGCTTTTGTTGAGGCATTGGTTGGAGCATCTGTCTTTTTGTATTTAACATTTGAGTGTGGTATAATTTCAAGCATCAGGGGCTATCAGATTTGTTGGGATTCGGGAAGTGTTCGTCTGGTGTTTAGATGTTTTGTGGCCTTTTAGGGGTTTGTCTAGTGATGGAGCACTAGCATTGGCAATCGATGGTTGTCATTGGAGAGACTGTTGGAAAGCAAAAAGGATTAGGAATCCTTCAATTCTTACGTATTGTGTGGGCTTAGTTGAATGTAAGTGGGGGAGAATCACACAGGTATTCAGGATCAGAAGCGGTTTTTAAACCGGGAAAAGTTTCGCATTCTCATCGGGAAGAAAGACGACCCAAGTGACTATTTGGATTGAGGATAGTATGAGTTGGAAGTTTGGGAAACTTACCAACATTGAGATCGCATTCTCTTGGTACTTGATAGTAGACCTTGGGGGACCAAGTTGGGGTTTGAGGCATTGCTCAAGTTTAGCTTGGGAGTTCGGTTGAGGGTGCGCTCGACTATAAGAATGTTCTATTGTTAAATTAGCGGATGGCATTGGTCTGCGAGTTCAGTTGGTGGAAGTGTTGTAACACTACGGGGTAGCTGTAAGATTCACTAGTTAGCGGTTAGTGGAAGTGTTGTGAGACTATGGGGTAGCCGTAGCATTCACTAGTTGGCGGTTAGTGAGAAGAGTCGTAAGAGTACGGGGTGGCCTGTAGCATTCACTAGTTTACAGATAGTATAGGCGTACTATAAGATTGTGGGGTGGCCCGTAGCATTCACTAGCGATCAGTTAGCATGAGAAGTGTTGTAAGACTATGGAGTGGACCGTAGCATTAACAGGTCCAGTGCAGCAGTGGGAGGGTAGCAAATTGTGATTGGCTCGTGAATTTCTTTGAATAGATGAGGCCAGAACAGGTCAATCCGCCAAGTCGTGGAAGGGCCCAACATGCTTAGAATCACGACATGGTAGGTCATGGGAGACCGGGTATGAGGAAGACTACAATTGGTCCTGTAGCATTTAGCTTAGTGTCGAGATAGTGTCAAGATAGTTTAGGTAGTTTTCACCTGTATGGATTTCTATCGGAGGTCGCGAGGGGCGACTGTGTGGGAGTTTTTTAGCTCAACAACTGGGCTGGAACCTGGTAATTCAGTTGACTGGCAGACGAATTTGGATCAGGGTGGTCTTGTGACAACCCGATATTTCAACTCTTTGTAATGGCCTAATAGGTCAAGTATTGTAACCATTTTTGAGTTAAGCAAAATAAACGTTGATAATAAAATGTCCAAAAAGTTTCTATTTAACTACCTACTATGTTTTATATCATTAAACCGGGATCGTACGTAAAAGAGAATGCCCAAACCCGACTTCGTATATTGAAGTTAAGATTTTTCCAAATTCGTCTTAGCAACAGTCAACTGAAAACTCGAATCAGAGATCGAGCGACTTTTGGCCGGAATGACTTAAACGAGAATCGAAGGTCTCAACAATGGTTGTTCAGCGGTAAAAAATCTGGCAAAAACCGACGTCAGATAAAGAAGTTATGAATTTTTAAAGAGATTCCTTAATCACGTCATTTTAATAAACAAATAATAAAAATAATTTCGGAATTTGCTGACGGAATCTAAACGAAAGTTGTAGATTGTAGTCTCACCTTCGCGGGGATATAAAGAATGTCGAAAACGGAGTTCGTATGAAGGAGATATGAATTTTTGAAGTTTGATAAATAATTTATATAGAATTTTTATTAAAAACTTCGGTATTATCCGAAGTCCGAGTCACGCAAGTACGCCCCGCGTACACGAGTACGCCCAGCGTACTCGAGGCCATGGCCTCGGACCGTCCACGTCGCCCCTATGCGAGCCTACCCCCCCGTCCCATCCGAAGTGCGAGGCAGTCGAGGACTCGGTCATGCGTGACGTACGCGTACGCCCCGCATACGAGCTTACGCCCCGCGTACGGAGGCGGTTCCAGCCTCCTATAAATAGGATGCGAGGGTTCCCGGAAAATTTGCTCATTCTCTCTCACTTTTCTTGCGTTTTACGTCGTTTTCCGTGCCTGCACTACCCCGAAGCCCTGGTCATTTTGTGCAAGTCCCGAAGGTCAATTTTACTCCCGAGATTCCCGAGAATCCCGAGAAAAATCCGTTTCCCGAGACGAAACTCTGCTCGGTTTTCCATCTCGCTATCTTCAAACTTTCAAGTGAGTTCATACCCCTTAATTAACCCTTTTAATATTCTAAACGCTTTTATATGCTTTCTAGGGGGGAAATACAAGTAAAGCACACGACTACTATCGGGTGTTATATATAAAGATTATTATATACTTTTATTAAGTGGAATCATGTGTGATTTACAAAGTTTATAGGGAACTCCTGTATACAAAAATATATTACAATAGATTCTATCTTTAAAAACTATAAATGGTTGTAATGCATGTATAAACTAAACATTTTCTTAGATTTAAAGTATGTTGTGTCTATCTTAGACGCTACGAAAATCTATGTTTTCATAACAAGTGATTCTTTTCTAGATATTCTAAAAACAAACGAGGCACACTTTTAGAAAACTATAATAGGTATCATTTTATGAGGACATTGCTAACTTTTACATACTAGAAACACGATTTTCGAGAAATCACTTTCATGTACGATAACAAACGAACATTTCAACACGTAAATCTGTTTTTATACTACGGTTCTGTGAGACATTTACTTCACGTATGTTCGAGTACACATTTCAAGTCCTGTATTATATACCAGAATCCCTTGGAGGGGGAGCATGGTGTTTGTGTATAGATCTATACGGGCTTGGCAACCCGTGCCCTGACAAACGTCATAACATTCCAACGCCTGAAGAACGTTGTGTATAGACAATCCAAGTCAATAGTATGGTTATAAAGCTCACAGGAGGTATTAAAAATACATTGATTTACGAGGTTTTCAAACATATTGGTTACTTTTACACTTGCAAACATTTTGGAAACAAACTTTGGTCTGGAAGGAAGACTACTTTTATACTAGTAGAAAATACAGGATTTTCTAAACACAAACAAACAAGGATAAGATATTTCGTTTCATACAAACATTGTCATTAAATACTTATGCAACTCACCAGCTTAAATGCTGATCTACTCTTTCAAAATTACTTGTATGTCCCAGAGATTCAGTAACTACAGATATCATTATGCTTTTGATGAAGAGATGCTGCAGCGCCAGTTTAATCTCATATTTTGACATCATATTTGTGACTGATTTTAAACATTTAACGTTTGACAAATGTAAACTTTCAATTATATATATATATATATATATATATATATATATATATATATATATATATATGATGGTTGTATTGCTTTCTTTACTATTTATTCACTTTTTACGCTACCACATGAAGTCATCCGCCCCCGAACGTTTCCGCCGTTTAGGTTTGGGGGTGTGACAGATTGGTATCAGAGCAATGTTTATAGTGAACTAAGTATATCGAACCACATAAGATATACAAACTATAAATGCTTAAGGGACTAATACTCTCTGACAAAACGATTTTTATTTACGCCTAAGCCGCGTTTAGTATAACTTAAAAATGTTAGTTCATTCAAGTACAAATACATGCATACAACAAATTAGTTTCATGTTTATTAACTATACAACAAGTATTTAGACAAGTTGGATACTACGATTAAGACTCGATATATGTAATCGGATTTGGGACAAATATCGCGTGATCAACTATATTTGTCCGAGATCGGACCAATGTATATTGAGGAACGCTCGCAGTGAGCAATGAGTCAAAACTTACCAAAAACATTACAAAGATCAAACACAAGAATTTAAATACTATAGGAGTATTTGGTGCATACGCTAGATTAATTAGTATTACATGTCTCAAGTTTTATTCAAATCTTATAACCCTATTCTCGTATAGTCAAATGGTTGGATTTCACCCGCATGGAGACCCCTACTACCCACAACAAGGCAACGAAGGATGGATTGAAGAGGATCCGGAGGAGGACGAGGAGCCCATTGAGTTGGATGGCGGGGACGACTCCGGGACGGACTCAGAACCGGAAATAGTCAACCCTCCACCCATTAGGAGGAACTTTCAAGGACCGACTCCCGTCTGGGGATGTCACCTCGTCCACTGGAGCCAACAACAACGTATATGCTCTCCCTATGGCATGTGCCGAGATTTCTACGATGTCCGAGGTGGAGGTTCAGCCGATCAGGCACTCCCGCTTATGGTGGGCAAACTCGCCAATCAGTCCTACCAATCGGGGGTTCAAGCAAACCGAATCCAAGAGGTAAACGTGGAAGTACAAATCCACACGGCTGATATTAACCACCTAGAGATGTTGCAGAACGACATCCACATCCGCGCTGAGGCATTCCAAGCACAAGCGAATGCAGCCTTCGCAGAATTGAGGGAACAACAAGCCGCCCTTGATAGGCGTCTTATGGAGTCGAAGCAATCAGATGCAGAATCGAGCTCCAAGCGCAACACCCGTCGCAAGTAGTACTTGTGAAAATCCTCAAATTTTGTTATAACTTAGGACCTCGGCTAAAAGTCTTTAAATTTCTCGAACTTTGTAATCGGAGACCCTTATAAGGGTCAAATTTTCATGATCGTTGTATCAACTTTTATATTAATATAAGTGACACTATTATAACTACATTGAGTATTTCGTTCAAACCTTGAAAAGTCATCGAGAAACCAAATACTTGTTTCATACTTTCAGTCTTACAAATAACTTTCATTTTTATGCTATCATCTGTTGTTGAACCATGGAGATTTGGTTCATGAGACACATTCATTTGTCACTTATTCTTATCCATATCATCATCTTTTAAATGTATAGTTAAAGATGCCTCCACGCAGGAATACAAGGCGTAACCCTATCAATGAAACACCGATACCACCACCACCTTCACCTTCACCTCCTCAATTTGATGTTGTCATGTTCCAAGCAGTAGTCACCGCAGCAGTAGTAGCTGCCATGTCACAACTAAATAACTCGAGTACTAATGACTCGAGAACTGGCACACACCTTTCCAACCATGGCAAGAGTCATGGGCAACCCCGAGAAGGCTCTTATAAGGACCTTACTAATGGCAAACCCTGTATGTTTTATGGAACTGGTGGTGTGATGGCTGTAAGACAGTGGATTGATAGGACAGAAGCAGTCTTTGAAATTTGCTCCTGCCCCGAGCACAGCAAGGTCAAATTTGCAACCTTCACACTCATTGATAGAGCTTTGACTTGGTGGAACGGCCACGTTAAAGTACTTACTCTAATTGTGGCAAACTCCATTAGCTGGGAGAGCCTCAAAGCCATGATGATGAGAGAATACTGCCCAAGGGGAGAGATTCAAAGGCTCGAACATGAACTTTGGACTCTCGGGATGGTTGGTACCGACATCGCAACATATACCAACAAATTCTGCGAGCTGGCAATCCTTTGCCCATATATGATTGCTCCTGAGAGCAAGAAAATAGAGAGGTACATATAGGGACTGACGACCCAATTACGATCAAGAATGTTAGCTTCCAAACCTGACACCTTTGAAAGTGCTAAGGAACTGGCACAATCTCTGATTGACTACGGAGGCCATCGGAACTCAACTATTTCTGCACCAGAACCACAGAGAGGAAACAACAACAACAACAACAACAACAACAACAACAACAGGAAGAGAGTATGGAATAAAGGGAAGGGTGGGTCTTCCCAAGAACCCGCAAAGAAACAACTGGTTTCGGTAAATGCTGCCACGGTACCTACTACAACTCCTACAATCACCTACCCAACAAAGCCTTATGAAGGTAACCGTCCAAAGTGCACCAAATGCACTTACCACCACCATGGACCTTGTCGGGAAATGCAGTGCGCCAACTGCAACAGAAAGGGACACACAACCCATTTCTGCAGGGATCCCGCAAGGCCGATCACTCAAGTCCCCAGTGCAGGTATAGGCTAGACTTGCTACGGTTGTGGCGAGGTGGGCCACTACAAGAGGAACTGCCCTAAGGCAGCAGGCACCGGCGGTGTGGGACGAGTTTTGACTATACGCCACCACGAAGCTATAGCAGACCCAACTGTAGTTGCCGGTACGTTCCTCCTAGATAATTCATATGCATGCATATTATTTGATAGTGGAGCGGAGAGAAGCTTCGTGAGTCAAAACTTTATTCACTTACTTAAACCTAAACCTAGCAAACTAGAAAAATCATTCACTGTAGAGATGGCCAACGGAAAAACCGAAAACACTAACTACATATACAAGGACTGTACGTTAACTTTAGACGGTCATTCTTTCCCAGTCAATCTCATGCCGGTTCCTATTAAAAGTTTTGACGTCATAGTCGGTATGGATTTGTTAAGTCTTCTTCGCGCTGACATTATGTGTTTTGAAAAAGCAGTTCACCTTAATCTTCCTAACAACGAAACATTAGTGATTTACGATGACAAATCAAGTACGAACCTTCGTATCATTTCGTGCATCCAGGCTCGAAAGTGTTTACGGAAGGATTGTCGAGCATTCCTAGCGCACATCGTCGATACAAGCCAGGAACTGAAGGACATCAAGAACATTCTAGAAGTACGCGATTTTCCCGATATCTTTCCAGAAGAACTACCAGGATTACCACCACAACGCCAAGTCGAATTCAGAATCGACGTAGTTCCAAGGGCTACCCCAATAGCGAAATCGCCTGATCGTCTGGCACCAGCAGAGATGCAAGAACTTTCCAGTCAACTTAATGAACTCCTGCAAAAAGGATTCATAAGACCAAGTTTGTGACCTTGGGGAGCACCGGTCTTGTTCGTAAAGAAGAAGGACGGATCGTTCCGTATGTGCATCGACTACAAAGAGCTGAACAAACTTACTGTCAAGAACCTTATCCTCTACCCCGCATTGGCGATTTGTTTGATCAACTTCAAGGAGCAAACTACTTCTCAAAGATAGATCTACGATCCGGATATCACCAATTACGGGTACTTGAGGGGGATATTCCCAAGACAGCTTTCCGAACTCGTTATGAGCACTACGAATTTGTCGTAATGCCATTTGGATTAACCAACGCACCAGCGGTATTTATGGACTTAATGAATATGGTATGCCATCCTTACTTAGATCAGTTCGTCATTGTCTTTATCGATGATATACTTGTTGGGTTTTGAGCAATCTAACACTTCCTAAGTGTGCATGCAACCCTAATAAACCTTGGATCTATGTTTGTCTAAATACATGCAAAATAATAATTTTCCAAGGTTTATAACCTATCTAACATGGCATGGGGAACATTTCAACATAAAAGAGTTAGAAGAGATTACATACCTTTTGGTGAGTTTGGTTCTAAGGAGTTTGAGGGCCAAGCACCAATAGTGTGAATGCCTCAAATGGAATCACAAACACCACAAACTCTTGGAAAACTTTGAGAGAGTATACACCTTGTATAAAATCAGCCACACACATGCACACACACACACTAGTTCACTAGTTTTCTCTTAGGCTCCATTTCATGCTCCATAAGCATGCTTATATAGTGTGCATGGTTAGGGTGAAACCCTAATAACCCATGTCTTTTCCTTTCCAAGGATCCATGGGTTAAAAGCTCCATGGATCATCCATGGACTTCCACATAAGCCTAGCCCATTAACAAATGAGTATTAGCCCACACTATATAAGACAAATGGCCAATAATCTAATTAGTCTTTCTTTTAATCTCTAAATTAATTCATAATTAATTTAAGACTAAAACTAATTAAATAACATAACTTCATATTAATATATCATAACTCATAATATATTAATAAACATATGTGTATAACTCTCATAAAATTATCCATAATAGTTTGGATGAGATGCAACCCAAATGGACCATGCCGGTCGGGTCAAGTATATACCAAATAAGTTATGGACTTAGACACCTTATCCAACAGACTCCCACTTGGATAAGTCTAATAACTGTATTTGCCTATAACTTCAGGAACCAACTAGCAATCGTAGCTCTCGAAAACTCCCTCGAACAATGAAGACTCTGTCGAACTATGAAGTGCCATTTTAGATAAGTGATCACATAATCCTCTGTTCTCATGATATCAGCCGGACAAACACATGGAACTATGTCTTGCTTATTGTCTAGCAGTTGTTTCTCGATTTTCCGATTTGTTTGACGAAGAACTTCACTGAACACATCGGTTTAGTTTTGACCAGGCCTGGTACATGGGTCAGCACAAAATCATCGAGGGGCCCAGATATCGCTTCTATTTCTAGAAGGAACAGATAAACTTCGACTGATATGCTTGTTCTACTACTTATTGAATTGTACACAAAGGCACGTTTTATAACATCAAGTTACTGATGCGTTTGCGTGCAATCAATGCACAACCAACTTATAGGTAACAACTCATATCTCTAGGTTTAAAGATTTATACGATATTATCATCTCACGATCACTCGAGATAAATTCCATGAAGTGATACAAGTGAGCGTGGGTTTATACCAATACTCATAACTTATGAGTACTCATGAATGTTGCAGCAACCATTGCCATGTCTAAACACCTTTAAGGCATCTACAAACCCAATTCATGAAAATCTTGATTCATACCTACTTCCGATGTATGATCGATTGTGGAGGTTTGAATAAATTAATTATTTTGGAAGTCAAAACATGCAAAACTGAAACAATAGTAAATAATTGACAATGATAGTAACACTTTAGTCATAAATAAATCACAAATTTTATTCATCATCAAACGTCGATTACATTTTACAAGTTTCAGGAAAACTATCTAATCTGTAAAACTGATATCGTCCCTCAGCCCGACGCGTCTTGCATGCTGAAAATGCTTAACCCTCGTCAGTCCCTTCATAAGGGGATCTGCAGGATTCTCATCCGACGATATCCTCCTTGTCACAAGGAGTCCTTCTTCAATCTTGTGTCTTATGAAGTGATATTTTCTGTCAATGTGTCGGGATCTGCCATGATCTCTGGGTTCCTTGGCTAAGATAACCGCACCATTGTTGTCACAGAAAATCTCTATAGGTTCCTTAATAGCTGGTACAACTCCAAGGTCTCCGATGAAGTTCTTTAGCCATATCGCCTCCTTCGCTGCTTCACTCGCTGCTATATACTCTGATTCACAAGTCGAATCAGCCACCGTCTCCTGCTTGGAACTCTTCCAAGAAATTGCCCCTCCATTTAAGGTAAAGATCCAGCCCGACTGAGAGCGAAAATTATCCCTATCAGTCTGAAAACCAGCATCACTATACCCTAATACTCTCAAGTCATCACTGCCACCAAGGATAAGGATCCAATCCGTAGTCCTCCGCATGTACTTGAGAATGTTCTTTACCGCGGTCCAATGAGCCTTTCCAGGGTTCCCCTGAAACCTGCTGACCATGCTCAAAGCAAATGCCACATCAGGACGGGTACAAGTCATAGCATACATGATCGAGCCAACTGCGGAAGCATACGATAATTGGCTCATCTCAGCTATCTCTGCCTCTGTACTCGGACTCTGAGTCTTACTCACTTTGGTATTGCTTTGGATCGGTAAATCTCCTTTCTTGGAATTCTCCATGTTGAACCTTTTCAACACCTTTTCCAAGTAGATACTCTGACTAAGTCCAATTAGTCTTCTACTCCTTTCTCTTAATATCCTTATCCCTAGGATATAGGTAGCCTCCCCTAGGTCTTTCATAGCAAAGCACTTCCCAAGCCAGGACTTAACCTCCTGCAAGGTTGGGATGTCATTTCCTATGAGTAGTATGTCATCCACATACAGTACCAAGAAGCTAACTATACTCCCACTAGCTCTGACATACACGCAAGACTCATCTTCGCTTCTCGAGAAGCCAAACTCTTTTACCTTCTCATCAAAACAAAGATTCCAGCTACGAGATGCTTGTTTTAATCCATAAATGGATTTCTCAAGCTTGCATACTCTATTAGGGTACTCTGCACTTACAAAACCCTCTGGTTGATTCATGTACACATCCTCAGCCAACTTTCCATTAAGGAAAGCGGTTTTGACATCCATTTGCCATATTTCATAATCATGAAATGCTGCAATGGCTAACATAACCCTAATAGACTTAATCTTCGCTACCGGCGAGAAGGTTTCATCATAATCAATACCTTGAGTTTGAGTAAAACCCTTCGCAACCAGTCGAGCCTTATAAGTATGCACTTTTCCTTCCATGTCTGTCTTCTTCTTGAAGATCCATTTGCACCCGACTGTTTTACGGCCTGGTACATTGTCAACCAAGTTCCAAACTTGATTGTCATACATGGACTGTATCTCGCTGTCCATAGCCTCCTTCCATTTAGCAGACTCCGGGCCTGCCATGGCTTCCTTAACATTGCTAGGTTCATCCAAATTTACCAATGTACTATCACTGATGAACGTATCACCTTCCGTAGTAATATGAAAACCATAATAAAACGAAGGTGTGTTCCTAACCCGTGTGGAACGCCTCGAAGGTAAAGACTCGTCAGCTGGATCAACTGGAGTTTCCTCCTCAGGTTGATTGCTAGTGTCTGAGGTTCCTTCACCAATTGATTCTTGAATTTCTTCAAGATCAATCTGCCTCCCACTGTCTCCTTGGCTTATAAATTCTTTCTCGCGAAAGATCCCTCTTCGTGCTACAAAGACCACATTCTCACTGGGTCTGTAGAAGAGGTAACCGAAGGATTTCTGTGGGTAGCCGATGAAAATACACCTTTCACTTCGGGGTTCAAGCTTATCATGAGTTTCACGCCTCACGAAAGCTTCGCAACCCCAAATCTTGATGTGGTCCAAATTGGGAACCTTCCCAGTCCACATCTCATGAGGTGTTTTGGTAACCTTATTTGTAGGGACTAGATTAAGGATATGGGCGGCAGTCTCTAAGGCATACCCCCAAAAAGAGATTGGTAACGAAAATCGACTCATCATAGAGCGAACCATGTCCAACAAGGTTCGATTACGCCTCTCAGCTACACCATTCAGCTGTGGTGTTCTGGGAGGAGTCAATTGTGAGACAATCCCACACTCCTTAAGATAGTCAAGGAACTCGGTACTAAGATACTCACCACCTCGATCGGATCGAAGCATCTTAATGTTCCTGCCCAATTGATTTTCTACTTCCTGTTTGAATTCCTTAAACCTTTCAAAGGTTTCGGACTTATGTTTGATTAAGTAGACATACCCATATCTACTAAAATCATCAATAAAAGTCACATAATACCGATTAGCATCCCTTGTGGCGGTTTTGAATGGCCCACATACATTAGTATGTATTAGGTCCAACAAACCTTCACCCCTCTCACAAGTTCCAGTGAAGGGTGATTTTGTCATCTTTCCAAGTAGACAAGATTCACAACTATCATCCGATTTAAGGTCAAATGATTCCAAGACTCCACTCTTTTGGAGTTGGCCTATGTGTTTCTTGTTTACATGTCCAAGACGACAATGCCACAATGATGCTTTATCTAGGCTAGTAGAAGAATCAATATACAACACATTATTTCCTAAGTTGTCTACAATCGACACAGTTTCATACACACCATCACAAGGTAACGCTTTAAAATAAAACACATTTTTAAAGAAAGCATTAATACCACCACATTCATTATCAAACGAAAAGGTAAAACCTTGTTTGTACAAAGCATGAAAAGAAATAATATTCCTCGCCATTTTAGACGAGTACACACATTTATTCAAATCTAATTTTAACCCATTATTAAGCAACAAAGTATAAACTCCAATCTTGGAAACAGGTGAAGCCTTCCTATTGCCCATGATTAAGTTTATCTTTCTGTGCTCCACATCCTCACTTCTTCTTAGGCCCTACAAATCAGAACATATGTGAATACCACATCCTGTATCAAGCACCCAAGAGTTAGAATATGTTGAGTAATTAGACAATATAGTGTAAATACCTGCATGGGTGGGTTTCACTTTCCCATCCTTTAGATCTTGCAAGTACTTAGGGCAGTTTCGCTTCCAGTGTGCCTTTTCATGGCAATAAAAGCATTCAGCATCCTTAGGAATGGCAGAAGGAGTGACAGAACCGCTCTTGGTCTTTGATGAGGAGCCTTCAAGAGACTTTCCCTTGGCACCCTTCGAAGGGTGCTTCCTCTTCTTCCCTTTGCCTTGCCCAATAGCTAAAACAGGGGTAGATGTTGGAGTAGGAGTAGTAGAGGTAACAACCGCTTTACCCTTAAGACCGGTTTCAGCGGTCTTCAAGAGTCCTTGAAGCTTGCTGAGGGTAACTTCCTCCTTGTTCATATGATATCTCATTCGAAAATGATCATAACAAGAAGGCAAGGAGTGCAAAATGATGTCAATTGCCAACTCGTCGGGGATGTTAACATTCAGCTTCAGCAAACGGTCCACATACCTTTGCATCTTTTGCATGTGGCCCGTGACGGATTCACCGTCCTTCATGCGGGTAGTTATTATGGAGGAGATTATTTCATACCGCTCCTGACGAGCACTCTGATGGTACCTTTCCATCAGGTCTTGGTGCATCTCAAAAGGGTAGAAATCTTCATACGACTTTTGGAGCTCGGCTGTCATCGTGGCCATCATTATACATGCCACCTTAGTAGCATCTCTCTCATGAGTCCTGAATTCAGCGATCTCCTCAGGAGTAGCAGTAGACTCATCAAGTTCTTTTAACTCCTTATCGAGGACATATTCCTTGTCCTCATAACGAGTAACCATCCTGATGTTCCTAATCCAATCCATGAAGTTGGAACCATCAAAGATGACCCTCCCACAAAGATTCATGAGAGAGAAAGAACCAGTTGGGTTAGAGCCTGAAGCATTAGTGTTGGAAGACATCTGAAAAGAGAGTAAGTTTAGATTAGATATATTTAGGATCCTTAATAAGACACCCAAATGTAATATTAAGGCTAGGACCCAATCACAATATATTACACTTAGAAGAGGGATGCCGTAATCTAAGTAATAATATATTTGAAAGGTAGGTGAATGACAATTCACCAAATTCCACCATGAAAACGAAATGATTTATTAGGTTTAATTGGATTTGAAATTCCTAGATTCATTGAACTTTTCAATGGCATGTTTCAATCTCGATTGTGCCCTTCAAGTTTTGTGACTGGGATGCCGAGGATCACAAAACAAGGTGTGAATAACCATGCTAATTCACTTGGTACCCTTAATATTATCACCTAATCAATGTGCCGGTTAACCACACACACTGCATTGATCTATGACAAACATTAAGTCACCCTTCGTGATCCTTACTAGTCCTAGTTAGTGTGCCGGTTAACCACACACGCTCCACCAACGACTTGGTAAGGTACAAAGTGTGAATTCCATGGACTAGCACCATGTTCACATTTTCCTAAAATAACTAAGATTGGGAATTAAAAGAGTTTAGTTATTTTATAATATTCATTATACTTTTAATGAGGATTTAAAGTCATTGTTCTACCCGTTCGGCTAACGACCCTCCACCGATCAAGCAAGCGGTGGGTGAGAGTATACACCCATTAAGTCGCCATTTTATAGGCAACAACCTTATACCCACCTTATAGACCGGCTTCGTGAATGAGGCCTACTAACGGTAAAACGACTTATTCTTATACATATATATATATATATATATATATATATATATATATATATATATATATATATATATAATAATTAACCATTAATGTTATAAATAGTATAAGGGTTGAATTTTAACTATTAAAACTCTAAGGGTTGGAATTAAAGTTTAATAAAGTGTGTGAAACTTTACAAATTCCAAAACTTGAGGGCAAGTTTTGTAACTTTGCAAAACTCTTCATTTCATAACTTATGAATTAAAGGTTCATAAAAATGAAGACTCTTCCTTTTCATGTAACTTATGTGTTTTAAGTGTGTGTTAAATGAAAGTGACCTTTGGTAATCCATAACTTGAGGACAAATTATGGACTCCATTAAAACACATAAATGATAAAGAATTAATCCTAAACAATTCAGCAAATAATTCCTATCATTTTCTAAATTCATAAGAACATGAACATGATCATCAAAAATTCAAGAATTATATGAACACATAAAATCATGGAATTTTGATATATGCTATTGTAAATGGATTAGAACAACCTTTACACCAACTAAAATAAGTTTTATAACACCAAAACAATTTAGGGTAATGTTTCTAGTCCATTTCCAGCAGCAAAAGTCGAGAATCTGCACTCTTTCGATCCTACTCGTCGAGTGCATGAACTGACTCGTCGAGTAGGTTGAAGTTTGCCTTGGACTCGTCGAGTCCCCCCAATGGACTCGGCGAGTCCACCATGCTGACAGCAACGATTTCGACTTTTTCACTATTTTGCATCAAGTATCAAACAAGCAAGCCTAGGCTCTGATACCACTGTTGGGTTTTGAGCAATCTAACACTTCCTAAGTGTGCATGCAACCCTAATAAACCTTGGATCTATGTTTTTCTAAATACATGCAAAATAATAATTTTCCAAGGTTTATAACCTATCTAACATGGCATGGGGAACATTTCAACATAAAAGAGTTAGAAGAGATTACATACCTTTTGGTGAGTTTGGTTCTAAGGAGTTTGAGGGCCAAGCACCAATAGTGTGAATGCCTCAAATGGAATTACAAACACCACAAACTCTTGGAAAACTTTGAGAGAGTATACACCTTGTATAAAATCGGCCAAACACATGCACACACACACTAGTTCACTAGTTTTCTCTTAGGCTCCATTTCATGCTCCATAAGCCTGCTTATATAGTGTGCATGGTTAGGGTGAAACCCTAATAACCCATGTCTTTTCCTTTCCAAGGATCCATGGGTTAAAAGCTCCATGGATCATCCATGGACTTCCACATAAGCCTAGCCCATTAACAAATGAGTATTAGCCCACACTATATAAAACAAATGGCCAATAATCTAATTAGTCTTTCTTTTAATCTCTAAATTAATTCATAATTAATTTAAGACTAAAACTAATTAAATAACGTAACTTCATATTAATATATTATAACTCGTAATATATTAATAAACATATGTGTATAACTCTCATAAAATTATCCATAATAGTTTGGATGAAATGCAACCCAAATGGACCATGCCGGTCGGGTCAAGTATATACCAAATAAGTTATGGACCTAGACACCTTATCCAACAATACTTATCTACTCCCGAAGTAAGGAAGAGCATAGTCAACACCTACGAAAAGTCCTAGAAACACTACGATCGGAGAAACTCTATGCGAAGTTCTCTAAATGCGAATTTTGGATTCGAAGAGTCGAATTTTTGGGCCACGTAGTTAGCGAGAAAGGGATACACGTGGCCCCTCCAAAATCAAGGCCATCGAGAACTGGTCGGCACCAAAGAAACCTACAGAAATTCGTCAATTTCTAGGTCTCACTGGCTACTATCGCAGATTTATAAAGAACTTCTCTAGCATTGCAAAACCTCTTACTACATTAACCTAGAAAGGCATGTCCTTTGACTGGGAAGCAAAACAAGAGAAGGCGTTCCAAACACTGAAACAGGCCTTGTGTTCTTATGCCTCCCCGAAGGGATAGAAGACTTCGTAGTGTATTGTGATGCGTCAAATCAAGGACTTGGTTGTGTTCTTATGCAGAGAGGGAAGGTTATTGCTTATGCCTCTCGACAGCTTAAGACCCACGAAGTGAACTATACGACACACGATCTCGAGTTAGGAGCAATAGTATTTTCTCTGAAGATCTGGAGACACTACTTATACGGAACAAAGAGCACTATTTTCACCGATCACAAGAGCCTTCAGCACATTTTTGATCAGAAGGAACTCAACATGCGGCAACGACGATGGGTTGAGTTACTCAATGACTACGAATGTGAAATTCGTTATCATCCTGGCAAGGCCAACGTGGTAGCTGACGCCCTCAGTCGAAAGGAATACACTGGTCGGAGGGTCAGTTCTCTGACTATGACTATCCATTCCCACTTATCCACACAAATTAAAGAGGCACAAATGGAAGCTTTGCGACCTGAAAATGTGGCGGGCGAACCCCTACGGGGAATGGAAAAGAATCTAGAAGTCAAGGGTGGCGGAGCATATTATCTTATGAACCGAATCTGGACGCCGAAACATGGCGGGTTCAGAGACGTAGTAATGACCGAAGCACACAACACGAGGTATTCCGTTCACCCGGGTTCAGATAAGATGTATCTGGATCTTAAAAACTTGTACTGGTGGTCTAACATGAAAGCAGAAATTGCTACCTTCGTAAGTAAATGCCTTACTTGCGCTAAGGTTAAGATCGAGTATCAGAAATCTTCAGGATTACTACAACAACCGGAGATACCAGAATGGAAATGGGAACGGATTACTATGGACTTCATAACCAAGTTGCCCAAGACGACGGGTGGACTCGATACCATATGGGTCATCGTCGACAGGTTGACCAAATCCGCGCATTTCCTACCCATCAAGGAGACTGAAAAAATGGAAAAGCTTACAAGAACTTACTTAAGGGAAGTAGTGCGACTACATGGTGTTCCGATATCCATTATCTCCGACCGAGATAGTAGATTCACTTCAAGATTCTGGCAGTCACTACAAGGTTTCCTGGGGACTAAGCTAGACATGAGTACAACCTACCACCCACAAACAGACGGGCAGAGTGAGAGAACGATACAAACTTTAGAAGATATGCTGAGAGCCTGTGTGATTGACTTTGGAAAGGCATGGGATATCCATTTACCCCTTGTCGAATTTTCATACAACAATAGTTATCATACAAGCATAAAGGCTGCACCGTTCGAAGCCCTCTATGGTCGAAAGTGCAGATCCCCTCTGTGCTGGACTGAAGTTGGCAATACCCAGTTAGATAAAGGAAGAGTTCCTGAAAGCACTCTCACCGGTCCGGAAATCATACGAGAAACAACAGAGAAGATCGTTCAGATTCGTGACTGATTGAAAGCCTCTAGAGACCGACAGAAAAGCTACGCTGACCAAAGGAGGAAACCTTTGGAATTCCAGGTAGGAGAACACGTTTTATTAAAGGTCTCACCGTGGAAGGGTTTGATACGCTTTGGAAAGCGGGGGAAACTAAATCTAATATACATAGGGCCTTTCGAGATTCTTGCCAGAATTGGCCCTGTGGCTTACAAGCTTAACCTACCGCGTGAACTTAGTAACATACATCCAACCTTCCACGTCTCAAACTTGAAAAAGCGTCTGTCCGATGAGACTCTTGTTATTCCACTCGACGAAATCGAGATCAACGAGAGCCTCAACTTTGTGGAAGAACCAGTAGAAATCATGGACCGAGAGGTCAAACAAACAAAACAAAGTCACATACCCATCGTGAAGGTTCGCTGGAACACCAAGCGAGGACCTGAATTCACATGGGAACGCGAAGATCAGATGAAACAAAAATACCCTCATCTCTTTCATGTTCACTAGTGTCTTTACTACTTTGAATTTCGGGACGAAATTCCCTCTAACGGGGGGATGATGTGACAACCCGATATTTCAACTCTTTGTAATGGCCTAATAGGTTAAGTATTGTAACCATTTTTGAGTTAATCAAAATAAACGTTGATAATAAAATGTCCAAAAAGTTTCTATTTAACTACCTACTATGTTTTATATCATTAAACCGGGATCGTACGTAAAAGAGAATGCCCAAACCCGACTTCGTATATTGAAGTTAAGATTTTTCCAAATTCGGCTTACCAACAGTCAACTGAAAACTCGAATCAGAGATCGAGCGACTTTTGGCCGGAATGACCTAAACGAGAATCGAAGGTCTCAACAATGGTTGTTCAGCGGTAAAAAGTCTGGCAAAAACCGACGTCAGATAAAGAAGCTATGAATTTTTAAGGAAATTCCTTAATCACGTAATTTTAATAAATAAATAATAAAAATAATTTCGGAATTTGCCGACGGAATCTAAACGAAAGTTCTAGATCGTAGCCTCACCTTCGCGGGGATATAAAGAACGTCGAAAAAGGAGTTCGTATGAAGGAGATATGAATTTTTGAAGTTTGATAAATAATTTATATATAATTTTTATTAAAAACTTCGGTATTATCCGAAGTCTGAGTCATGCAAGTACGCCCCGCGTACACAAGTACGCCCAGCGTACTCGAGGCCACGACCTCGGATCGTCAACGTCGCCCCTATGCGAGCCTACCCCCCCGTCCCATCCGAAGTGCGAGGCAGTCGAGGACTCGGTCATGCGTGACGTACGCGTACGCCCCGTGTACGGAGGCGGTTCCAGCCTCCTATAAATAGGATGCGAGGGTTCCCGGAAAATTTGCTCATTCTCTCTCACTTTTCTTGCGTTTTACATCATTTTTCGTGCCCGCACTACCCCGAAGCCCTGGTCATTTTGTGCAAGTACCGAAGGTCGATTTTACTCCCGAGATTCCCGAGAATCCCGAGAAAAATCCGTTTCCCGAGATGAAACTCTGCCCGGTTTTCCATCTCGCTATCTTCAAACTTTCAAGTGAGTTCATACCCCTTAATTAACCCTTTTAATATTCTAAATGCTTTTATATGCTTTCTAGGGGGGGAAATACAAGTAAAACACTCGACTACTATCGGGTGTTATATATAAAGATTATTATACACTTTTATTAAGTGGAATCATGTGTGATTTACAAAGTTTATAGGGAACTCCCGTATACAAAAATATATTACAATAGATTCTATCTTTAAAAACTATAAATGGTTGTAATGCATGTATAAACTAAACATTTTCTTAGATTTAAAGTATGTTGTGTCTATCTTAGACGCTACGAAAATCTATGTTTTCATAACAAGTGATTCTTTTCTAGATATTCTAAAAACAAACGAGGCACACTTTTAGAAAACTATAATAGGTATCGTTTTATGAGGACATTGCTAACTTTTACATACTAGAAACACGATTTTCGAGAAATCACTTTCATGTACGATAACAAACGAACATTTCAACACGTAAATCTGTTTTTATACTACGGTTCTGCGAGACATTTACTTGACGTACGTTCGAGTACACATTTCAAGTCCTGTATTATATACCAGAATCCCTAGGAGGGGGAGCATGGTGTTTGTGTATAGATCTATACGGGCTTGACAACCCGCGCCCTGACTGTTAGCTACAGTCTACCGTTTGGGGTGACAAACGTCATAACATTCCAACGCCTGAAGAACGTTGTGTATAGGCAATCCGAGTCAATAGTATGGTTATAAACCTCATAGGAGGTATTAAAAATACATTGATTTACGAGGTTTTCAAACATATTGGTTACTTTTACACTTACAAACATTTTGGAAACAAACTTTGGTCTGGAAGGAAGACTACTTTTATACTAGTAGAAAATACAGGATTTTCTAAACACAAACAAACAAGGACAAGATATTTCGTTTCATACAAACATTGTCATTAAATACTTATGAAACTCACCAGCTTAAATGTTGATCTACTCTTTCAAAATTACTTGTATGTCCCAGGGATTCAGTAACTACAGGTATCATTATGCTTTTGATGAAGAGATGCTGCGGCGCCAATTTAATCTCATATTTTGACATCATATTTGTGATTGATTTTAAACATGTAACGTTTGACAAATGTAAACTTTCAATTATATATATATATATATATATATATATATATATATATATATATATATATATATATGATGGTTGTATTGCTTTCTTTACTATGTATTCACTTGTTACGCTACCACATGAAGTCATCCGCCCCCGAACGTTTCCGCCGTTCAGGTTTGGGGGTGTGACAGGTCTCATTGGGAGAAACAGTCAGTAGGCAAAGTGATGCTTCCGGTAATAGTAGAAACTTGGGGATTCATGTGTGTGTGGGGTAGCTTGTTGATCGAAAGTGCTAAGTCACTTGCGGTTTGGATTAAATAATCTCAGAGTAATTGATTTGACCCTTTTGCGCAGCTCTCTTCTGAGTCTAACCGTTGCAGGGATGAATCTTCTACTTTAAGGATTACCTGAGCCTTCTGTTAAGTATAAGTGTTCTTCAGGGATATTTAGTCTGTGACACTGTTTTCTAGTGGGAACCTTAAGTTTTCAGAAGTTGAGTAGTCGGTTGGGAGAGAAGTGGAATGGGTTCAATAATAATGATTCAAAATAGGTGATCTATCAGGGAGTCAGACTGTCTCGAGAATTCAGATTTCAGATTGGGTAAATGTGATTATATTGAATGGAATTTGTTCATTGTCGGGTTGTAGAGTTCTGCGAAAGTTGGTTTCAATTTCCTTGGGAAGGTTGTGGTATGTTAAGGGTTATGGTCGAGTTGCTCAAGTGTTTGGCGTGTCGGGAATGGTAAGGGATGATTTCGAGGACGAAATCTTGTTTAAGTGGGGGAGAATTGTAACATTCCGTTTGAAATTTAATTAAATAGGTAAATAAATAATAAACCCTTAACCTTGAAATGTAAATCATATTATTTTATTGTAACCCTAAATCCTTAATATTTAGCGTGGTGTTGGTTTTGGGGAGTTAAATGATATAATTGGGACTTTTGGGGGTTAAAAGTGTACTTCCAGGATTTATTTTGTAAAGAATTCTGAAGGCTGAGGGTTTTTTGGTAAATTATGGAATCAAGTTGAAAGGATTTGGGAGGGAAGGGCTGAAAGTGTTATTCTGAGCAAAGATTTAAAATGAATCGGTATAACCCGTCACCTCCTTTAATCTAAACCCTAAACCTAGTTTAAGTGCAACTACCACCCTACTCCTACCTCCTGTCGTGGCCGTTGCAATGTCGAGTCCTTACCGTCACCGTAAGGCACCAAAAGAGTAGAGCATTGCCGCTGCTGTTTTACTGCCGACAAAGACATGATTCAAGACCGATTTCGGGGCTGCTGTCGCCTCTATCTTCTCCGGTAATGGCGAACCCTTCCCCCTCGTTCTTCTGTCATTTCCTCATGTCCGTCGGCATCACCGCCCTTACGGTTGTCACATTTTGATGATGTCTTCTTTGATCACCACAAACCACCATAAGAGCGGTGGTGCTGTTTGTGTGTTTGTACATCAGCCTATTTTGTTGTGTATGTGTGTGCGTGTTTCATTCGTTACCATAAGTATGTGGATGAGTTGTCGGCTGGAAAACACAATAAGACCACCATGGCAGCCAACCATGGTGGCTACCGCCCATGTTACTCTTTCTGTCGCCACCGGCCATCGTAAGAGGTGGTTGTGTGTGTGTGAAATGGTGTTATGTATGTGTTTATTTCATTTGAAGGTGTTTTTAGGTGTTGCTTGACCGAAAACTGAAGAAAAACCACCACCACCACCGTGAGGTGGTGGCTGCCACCTCATACCACCATTCTGCCACCATTAGCCGCCACCTTGGGTGGCTGTGGGCTCGTATATGTGTTTGGGATAATAAGTGATAAGATTGTGATGTTGTCGGGCCTAATACCGTAACCACCACCACCACCATGGGGTGGTGGATGCTGTCGCGAACCGCCATTGACCACCACCACTCGAGGTGGTAGTCGATGGTGTCCGACTTATTAGAGTCTAATTAATGTAAAAATTTAACCATTGGACTAATTGGCCCATGATTGGGTTGGAAACCCTAATTAGGGTTTAAAAAACCTTAATTTTAGAGATGTTAGCTTTAGATTTGTCGGGACCTGCATTTTGGACCAGTGGATTGAAGTTATGACTTATGCTTGACCATATCGTATGATTGACCTAGTAGAATGATTGACTTAATGGATTAAGTCCTTAAGGGGTTAATTAAGAACACTTAACCCTAATTGTCATTTTATGTGAAAACCCTAATTGTGTTGAGTTTTGAGTTGGGCTTTTCTGTTGGGCTTAGATGTTTGGTTTCTTAATGGGCCATCTAAGAACAAGTATATGGACTAGCATATTTGTATGGGCTTTAAGGTAAGGCCCATGTAAGGGGTTTGGGCCCAATTTGGAAAATTAGGCCATAATTGGGCCTTGGTTGATTATCTGGCTTTTTGGCCTTCAGAGTGTAAGTTTGGGCCTTGGTCTTGGACCAAGCTAGGTTAGGGGTAAAATGGTCCTTTTACCCCAAGTGTGTATTTACGGTTATGCATTGGAACCTAATTATTAATTGGGTGTTGTTTTATTATTAACAGTCTGGGGATTTTCTAGCTAGTAGTTAGAGTTTTATCTGTGGGACTTTAGCCGTGTGAGGTGAGTCTCCTCACTATTTGTATGGGTCGAAGGCATTAATAACGACTCTTTAGTTAGACCTGGGGGTTAGCCGTAGGCATGATGTATGAAAGACCAGGAGGCGGCTCCTAGCAAACTATATACAATACCAGAATCTGAACTCTGGCAAGTAATTTGTTAAGTAGTATATTTTGTATGCTAGTTTTGTTTGTGATGTTCGCATGGGAGACCATGAGGTGGCTCTTGGCACTTATCTATAAAACCCAAGGTATTGTCTCCCGGCCTGGCAAGAAAGACCACGAGGTGGCTCGTGGCATAATGGTAAAACTATATGCGACACATAACACCTTTATTGATTATGATATATGTTTGATATGAATGGCTCACAGTTATGTATGACATGTATGGATCAGTTGATATGTATGATATGTTGTATCTAGGGAACTCACTAATCTTTGTGCTTACGATTTTCAGTTTTGGTTTCAGGTACATCTAGTTTCCAAATGAAAGAGCTTGGGGCGATCGCAATGCATACACCCATGATTTCCGAAATATGTGATCTTTCGGATTAGACTCTAATATTTGTTTTATTTGATTTTTTTTCAACGTCTTATACAAGTTACAATAGTGTTTTGGTTAAAATAAAAATGAAAAATTTATCCTGGATTTTTGAGACGTTACGGGGTATGTACGGAGTGCACGCTTGTATACAATCGAATTAGAAGCCGGTTCAACGTCAACTTGGAGGTCCGATGGCAACTCCCTTGGGTTTGGAGTTTCCAAAGGGGCAGCGCCCCTTTGGCGAGGTCTCGGGGTAGTGCCCCTAGCGGGTTCCAAAGGGTAGAGCCCTTGGCTGGGGCCCTACTGGCCTAATGGATACTAGTGGAAAAATCGATTTCTTAAGGGAGATTATGGTAAAACTGGCTAAAGTCTTCAGTTTTGGAAACCACTGATTCCCTCGTTAATTCCAGATTCCCTTGATTTGTTTGCAAAGAAACTGATGACGGCCAACCCTAAAAACGAAACTCTACATGTCCTTTTCTATATAAGTGGCTCTCGTCTCTAAAGAGATATACTTTTTAGTTCTCATTTTCTTCATACAAACTCATAATTCTCTAGCAATTTGGCTTATGTTTTCTGTGACTAGATTCGTAAGTGTCCCCTTGGGATTATCCTAGGTTGAATTTCATATAACCCGGACATATGATAGAAATATCAGTTCGAAAAGTGTTTACATGAACAAATGGATATCTAGATATTTGCTATAAATCCTACCCAATTTCTACGATGGCTTGAAAGTGATTATATATTGAAGATATTTGTTTATGAGTTGTATAGTGGATGTATAGAATACAGACCATTCAAAATCAAACTTTTCCCCACATGAAATGTACATCAATATCCATGTGTTTAGTTTGCTGATATTAATTTTATAAGTAATATGTTTTTTATGTATGTTGCAACTATCTATAATATATAACTCATTGATCACTTATCTACCAAGTCAATTAGTAAACAATATACAATAATATGATTATTATAAAAAATAAAATAACTTGGTAACTATACTTAACACCAACTAATGTTGCCAGCAGACCTTTGGCAATGCTTAGCAGTTGATGAGATACTCTCTATCTATGAACATGGACGGACCAAGTATTGAGTCCAAGGTAGCACAAACTGTTTTTCAAATTTTCCCGTCAAATGTAAATTTAGTATAAGTTCTTTGATAATCTGTCGGTAATGTTTTAACGATAGATTTACCATGGACGAATGCCTATAAATCATGTTAAAATGTGGATGGAGTTGAATATATGTTAATGTAATCCGCAAAAAATTATGCAACCTCTAAATTTTTTTTTTTTTTTTTTTTTTGTTCTAGGTCTATTCGTGTCCATGAGATTGATAATTCAAATCTCGTCTGGAACATATGTGGAACTCATGATTAATTTAAAAAAAGGTTAATCTTACCATCAGAACGAGCCACATCAACATGTCTTAGGGTTCATGCTATCAATATTTTGGATGTGTTGTTGTTTAAAGCTTAGTTAGAACTTCTATGTGAAATTTTATTTCTCAACTACTAGACTCAAGAAGGCTCACATCATAAGACAAATATTTTAAAAATAGATTAGAGGGCATATTATTCTAAAATTCTTCTAAGAACAAACACTACAGCAGGCATTATTTGGTCATGCTTACCATTTTATGTAGAACGTGGGGGGAAGAATGAGCACCAAGCTTCAAAGCCACATCCACCATGAATATGAAATATATACTTGTATAATCAACCAACGCCGGCAGTACCTCCCTTGTACTTTGAGACCATTAACTACTTAAAAAAGACGACTTATTTACACAAGTCTTCAATACAAAATAAAGTGGAATTCTAAATCAGACATCTGGCAAATGGAAGATGCCTCCACACCAACAAGACATGACTTCACCCCAACAATTATCAATAAAAAAATGTATGAATTCCATAATAATATTTTGTAAGTGGTATATGTTTTAATTCGTTCTACATAATGCACTTTTTAGGTCAACTTTAGGCAACATCAAGTAATACCCGAACTATGGAAGCAACATATGTACCATTTTATTCTCAATTGTAAACGCATGTCTCTTTTCCTGGACTTCATCTATAGATTTAAAGCGCAACATAACATGATTAGCTGACCCGGTTGAAAATTTACAATGTCACTCTCTTAGATGAATAAATTGACTTCCGGTTGACTCGTGTTTATTTATTTATTACTTTTTTTTTTTTCAAATATGACATGTTAGATAAATCAGTCGACTTGTATAAATTTCATGTTTAAAAAATTAAAAAGTTTAGACTTGCCTAAATAAGTTATAACCGAACATTTATTCAATGATAAAACATCTCTGTTAGGAAATCAGATGATACTTGTCAAGAATCAAAACATAATATCATTTGCTCTAATACCACTTGTTAGCAAGTAATGCGAAAAACAAAAAACCAAAAACACACAAGACAATCTTTACGTGATTTGGTTAACGTGACATTTACAGGCAGAAGGACAATATTTTTTATTTACGAGCTCTCATACAGAGGTTACAAGTATGATTCAAAATAGATCCGTCTATCACTCTAGAATCAAAGACACAAACAAATGGCTACATACATCCCACTTTATATTGAAGTGATCGGACCTAAAACCCTAATGAGCCAAGCTTAATGGAATCAACCAATTAGAATTCGCCATGCAGCAGCTTATGAAATCTTCAACCTCATGAGCATCATTTGTAGGCATCTTCCATGAGTATCATCATCCATGAGCATCATCGATGAGCATCTTCCATGAGCATCATCAATGATCATCATCGATGAGTATCATCGGACAATCTTAAGCATCATAGCATAAGTGGTTCATCAAGGGATATCATGGATCACCAAGGAACACATGTGGACTACCTTGATCATGGAGTGACTCATCTACCTCCAAGGATGGCATATCCACTTCTCGATGGCGCAACTTCATCATGGAGCATCACAAGATGCTCCATTCCCTTCCTAGGTGCTCCATACATCCTTTCAAAAGATCCATTCCTTTTTCACTTGATTTGTTCCTTTGTCTGATGATCCATTCCCTTTTCAGATGATCCGTTCATTTGACACATGCTTTATGAACCCCAAGTGCTCCATTGAACTCAAATGCTCCAAATGCTCAAGTTACATTTAACAATCTCCACCTTGACTTGAGTATCCATTGAACTCCAACTCAAACAAGAACTTCTTCTCCCTTCCTACCATTTATCCCTAAAGGGGCCTAACTCTTGCGAACATCAACCAAGTCCAAGCAAGGCTTAAACTTTTCTCTAGGCAACAACCTTGCCAATATGTTTTTCTAATTCTACTTGCTACCAGAATTTTGAATGTAGAACCTGTTATAGAAGACAATAGGTTTCTTCACCTTCAAAACAAGATTCTGAACAAGACCAACTTGCAATGATCTTCTTATCTCCAGAACGCTTTCATGGACCGAGTCTATTGGTCCAACCAAGTTCGTATGTTATGCATTAACAACATACACCAGAAAAACATCAAGCATTCCCTTCAAGTGCACAAGATCCACTTGACCACTTTCCCAATGAGCTTTCTCCCAATTGCCTCGAATTGCCAAAGAAGTACCAAAAAGTTTGGACTGATCACAATAGAATGACCGCAAGATTTTCTAAATCTAGTGGGAAATATATAACCATCCAACTTTCTCATCTCTTCGAATCTCCATCTATACTATCTTATTTTCAGATTTTAAATTATTATTACAAACTCATTCTCTAGAAGCTTCTTCAACTTATCTTTCTCGACATCAGCATCACTAGGTATTTCTTCCCTGAGTTAAATAAGGGATTCTGTAACGTCCCAAACTTTCCAAAAAGAATTTTGTTGATAAAATAGATTAACCAATTAAACCTTTATTTTGAAAACCATTGAATAAGATTTGATTGGTTGAAAACCATACACTATCAGAGTTAAGTTTACAAACCCACGGAAACAAATATCTTCGATGCGTGTGTATAATCTCACCGAGCTCTTCTCACGAACGACATGCAAACTATTTAATCTACATCTGTAAGCATAAAACTTAGTGAGTTCCCCAATATACCACATATTCCACCATACATACAATACATCCAGATATACTCGACTCTAGCTCCATGCAAACAAACTTCTTATCCACATACATGTATCATATGCAACAGACTCAACCCAACTCACATAACGTGACCCGCCGAACCATTCATAACGGGACCCGCCCAAGGAGTAAATAGGCCTAACCCAGACTCCACCTGCATCCTGGTCTTGCATTCAACTGCTAGGGGCTAGATTCTACTTTTCATAAAATCCATAAAGTCATATGTAATTAGGGTTCAAATAAACAATCGGACATGTGATCCACCCAAGAACAAACAATCATACAAAAACATTACAATAAGGCATTAGAGTAAGATTTCTCATCCTATCTAACTTAAACCACATATAACCTAAACTATCACTACAACAAAATCATGTAACATAAATTGTAATGTCCCAAAAATTACAAAGTACAAATTTCATTTTTAAAATCCAAAAGAAACATCATTCATTCATTTCAAACATGTCAATTCGTGAAAATGTATAAAATAGTCATCATAGTACAAATCATGTCATAAAATGAGAAATGTTGGTGGATGCGGTGTGATCATGTCGAGCCTTTCCTTTTCGAACCAACAGTACTTGAAACCACAAACATAAAGCTGTAAGCATAAAGCTTAGTAAGTTTCCCAAAAATACCCCATACCACACATACATAACAATCAAAAACTAACTCGGTCTATTTCACCCCTTCGGTCTGTTTCAACCGATATTGGGTCTATTTCACCTCCTTTGGTCTCTTTCAACCGGTACTAGGTCGATTTCACCACATTCGGTCTTTTTCAACAGGTATCGTGTCTATTTCACTCCTACAGCTAAGCATACAATCATATCAACAAGAGTCACAACGACAACAAACATATACAAGCATAACAATAAATGTCACAAAGACAACTATTATCCTACAAACATAATCCAAAGGGCTAGAATTGGTGCCTTCGACCCACAAGTACAATCAAGAAACTCACCTATCCAACAATGGTCAACTGTAACTGCTACTACGGCTACGAACACAGATGCTACCAACGACCTATACAGCCATATAAAGTACATCCTTAGCTTCTCCTCCAAGACTAAGGGTTTGACCAAAAGTCAACCCAAGTCAAAAAGTCAAAGTCAACGGTCAACGTTGACTCACCACGTCATGGCTATCCTTGGCTACGTTGTGGTCCCTAAAGGGAAAAAGAAACAATCTGAACCTAGCCACCACGGTGTGGTAACCTGATGCCTCGTCGTGGGAACTGGGTTCCAAACAAACTTAATTGATTAAGTTGTTTCTTGAATCTCACGAGCTTTAAGGTTTAGATCTAACTCAAAAACTTGATCTATAAGGACAAAATTTCTAACTTTACCCATTAGCACCATCCAAGAAGGTCCAAAACTCAAACATCTGGGTCCACAAGTAATAAACTTAACCATTAACCACTTATTTCTTTAAATCCAAAGTCCATCTTTTCTAGAAGTGTTTGTAACACTAAAACCAACATGAAAGTTAATGTTTTATAGACATGCATGTCCAATGCATGTCTTGAGCCCATATTAGGTTAAAATGAGTGTTTACGCCCCAAATCTCATGCATGACTTCAAAATACAACTAAACTTCAGATCCAAGCCACAAATTACACAAGATATCCTAGATATTCGTAAAGTTGCAAACTTTATGAGATCCCACCATTCTAACGAATCAGAACGAGAAGAATATGGGATAAAGCTCAAGATATAGCATCCTAACATGATAAAATTTGAGTTTAGGACACTTACAAAGGTCTAGTAGAGTGCCAAGGTAAAGAATGGAAACTTTTTTGCTAGATCATAACTCAATGATTCCTCTTTCTTCCCTCAAAAGCTTCCAAGAACACCAAAAAGAGCTTCAACAATGGAGGGGAAAGATTATGGTTTCTTTAAGGCTTGAGGAGGATGATGGATACTGAGGATGAGCTAACCCTAGCCTTTTCATTCCTTTAAATAGGGAGCAACCCGAAACATTTGGGTTTTTGTCATCAGGCGGCTGCCACGCCTTGGCTAC
The DNA here is from genome assembly GCF_052625555.1 of Lactuca saligna. Taxonomy (NCBI): domain Eukaryota; kingdom Viridiplantae; phylum Streptophyta; class Magnoliopsida; order Asterales; family Asteraceae; genus Lactuca; species Lactuca saligna. The sequence continues at coordinate 85,561,071 of NC_136420.1, read as the reverse complement.
ATGTTGCTATGCCGTAGCAACTAAATGAAACTCGCATTTTAAACTTGACTTGGCATGTTGTGGTGGTCCTTCACCATATGATGGAAGCTCTAACATAAAAGGAAATAATTACAAAGTACCTCAAAACTATAGAGAAAAAGAAAGTAGTTTTAGTTAGATGAAAATAATCCTTAATATTTTAACCCATAGTTATTATTTAAGGCTATGATCCAAAATAACAACTCACAACTAAGAAGAGGGATGTCGTAATCTTATCGCGAATTTATGAAGGTAGGTAAAAGCATTTCACCAATTTCGAACTATGAAACTTCTAGATCTTTTAAGATTCATTAAATCTTATCATTGACATGTTTAATCTCATATTATGATCTTCTATCTGCGACTGGGATGCCATGGATCACAAATAAGATGTGAATAACCTTAAAAATATGTTTGGTACTCTCGATGTCATTTATCATCTCTATTTAATGTATTGGTTAACCAGAGGCGCTCCATTAACAATGATAATTTTCGATATGCTCATCATTACTCTTTATAGTCACTAGTAGTGTGTCGGTTAACCATACGTGCTCCACTAGCTACATATAAAGCATAATGTGTTATTTTATGGATTAACATACTTTTCACAGTTTTCCTAAAGTAACTAAGAGTGAGATTTTCAAAAAATAGTTCAGTTACTTTACATCATTATACTTATTAATGAAATTATGTCATATCAAACCCATTCAGCTAACGATCCTCCACTATACAAGAGAGCGGTGGGTAAGAATGGATACCCAATGGCGGTCATTTTATAGGTCGCTTTCTTAAAATCCTCTTATAGCATGCTTTCGTGAATGAGGTTTACTATTGATTCGACCGACTTTGTCTTATATATATAATATCTATTAAACTTTTAATTATACATACAGTATAAGGTGAATTTTAAATTTTTTCTAAAATACTAGGTTTAATTTTAAAATTTTGAAATTAATATAAAATTAATTTAATTTTAAAATAAACCAATTATGATTTTAGTCTTTATCTTTTAATTAACAATTAATTAAATTTAATTAAATCATAAGGATAATTCCCAGATTCAAGATATTGGATATCATATTATTAAGATAAATATTTAGGTTTTAAACAATTAAAATAATATTATCTAAAGTAGTTATCCTATTCAAGTTTTAATTAAGCAAAAAACAATTTCGCCAATCAGAGGGTTCACCACGTCGTAATGGACAATCGCCACGTCGTGACAGAATGAAGAAAAAAGTGGATATGAAGATCACCACGTCGCAGCAGAAGAAGACCATGACATGGTGCTACGACAGAATGACGATTCTGTCTTTTCTCTAGGCTAGGTTTTGTTCAAGTTCAAGCAATGCGCAATCAATTGTTAGACATCCATATACTTTGATACCATTAATGGTTTTTACATGCAATAACGCGGATAAATCATTATACACTTAAGGGTACGTGCAACCTATTCGATATGGTTATAACATTATTAAAGTAACATTTTTTTTGAACAACAAAAAACCTATAACCCTAGCTAATTTCAAAATTCACAGAAGATTACATACCTTTTAACTGTTGTAGTAAACAATCAAACAATCCTTCTTGGAAACTCTTGAAAGCTAGCACTAGAAATCTCATGCCTCTGATGGTTCACACCGAAACTCTAGCAACTAGGAAACTTGAAGAGAGGAAAGGGAAGAGACAAAATTTCGGCTGATTTCTTATCTTGTAGGTTGGCCTAAACTTAGAGGTTGGAGGATCCTAGTTATAGTTGACCAAGAAACCCTAGATAACCATTACTTGATTAAAATAATAATATCTCAAATTAGGTAAATATATGGTTTCGTAATTATCTCCACGACATATTCTAGAAACCTTATCTGACTCCTTAAAACCTTCCATCACTAGTAAGGTTTTGGAATGCCTCATGCTCAATTTTTGAACAATTAAAACTTAAGTCCTTGCACTATTAATTAATCCAATTAATCCCAAAATTAATTCTAATTAATTATTGATTAAATAATAATATTTCTTATTAATATATTATTCTCATAATGTATTAACAAATCATTTATCACTATTTATTAATCATATAATAAATAAATCTCTCTCTCTCTCTCTCTCTCTCTCTCTCTATAAAAGTCATCATATTTAATTACCAGGTTTGATGACAACACAAAATGATTTTTTCAATAATTCAAGTATACACTAATTTATTTATTGGCTTAGACAGCTAATCCAACACCTTCAAACCATGAGTCCAGTAAGGAAAATCCACCTCAAGTCTAGAAGATAGTTGAGCTGATCATTGATCCAAATATCAGCTCTAAAGGTCACATTTACAATAAACATGGACCAAGTCTCAACTATAACTCAAATTACTCCATTTGAGCTAAAGTTAAACTTGGTTAAAGTCAACGGTCAACGGTCAAAAATTTAAAAGTCAACATTCAGCCAATATATGCCCAGCGTAATAGCTCTACGCTGTCACACCCCCAAACCAGAACGGCGGAAATGTCTAGGGGCAGATGGAGTGACTTCATGTACATATAATAACAGTTGAATATTAATTAATGAGACATAACAACACAAACATTCATACGTTGAGATTTCAAGCATTACATTGTTTACAAATACCGGGTTGTTAAAAAGTTGAATACAAATAACTGAAAAGTAGAAAACATGAATTAACGACGTCGGCCCTCGAGAAGGGTTGAGTGCATGTCTATTGGTTTCTTGAGAATACAAGTGATTTTAGAAAGTGTCAACAATTAAATTGGTGAGTTCATAAGCATTTTTGTGCGAGAAGGATTTGTAATGTTTTCGAGAAAATGATTTTTTTATACTTCTAGAAAATCCGATATTTTCTTTAATATGAACTATAAATGTATGTATTTCATTTGTATCTTTTCCTTATAAAATGATAATGTATGTTTCTAGAAAATCCAATATTTTCATAAGTATAAACTGTAGATGTATGTATTTCCTTTGTATATTTTCCTTGTAAAAATAATAATGTATGTTTCCAGAAAATCCAATATTTTCTTGAGTAGGAACTGTAGATGTATGTATTTCCTTTATATATTTTCCTTGTGGAATGATAATGTATGCTTCCATAAAATCCAATATTTTATTAGACGTGAACTATAGTCTTAAACCCTAAGACCAAAAATGTATAAGAATTTCTGTACAAAAAAGAAAATAGTATGTAGTTATATCTTTTAATAAAACTAATGAAGTGTAAGTTACTCCGTAAACCAAATCGTTTTGTAAATCCCTTTGTGATTTATTATAACCATGCTTGGTATACCTGATATGCTTGAACGGCGTTCTTCAGGCGTCGGAATCGGTAGACTTTTGTCATACTAGACTTGCCGGTCTAACTATAACGAACAGCTGAGGTGTAGCGTTGTCAATCTCGTATAGATCTATACATAATGGTCTCGCTCTACCTTAAGGATACTCTAGTTATATTGCAGGACTAAAAGTGTACGCTAGGTAGGTATGTGTCACACCCCCAAACCAGATGGCGGAAACGTCCGGGGGTGGAGGACTTTATTTGTAGTATCACAACACATGCATCATAGTAATCAACATACAAACAACCATTGCATTTAGAAAGTAAAAGTATTTACATGTGTTCAATCATTGTATATTGACACCAAAATAGTTGTAGCAAAATACAGAACATTTGACTCAAAACGACTCCATCTTCTCAAAAACTCGGGTAGTACCTGTTTACTGTTTCCCTGAGAATACAAATAATTTGAAAATAGAGTATCAACATAAAGTTGAGTGAGTGCATAAGTATTTATGTTTAAAAGTATGTTTTTTGTTCCTTGAGTATGTTAGTTGTTCCAGAAATTCCTGTATTTTCTGTTGTATATGAAAAATAGTTTTAATCTCATAAAACTGTTATGTTTGTAAACCATTGTTCTGTGTTTGTATCCTTTTTTAAAACCTGTAAAAGTAAGTGTGCCTGGCTCCACCAGATTTTATTGTACACTGTAATCAGTAACATCCTTGAGGGTGTGCGAGGGGTGCGGTCGCACGGGGCCTCCGATTTTAAGGGGCCTCAAAATTTAGGGAAAATATATAGTAATGGTGTTGGTATTTTCATAAAATACATTTTGTGTTTTTATTAAAGAAAATTAACAACTAATTATATACACAATGTAACATTTGGTTGCTATCTTAAAGTAATTTTGATTGTAAAAAACAATCAAAGATAATCACAAAATTAAAATCTTATCATAAATTCTATATTTATAAAAAGTTTAAGGAAAGTATATATATAAAAAATACATATATGTTTCTAGTATAAGTTCAAACAAATGTTATAGGTTTTATAAAATTCACCAAAAGATCAAACCCAAAACAACCTAACAATGTTACAAGTAGATTATCGGTGTTGTTCGTCTCTCTTTAAATTTCCCAAATCTCAGCGGTGCTTAGCTTCTTTTTCTCCCATGCTAAATACTCATTTTTTTGAATGATTTATTTATAAATTCATAATAAAGTTAAAGAATAATAAAGTAGAGAAAGTATAAAAACAATGTTCTTTTTTTTCTTTACATATAATATGGTGTCTTATGTATCATGTTCATCACTCTATCACTTAGCTTTATGGATTTAGCTTTTTAATGTTTAGTATTGAGGGGTTAAAATAGAGCATTAACAAATTATAGGGTGGGGTGGGAGAGCGCATCAATGGGCTTCCCTTTTTTGGCTTTTAATATTAATATAATATAGTCTAATACTTAGAAATTAGAAAACAATAATTTTCTTTGCTGCTCTAACTATTTTAAACATTAACTTTTGATAAATATTAAAAATATATATTGTTAAGTTATTGACATTGATTTTTTTTGTTAAAAAAGTTGTCTCTAACTAGAAAATTTGAGTCGGGTTGTTATAAATATAAAAAGAAACAAAAAGTATAACAATTTATTCCTAGTTAACGAGGATAGATCAATCAATTCATCGGTAAACAAATGTCAAAACACCATTGTAATGAGGAATCAATTACATAAGAACATAGATAAGAAGAAGTTGAATTATAGGTGCTAGAAAACATGGGTGAAGTTCATGAAGCCATGAAAAAACCTAGAGAAGAAGTTCATGATGTTGTGGAAGAACCTAGAGAAGAAGAATTTGAACTGCATATTCCAGAAGATATACCTTGTGTAGACGGAGATATATCCACCTTGAATGGTAATGATGATGATAAATAAGGTACTACATTGAACATGTATGATCCTAGAAACTAGAATATTTAATGAGTGGGTACATGATGTTATGGTCATGAATTTACGAGATGCTTGATAGTCACCTTAAGTTTTGAATTTACTTATAGAAAATTTACTTAATAATACTTTACAAAAAAAATTATGCGGCCTCATTTTGATTTTTGCACAAGGCCTCCGACATGTCAGGACCAGGCCTGACTGTAATGTAATACTGTAAACTGTATCTGTGTAACTAGTACTTTGAAAATGTACTCATGTTTAGATAATTATACACTAAAATATTGTTAATATCTTTTTAATGAGTTATTATAACCATACTATGACTAGATGGCCTGAAACAAACGCTTTGAAGGCATTTAAACTTTTGATAAAAATTGTCACTCATAGGCATGTATGCCCGACTGTAGCTAGCAGCCCGAGTGTGGGGTTGTCAATCCTAATATAGATCTATACACACTTGTTTCGATCCCCGACTAGAGATTCTGGTTATAATATCAGGACTTTTACTATGTTGTTTAAATGAATAAACAACTTGAATATATTATCTCATAAAAAGCATATAAACGTTACGTGTATAATGAAAACCCAATCATTCAAAAATAAATGATTGATAGTATGTTCCTTGTTTAGTATACTTGAAATGTAGTAGTAGTGTACCCTTGTTTAGTTTTGAATCAAACCCTTGTTTTCGTATAATAGTGTAAACCCATGTTCTTGTAAAATAGTGTACTCTAGTATGCTTGAATAGCGAGTTAGTGTTCTTGAATCATAAATTATACCTATTATAATTTATATGTACTTTCTATATTAATACTAACTGTTCATGGATGCAACCCCTTTCTCTACATGTTACAAAGGGTATTGAAACTGACAGAAATAACATTTATATTTATATACATACACCAATATATATAACTAAAATTTAAACGACAATCAGACAAATAACCGATACCCTAAATCCACATCCAAACAAGGAAAAGGAAATAAAGCGAGTTATCAGTCCTAAGCCCTTTAAATCTTATTTATATAAATGTAAATATATAAATATGATTCTTGGGGAAAAATATAAGTTTGTAAAAACATTTTGAAGAGTTTAACATTTTGAAATACTTTTGATGACTTGATGTCATTTTAGCACAATTTGAAACCACTTGATTTTGAAAATAACTGAAATCCATTTTGTAAGATATCTTGAAATCATTTGTTGATAACACAAGATCCTTGTGTTAGACTTGTATTCCCCCCCCCCCCCCCCTAAAACTGTAAAAACTATGAAAATACGGGGGTATGAACTCACCTTTTGGAGGGTGATTAAAATGTTGATTTGGTATAGGATGTTTAGTTCAACAAGTGAAATCCCGCAGCAAAACAAGTCCTATATAGTAATTTGTATAACATATAAGCCTGCAATTAGCTAATATAATCATAGGAATGATTGGAAACTGGACTAATTTGTAAGTATACCTTACAAATTGGAGTGTTGAAAGCTAAAATGGAAACTGATAGGTGTTCACGGCCAGGAGTAAAGGGTTCACGACCCTAGCTCGAAGGGTTCATGGCCCAATGTTCTTGAATGATTGAAGAACACTTATTGATCCTAGACAAGTTTCTAAGAAGATTCAAAGATTTTTAGGTGTTTTTTCTTCATGTTCTTTGCGAAGACTAGTGAAATCAAATGATTTTCAGCCTAGTATAAGAAGATTGAAGGGTGTGCTTGAATTGATAACAAGATCAAGTAAAGATACGTGTTATATCTTGTGAAGAATTAGTGATTATTGCTTGAATATGATGAGAAAGGATGAATATACCATGTTCTTGGTTGATGATACTTGAGAGAAAAGACTTGGAATGGTGTTTGAAAGTGTAAAAAGTGAAGAGAAATCGGCTACAATGTATATATATGCGAGGGTTCACGACCGTGAACCCTATTTGCGGTCTGAAGGCGGTGGTGGCCGAGAAGATGATTATGGCCGAGAACGAGTTCCGATGTGATAAGTTTTGGTTCCCGAAGAAAATCGATAAGATCATAAATGATTGCGGCCCGAAGCCTGATCACAGTCCAAGGTTCCCGGTCCTGTTCACGGCTACGAAGTTGTCAACCGAAGGGAAATGAAAGAAAAAGGAATGTGAACCTTCTCGATTCTAAATGACTCCCTTATTGAACCAATAATACTTTGAATACAAGGTGTAAACACTTATAAAACATTATTCTAACTTATTTAAGATAGAATAAGATTTCAGTTAACCTTACAAGTAGAAAAAATAACAGAGTGTTACATTATCCGCCCGTTAGAGAGAATTTCGTCCCAAAATTAGGACTATAGTGTTACTGAAACACTAGGGAAAACAATGTGGATATTTCTGTTGCATTTGATCCTCCCGCTCCCAAGTGAATTCAGGTCCCCCTTTTGCATTCCAATGAACCTTCACTATCGTGTTAAGGATTTGTTTGGTTCTCTTAATTTCCTTATCTAGAATTTCTACGGGTTCTTCCACAAAGTTGAGGCTCTCATTTAACTTGATTTCCTAGAGTGGGATTACAGGAGTCTTATCAGATAGACACATTTTCAAGTTAGAGACGTGGAAGGTAGGATGTATGTTACTCAATTCTTGTGGTAGTCGGAGTTTGTAAGCTACATGACCGATTCTGGAAAGAATCTTGAATTGTCCTATGTACCTTGTATTCAGTTTTTCATGATTTCCAAATCGTACCATGCCCTTCCAAGGAGAGTCCTTCAACAAGGCGCGGTCTCCAACCTGGAACTCCAAGGGTTTTCTCCTCTTGTCAGTGTAGCTTTTCTATCTATCTCCGGATGCTTTAAGTCACTCCCGAATTTGTACGATTTTCTCCGTAGTTTCTCGAATGATTTCCGAACTAGTGAGATTAATGTCTGGAACTAAACCTCTGGCTTGTTGCGTGTCACCCACTTCAACCCAACATAGAGGTGATATGCACTTGCGGCCGTAGAGAGCTTCAAATGGAGCAGCCTTTATGCTAGTGTGATAACTGTTATTGTAAGAGAACTCGATAAGGGGTAAATGAGTATCCCATGTTTTCCCAAAGTCTATTACACAGGCTTGCAACATATCTTCTAGATTTTGAATCGTCCTCTCACTTTGTCCGCCAGTCTGTGGATGGTAGGTTGTACTCATGTCCAACCTAGTTCCTAGAGAGTTTTGTAAAGACTGCCAGAAACGAGAAGTGAATCTACTATCTCAGTCAGAAATAATATCTAACAAGAAGTGAATCTATTATCTCAGTCAGAAATAATATATATTGGCACACCATGCAGTCTAACTATTTCTCTAATGTAGGTTCTTGTTAGCTTCGCCATCTTGTCGGTTTCCTTTATTGGCAAGAAGTTTGCAGATTTGGTCAATCTATCTACGATTACCCAAATAGTATCATAACCACCCGTTGTCTTGGGTAACTTAGTTATGAAATCCATTGTAATCCGCTCCTACTTCCATTCATGGATTTCAGGTTGTTGCACTAAACCTGAAGATTTCTGGTACTCTACCTTAACTTTGGCAAACGTAAGGCACTTGACCACAAAGGTAGATATTTCGGCCTTCATTTTAGGCCACCAGTAAAGTTTCTTAAGGTCCAAATACATCTTATCTGAACCTGGATGAATGGAGTATCGGGTTGTGCGTGCTTCATTTATAACCACGTCTCTGTAACCACCGAACTTTGGTGTCCAGACCCGGTTCATGAAACAATAGACTCCATCACTTCTAACTTCGAAGTTCTTATCCATTCCTCTCAAGGATTCACCTGCCATGTTTTCAGGTTTTAAGGCCTCGAGTTGAGCCTCTTTGATCTGTGTGGACATATGTGAATGGGTCGTCATGGTTAACGACTTTACTTGGTTCCCGAGTATTCTTTTCTGCTAAGGGCTTCAGCTACTATATTGGCTTTACCAGGGTGATAACGAAGCTCGCATTCGTAATCATTCAGCAGCTCCACCCACCGTCGTTGCCTCATGTTTAGCTCCTTCTGGTCAAAGATATGCTGAAGACTTTTATGGTCCGTGAGTATTGTGCATTTCGTGCCATATAAGTAATGTTTCCAGATCTTCAGAGCAAATACTACTGCTCTTGGTTCAAGATCATGTGTTTTATAGTTGACCTCATGTTTCTTGAGCTATCTCGAGGCGTAGGATATAACATTTCCTCGTTGCATAAGAACACATCCAAGCCCTTGGTTAGAATCATCATACTACACTACAAAGTCTTCTTTCCCTTTAGGAAGACACAAGATCGGTGCACTGCATAGGGTTCGCTTCAGCGTTTGGAACACTGCTTCTTGTTTCTCTCCCCAGCTAAAAATCACACCCTTTTGTGTCAGGGTGGTAAGAGGTTTAGCAATTCAAGAGGAATTCTGGATGAATATGTTATAGTAACCAGCGAGACCTAAGAATTGTCATATTTCTGTAGGTGTTTTTGGTGCTGACTAGTTCTCAATTACCTTTATTTTTGAAAGGTCTACGTGAATTCCTTTTTGACTGACCACGTGGCCCAGGAAATCTACCTTCCTTATCCAAAATTCACATTTTGATAACTTCGCATATGTCACACCCCCGAACCAGACGGCGGAAACGTCTGAGGGCTGTTGTGACTTAATTGAATACCATCACAGTGAATATACATGAAACATAACATCATTCATCACCATGCATTGAAATAGTACAACTGGTAGTGTTTACATTTAGTATATTGTTTCAAAACATTACATATCCAAAAGTAGATTGTTCGATACTAGTTAAACAAACAACATGACATCATTGAATACATTTTTCCCTTCGATTTACTTGTTACCTGAGAATACAAGCATTTTGAAAAACGTCAACATATGAAATGTTGGTGAGTTCATAAGTAATGTTTGAAATAAAACGTTTTGTATTGTTTTGAAAACCACCAGAAAATCCGATATTTTCTGAAAAGAGTATCGTATAAAACGTGTGAAGATCCATAAGTATGCTTGTTTGCTTCTATAAATGTAAGAAAAATTGTAAGCCTTGGTATGCATCTCGCAGGTGTATGTATTGAAAACCCTAGGAAAACCCGATGTTTTCATAATACTTTGAATTTCGTGTTATATATTTTGTTATACCGTTACGACGTGTGTATTCGATAATTCCAGGTGTCATTGGATTAATTATGGTTTGTGAATCGTTATAAACACGCATTAATGAAAACGACTAGTTTACAACTATACAAATGATCCCTTAGGCGTCGTTCGTATCATTCACTTAATCCAACCACCCCGACTTCTCATTACCCCACGACCAAGGAGAAAAAAGGGTGCGAAGCCCCCGATATTTCCATAGGTTGTTTAAGGCTATCATGAATGCGAAGGGCCCTTGGCCCGTCTCGCATTGGTGAATTCTCGACTTTGCTGGCAGTACCAAAAGACCCTTGGGGCCCAACAGCACAAAAGCCATTGAAAGTCCTTTTAAATGAAATTAGGTCATATAAGACCCAACGACATGTAAGTGAGTTACCTTTGGGCCTAAAGATCATGTCATTGGACTAGCTAGGCCCAACAAGCACAATTTGAAACTTTCGGGCCCCAAGATGGTGTATCGACGTTTGGTGAATTCTCACATGTGTATTGACTTCTGGTGAATTTCCGCGTGTGTATTGACTTCTGGTGAATTTCCGCGTGTGTATTGAAGTTTCGCCGTGTATTAATTTTTGATTCGTGGTTGATTCGAGACCGAATCAACTCGTTTGATAACAATTTTGGTGTTGAAGGTGTATTATATTTCGTCGGTAGTCGTGGTACTAGTATTTTATTAAAACGGATTTATTGGTTAAAACATTAGGATTTTCTTTTTGCAGCCCCTTTCTTTTGGATAAATTTACAATTTTGACCCTTTGAATAAAAGAATTTATATTTTAGTCCTTAAACCATTTTTCTTGACATTTTAGTATCAAAACTTGTTGAAAAGGTATTTTTCAGCTCAAATTTATTTGAAAAACAGTTTTAGTCCCTCAAAATGAAGTTTTCTCGGCTGAACCCTCTATTTTTGCAAGTTTTGCACTTTTGGCCCAAAATAGAAATTTTTTGCATCTTTGGTCCCTTTTAAATATGAAAAGTATTTTTAACGCTTGAAATGGACTTGGAGCACTAGTAGTCCCCTGTTTTATAGAAAAGTACAGTTTCAGCCCCTCTAGTTTGAAAATCTCGCAATTTGGGCCTTGTTGGGCCGAAAAGTGCATTTTTGGCCCATTAGGTTTAAAAATTCACATTTTAATCCTTCAAAAGAGCATTTTCCAGAAAATACATTTTTGAAACTGTTTTAACTCATCTCAACCATCAGAATTTGTATTTTGTCATTTTGGGCTCTTTAACTTTATATTTTTAACATTTAAAGTCCAAAAATGGGATTTTAGCCCAAAGGAGTTCATATTAACCAACTTGGTTATTTTTCTAGAGTTGATTTGTATGAAATAATATGATTTATACTTATTTCATTCAACATAATGTAGATCTCAGTTTTGAGTTCTTTTTTTTTTTTTTTTTTTTGACTAGATCCAACACCATAATCACATAAGGACATGTAAATAAACATAGAAATCACACAAAGCATACATATACTCATAGATCTACACATTTGCTTGTATTCCCCCCCCCCCCACCCCCACAAAACTTATAAAAACCGAAAAATAGGGGGTATGAAGCTCACCTTGAGTTGTAGTTTCGGTTTGAAGAAGAAAAAGAGAGAAAGTGAGGTGATTTTCGGCCCTAGCAACACCTTGATGAAGATCTCGAGTTTGAGGTAATTCTTAGATGATGTGTTTGTTGGAATAGTGTCTAAGGCTGCAACTATATTAGGCAAGTATTTGATCCGGTTGTGCATGGTCCTTTTGGGTTGCCTTCACCATAGCAACTTGATGGATGATTTGTTAAGAGAGAGTAAATATTGTAAGGAATAATATATGGTTATTTGATTAATATAAGTCATAGATTAATTGGAATTAATTTGGTGACTTAAAGAGATTAATTAAATAAGAGGGTATAAACTGTCAATTGTTTGATAGTTACACTTTAGACTATATATCCTTATCCTAGATAGGATGGACGATTTCTAGGGCTTGGATAAGCCAAAATCATCCATAGGGTTATCAAGGAAAGGATATGGATCAACTTAAAGTCTAAGTTATCCAATTAGGGTTAAAGCTGTAATCCTTAAGGAGTCTACAAGTATAAATAGACCCTAGGGGTGAGGGAATTCAACACACCATCTAAAGTAGAGATACTCTGGCCGAATTCCTCCTCTTTCCTCTCTCCTAAATCATCTTGCTTGCTATTGGTGTTTGTAAGCCATTAGAGGAGTGACATTTGTGACTCTAGAAGCTCCAAGACAACAAGATCAACAAGGAATCCAAAGGTATGATTCTAGATCTGTTTCAATGTTGTTATTTAACCTAATTAGCCATTAGAAGTCTTGGATTCAAAGCATGTTTAATTAGAAAGCCTAGATCCAAGCATTAGGGTTTTGCATGAGCACATAGGAAAGTTCTTATGGCTAAAACCCATCAGTGGTATCAGAGACTAGCTTGGTTTTCTTTAAATTGTTGCTTGATTAACTGAAACAAACCTGCAAAATTCGATTTTGGGTTTATGAGTCATGGACTCGGCGAGTTCCAAAGTGGACTCGGCGAGTAGGCCTGACTCGGCGAGTCCCTTTGTGTACTCGGCGAGTCCGGGCGTCAGGATTAGGCAAAACCGGGATTTTTTTATGTTTATCTTATGGAAACTTACCTTAATCATATTAGATCAACCCTAATCCGAATTTTTGATATATATGACTATTATCTTGATCTAATTAAAGATATTTATCATCTAATAAAGTATTTAATTTCCTTATATGATAATTGATTAATTATTTTGATAATTATCTTAAAAGAAATCTTGGATAAATCAAATAAAATTAATTGGGATATTAATTGTTAATTGGAATTATTTGTTATTTGATCCTTCATGTTTTAAATGTTTAAAACCTACCCTAAAGTTTTGAAATTTATATTTGTGATTAAAAGTTTTAATTTAGACAACTTAAATTTCAAACCCTAGATTTTGAAAAGTTTTTAAAATACAACCCTATACTAATATGATATTACTAGAATAATATATATATGTATAACTAAATGCTAGTCTTACCATTAGTAGGTCTCATTCACGAAGCCGATCTATAAGGTGGGTATAAGGTTGCGGCCTATAAAATGGCGCTTAATGGGTGTACACTCACACCCACCGCTTGCTTGATTGGTGGAGGGTCGTTAGCCGAACGGGTAGGATAGGGCAACCTCATCTTCTCATTAAAAGTATAATAAGAAATACAAAGTAACTACATGTTTTAAAAATTTCCCAATCTTAGTTACTTTAGGAAAAGTGAATTGATGCAATCCCATGAAATTACACTTTGCACCTTGCTAAGAAGTTAGTGGAACGTGTGTGGTTTACCGGCACACTAATTGGTTCTAAGCGAAGGTGGCAAAGGGTGATTCATTGTTTATCATAGTTCGATGGAGCGTGTGTGGTTTACCGGCACATCGAATAGGTGATCGTTACAATGAAGGCACCATGTGAATTTGCATGGTAATTCACATCCGCTTTGTGATCCTCGGCATCCCAGTCACAAACGAGAGGGGCATATCGAGATTTAAACATGCCATTGAATAGTTTCAATGAATCTCATCCGAACCTAGGAATTCTCAAAAACACTTAGGACTAAAAGTTTAAGTTTTGGAGAATTAGTGAATCGTCATTCACTTACCTTCAATTTATTTGCATGTTAGATTACGGCATCCCTTTTCTAATATGTAAATGTTATTGTTGGATCCTAACCCTAATTTTTCTTATTGGGTGATAATTGGGGATTCTTATTCTAATCTATCTTTGTCCTTTCTATAGATGTCGAACGCAAACAACGCTGCTGCCAGTTCTTTCACGTTGATGAGCCTTTGCCAAAAGGTCACCTTCGATGGAACGAACTTTAGCGAATGGATAAGATACATTCGCACCATTGCTCGCTATGAGGATAAAGAGTATGTCCTCGATGAGAAGCTCGAGAAAATCAACCCCGAAGTTGCTACTCCCGAAGAAATCACCGCCTTTGAAACTCATGAGCGAGATGCAACGAAGGTACATTGCATCATGATCGCCACCATGAACTCCGAATTCCAAAAGTCCTACGAGGACATGTATCCATACGAGATGCATCAAGACTTGTTGGAGAGATACCACCAAAAAGCGAGACAAGAGCATTATGAGATTTTCACTAACATGATCTCCGCTAAGATGGGTCATGGAGAATCTCTTACCGTGCACCTGCAAAAGATGCAAAGGTATGTCGACCGCCTTCGCAAGTTAAATGTTGACTTCGGTGAAGACTTGGCGATCGATATGGTGCTTCACTCTTTGCCTCCGATGTACAACCAATTTAGGATGACCTACCACATGAACAAAGAAGAGGTCACCCTAAGCAAACTCCAAGGTCTCTTGAGGGTCGCTGAGAGCAACTTCAAGGACAAGTCTGTTGCACCTACTCCCAATCCGTCCGCTGCTCCTGTCTTGGCTATCGGTCAAGGGAAGGGAAAAAAGAGGAAAGCTTCATCGAATAACTATCGCAAGGTGAAAGCCCGAGATGGTGCCTCTTCTAGTGGGACCAAAGTTGATCCCGCTAAGCCCTGCTCCAACCCAAAGGAGGCAGAGTGCCACCACTGCCACAAGATAGGACATTGGAAGAGAAGTTGTCCGGATTACTGCAAGCGATCAAAGAAGGAAAGATCAAGCCATCTTTCGTAGGTATATACACAATCAAATCTAACGATTCTAATCATGCTATTTCTTGGGTTCTTGATACCAGTTGTGGTTATCACATTTGTTCTAATGTGCAGGGACTAAGAAGAAGTAGGGATGTAGAGCAAGGAAGGATCAATCTAATCATAGGGAACAGAAGATCGTCACCTGTGACCAAGATTGGAGTGTATTCTTTAGTGCTTAGGAATAGTTTGGTTTTAGATTTGAACAATTGTTGCTATTCGCCAGAAATGACTAGAAACATCATTTCATTTCATGGTTTATACAGATAAGGATTTAGATTTTCTTTTAATAATGAGAATGGTTCTATTTTGGCTTATCTAAATGGTGTCTTTTACTTTGAAGCTATATGGAATATATGAAACTCTTATCATTGTTGATAACTTAGGAAATGATGTTTTGAATATTGATTCTTCCACTAGTATGGATAAAGCATCCTTGTGGCATTGTCGTCTTGGACATGTCAACAAGAAACGCATAGCACAACTCCAAAAGGATGGAGTGTTGGAGTCATTCGACCTTAGGGAAGATGACACATGCGAGTCTTGTTTACTTGGAAAGATGACTAAGTCACCCTTCACGAGTACTTGTGAAAGGGGTGAGGGGCTATTGGACCTAATACATACCGATGTATATGGACCCTTTAGATCAACCACGAAGGAAGGGAATTGCTTCTATGTGACTTTTACCGATGACTATAGTAGATATGGGTATATCTACTTAATCAAGCAAAAGTCAGACACCTTTGAAAAGTTCAAAGAGTTCAAGAATGAAGTGGAGAATCAATTGTGTAGGAAAATCAAGATGCTTCGATCCGATCGAGGAGGAGAGTACCTAAGTCTTGAATTCCACGATTATCTCAAGGAGTGTGGAATAGTTTCGCAATTGACGCCTCCTAGGACACCGCAGTTGAATGGTGTGGCAGAAAGGCATAATCGAACCTTATTGGATATGGTTCGCTCTATGATGAGTCGTGCTTCACTACCTATCTTCTTTTGGGGGTATGCCTTAGAGACTGCCGCCCATATCCTTAACCGAGTCCTTACTAAGAAGGTTGCCAAAACACCTCACGAGATGTGGACAGGGAAAGCTCCCTCGTTGGCACATATCAAGGTTTGGGGTTGTGAGGCTTTCGTAAGACGAGATACTCACGACAAGATTGAACCTCGAAGTGAGCGATGTATTTTCATCGGCTACACGCAAACATCTTTTGGATATCTCTTCTATAGACCGAAAGACAATGTTGTCTTTGTTGCGAGGAGAGGAGTTTTCCGAGAGCGAGAACTCATAAGCCAAGGAGACAGTGGGAGGCAAATCGAACTTGAAGAGATTCAAGAGTCGATAGATGAAGGAACCTCTACCGCTGGCATTCAACCCGAGGAGGAAACTCCGGTTGAACCGATTAACGAATCCTTACCTCTTAGACGTTCCGATAGAGTTAGAGTTCATCCCCAGTTTTATGGTTTTCATATTACTACCGAAGGGGACACGTATATTAGTGATGGTACACTAGTAAATCTTGATGAACCTAATAGCTATAAGGAAGCCATGGCAGGCCCGGAGTCTGCGAAATGGAAAGAGGCAATGGATAGCGAGATCCAATCCATGTACGATAACCAAGTTTGGAATTTAGTTGATTATGTGCCCGAACGTAAGACCGTTGGGTGCAAATGGATCTTCAAAAAGAAGACCGGCGTGGATGGGAACGTACACACATATAAGGCGCGATTGGTCGCGAAGGGCTTTACTCAAACTCCCGGAGTTAACTATGATGAGACCTTCTCACCAGTTGCGAAGATTAAATCTATTAGAGTGATGCTAGCAATTGCCGCATTTCATGATTATGAGATTTGGCAAATGGATGTCAAGACCGCTTTCCTTAACGGAAAGTTGGCTGAGGATGTTTACATGGCTCAGCCAGAGGGGTTTGTGGATCCGAAGCATCCGAATAGAGTGTGTAAGCTTGAGAAGTCCATTTATGGACTTAAGCAAGCGTCTCGCAGATGGAATCTTTGCTTCGATGAGAAAGTCAAAGAGTTTGGATTTGTACGAAGTGAAGACGAATCTTGTGTATATGTCAAAGCCAGTGGGAGTATAGTAAGCTTTCTCGTTCTATATGTCGATGATATATTACTCATAGGAAACAACATCCCGACTTTGCAGGAAGTCAAGTCCTGGCTCGGCAAGTGTTTCGCTATGAAGGACCTCAGAGAGGCTTCTTACATTTTGGGAATAAGGATAGTAAGAGAAAGAAGTAAGAGACTAATTGGACTTAGTCAGAATACTTACTTAGAGAAGGTACTAAAACGTTTTAGTATGGAAAACTCAAAGAAGGGAGAATTACCGATACAAGGAAATGCCAAGTTGAGTAAGACTCAAAGTCTGAGTACCGAAGTTGAGATAGCAGAAATGAGCCGAGTACCATACGCTTCCGCAGTTGGCTCAATCATGTACGCTATGACTTGTACTCGCCCTGATGTAGCCTTCGCTTTGAGCATGGTTAGCAGATATCAAGGGAACCCTGGCAAAGCACATTGGATTGTGGTGAAGAACATCCTTAAGTACCTTCGGAGGACGAAAGAATGGTTCTTAGTCCTTGGAGGGAGTGATGACTTAAAGGTGCGGGGGTATAGTGACGCCAGCTTTCAGACCGACAGGGACAACTACCGTTCGCAGTCGGGCTGGGTCTTTACTCTAAATGGAGGAGCAGTGACATGGAAAAGTTCCAAGCAGGAAACCGTAGCTGATTCAACGTGCGAATCAGAGTACATCGCAGCGAGCGAAGCGTTGAAGGAGGCAATATGGCTAAAGAACTTCATTGGTGATCTTGGAGTTGTGCCGGCCATAAAGGAGCCCATGGAGATTTTCTGTGATAACGAAGGTGTGGTTGCCTTGACCAAGGAACCGAGGGATCATGGTAGATCTCGACATATCGACAGAAAATATCACTTCATTAGACATCGTGTAGAAGAAGGACAACTCGTAGTGAAGAGGATATCATCAGAAGATCACCCAGCAGATCCGCTTACGAAGGGACTGAGTAGGGTTAAGCACTTGCAGCATGCTAGGAGTATTGGGCTGAAGGATGATATTAGTATAGATTAGATAGTATTAGAAACGTATAATAGATAAATGTAATTAACATTTGATGATTAAATAAAGGAGTTTTATTTATGAGTAAAGTTACTGTCACATGTTAATTGTTTAACTATTGTTTCACTTTGCATGTTTTGACTTCCAGAATAATTGAGTTTATTAGGAATAATCGAATTATTCAAATGGTCCACAATTGTTCATATGTTGGGAGTATATATGAATGAAGATTGTCATGAATTGGTGTGTAGAATGTTTAAATGGTGTTAGACATAGCAAGGGTTGCTGCAACGTTCATGAGTGCTTATGAACTGGTTTTGAGCATTGGAATAAACCCGCGCTTGCTGGAATCACTTTATGGAATACGATATAAAAGGTGATCGCAAGACGATAATATCATATAGTCTTAAAACCTAGATATATGATTTATTATTTGTTAATTGATTGTGCATTGATAATGCGAAAACGCATCAGTAACTTGGTGTTATAAAATGCATTGTTGTGTATAGTTGGTTAATGAATAAGTAAATGCATATAAGTCGAAGTTTATCTGTAAATTTTATCCTAAGAGGGTAGAAGAGATATCTTGGCCACTCGATGATTTGATTTGACTTATGTGTCGGGCCCAGTCAGAACTGAATTGATGTGTTTGATTAAGTTCTATGTCAAATAAATCAAAGATCGAGAAATCTAAATGCTTGACTAACCATTCCATAGGATTGTCAGCATGATATCTAACAGAGGACTGTACGATCCCTTATCTAAAGGACAAGATTGATTAGATCAGAGTTTGATAGCGTCTTTGAGAGCTACGATTGCAAACCGAATTGTACTTGTATAGTTACTAGACTTATCCAAGTGGGAGACTGTTGGAATAGTGTCTAAGGCTGCAACTATATTAGGCAAGTATTTGATCCGGTTGTGCATGGTCCTTTTGGGTTGCCTTCACCATAGCAACTTGATGGATGATTTGTTAAGAGAGATTAAATATTATAAGGAATAATATATGGTTATTTGATTAATATAAGTCATAGATTAATTGGAATTAATTTGGTGACTTAAAGAGATTAATTAAATAAGAGGGTATAAACTGTCAATTGTTTGATAGTTACACTTTAGACTATAAATCCTTATCCTAGATAGGATGGACGATTTCTAGGGCTTGGATAAGCCAAAATCATCCATAGGGTTATCAAGGAAAGGATATGGATCAACTTAAAGTCTAAGTTATCCAATTAGGGTTAAAGCTGTAATCCTTAAGGAGTCTACAAGTATAAATAGACCCTAGGGGTTAGGGAATTCAACACACCATCTAAAGTAGAGATACTCTGGCCGAATTCCTCCTCTTTCCTCTCTCCTAAATCATCTTGCTTGCTATTGGTGTTTGTAAGCCATTAGAGGAGTGACATTTGTGACTCTAGAAGCTCCAAGACAACAAGATCAACAAGGAATCCAAAGGTATGATTCTAGATCTGTTTCAATGTTGTTATTTAACCTAATTAGCCATTATAAGTCTTGGATTCAAAGCATGTTTAATTAGAAAGCCTAGATCCAAGCATTAGGGTTTTGCATGCGCACATAGGAAAGTTCTTATGGCTAAAACCCATCAGTGTTTGTGGGAAAACCCTCCTTGAAAAGCTCTTGAATCTCAAAATCTTTGAAGAAGGAGGGAGGAGATGTTCTTCAACACTTAGAGAGAATGGAATGAATTTTTGTGAGTGTGTGTGTGTGTGTGTGTTGTGTTCGGCCGAGAACAAGAGAGAGAGAGAGAGAGAGAGAGAGAGAAAGAAAGAAATAGACCTTGAGGTGATATGTGCATGGAAGTATGAGATAGGTTGCATGGAAAACC
The DNA here is from genome assembly GCF_052625555.1 of Lactuca saligna. NCBI lineage: Eukaryota > Viridiplantae > Streptophyta > Magnoliopsida > Asterales > Asteraceae > Lactuca > Lactuca saligna. The sequence continues at coordinate 85,541,042 of NC_136420.1, read as the reverse complement.
AACATGCAAAAATGAGGTGGCTATGAAAGTCAACTCTCCCTTTTTACATAGGCTTGGGCCGAAATTTGAAAAAAAAAAGATTTTTGGGCTTTATTGCCCCTAAGCCCATACTAGAGTTAAGTTGAATGATTGTTGGCCCTATAAAATATAAGTGTGATTTTTATACTTGTTGGGCTAGTTTAGGTTAATTATGGTTCATAAGGTTCATTATATTTAATTTATTTCATTCTAGGCCCAATATGGCCCAAAATGTTGAAATAAATGATAGTGGGTCCAATTAGAGCCCATTTAAGAGTTCTAAGTCCAAGATGGTCAAATTGGAAGCTTATTGGTCCATTTGGCCCAATAAGGAAGTCATAGACCAAAATGGACCTAAACAAGAACTTCTAGGGTTCCTAATTGCTTTTTGAGTATTTTGTAATGCTTGTATGGTGTATTTGGTTGCAAATTTTTGTTGTCATAAAGTAAGCAACATACATGCTCTTAAGACTTTGATTCATAATTTCACTACATTGATGTAGTTACAAGGCACAAAATTTCTAGTTGTGACAGCATAAAGTTTATATGCTCTTAGGGTTTTTAACACTTGATGAAGATGTTGGCCATGCTCCTTTTCTCTTCTTGAGTAAATAAGGATACTGTCAATGAATACTATGACAAATTTGTCTACGTACAGACGACACACTCTGTTCATTAGTTCCATGAACACATCAGGTGCATTCTTCAATCCGAAAGTCATCACTACAAACTCGTACTAGCCATAACGTGTTCTAAACGCTGTTTTGGGAACGTCTTCCTCTAGAATTCGTAACTGGTGATACTCGGATCTTAAGTCTATTTTTGATAAGTAGCTCGCACCTTGAAGTTGGTCAAATAGATCGTCGATGCGAGGTAGAGGATATCGATTCTTAACAATAAGTGTATTTAGCTCACGATAGTCTATGCACATGCGTAATGGTCCATCCTTTTTCTTTACAAACAAGACTGGTGCTCCCTATGGTGAGAAGCTTGGTCTTATGAAGCCTTTGTTAAGGAGTTCGTTCAGCTGGCTGGATAATTCCTGTATTTCCGATGATGCAAGACGATATAGGGATTTGGCTACAGGGGTACCCAAGGGATTAAGTCGATTCTGAATTCGACTTGTCGTGTAGGTGGCACTCCTGGGAAATCGTTGAGAAATATGTCAGGAAAGTTGCAAACCCCAGGAATGATAGCGATGTCTTTCCCTTCTTGCTTTTTGTCTACCACGTGATCTAAGAAAGCATAGTACTCCTTTCGAAGATACTTTTGTGCCTTGGTACAAGAAATGATCTGGAGGTTCAACCTGGTTTTGTCGCCGTATATGATAAGAGTTTCATTATTCGGCAAGTTAAGGCGTACGACTCTTTCGTAACATAGGATGTCAGCATGGTTAGAACATAGCCAATCCATACGAATTATGACATCAAAACTTTTGATAAAGATTGGCATAAGGTCTATTGGGAAATAAAAGTTATTCAACTTAAGCGAACATCCTATGTATATATCGTTAGTGTATTCAGATTTCCTGTTGTCCATTTCTACGGTGAAGGTTTCATTTAGTGGTTGAGAGTTTTGTTATAATAGATGCTCGAAATTATGGCTCACAAAGCTCTTCTTAGCATCACAATTAAATAGAATGCATGCATAAGTATTATTGAGAAGAAAAGTACCCGTGTCCACCGTAGGGTCTGCCACAGCCTCTTTGTGACCAATTGCTAGTATTCTTCTAACTCCTCCGATACTTCCAGCTTTCGGAAAATCTCTTTTGAAGTTTCCAACCTCCACGCATCCATAACACGCTTGACCTACTCCAGCGGTAGGGACTTGGTTAATCAGTTGGGGTGGTGATTTACAAAATAAAGCAATATGCCCTTTTCTGTTGCACTTCCAACACTGCATTTCTAGGAAATTTCCATTGTGGGATTAGCAGGAACAACATCAGGTATAGTAGCAACATGGATTGCCACTAACTGTTGCTTTTTCGAAGGTTCCTGAGAAGATTGGCTCGTCCTTTTATTCCAAGATTTGTTGTTCTTCTTATTGTTATTATTGTTGTTGTTTCCCTTGGGTTGTTCTGAAGCATCAGCCACCACATTCGCTTTTCCTAGATGATAACGAATTTCACATTCATAGTCATTCAATAGTTCGACCCATCGTATTTGTCTCATGTTGAGTTCCTTTTGATTTAAGATGTGTTGAAGGCTCTTATGATCGGTAAAGATCGTGCATTTTGTGGCATAGAGATAGTGTCTCCAGATCTTTAGCGTGAATACAACTGCTCCCAGTTTGAGGTCGTGTGTAGTGTAGTTGACCTCGTGCGTCTTGAGTTGTCTCGAGGCGTAGGCGACGACCTTTCCTCGTTGCATTAGAACACATCCAAGACCTTGGTTAGATGCATCACAGTAGACCACGAAGTCTTCTGTTCCTTCTGGCAAGGATAATATAAATGCGCTACATAGTGCCTGCTTCAGTGTTTGGAATGCAGCGTCTTGTCTTTTTTCCCAATTGAAAATTAAACCCTTCTGCATCAAGGTGGTAAGTGGTTTAGAAATCTTCGAGATGTTTTGTATAAATCTTTGGTAATAGCCAGCAAGGCCAAAGAATTTTCGGATTTTCGTTGGGGTTCTTGGTGCTGACCAGTTCTCTATTGCCTTGATTTTGGAAGGGTCAAAGTGTATCCCGTCTTTGCTAACCACGTAACCTAGGAAATCTACTTTCCGAATCCAAAATTTTCACTTTGAGAATTTTGCGTATAGCTTCTTTTTTCTTAGAGTTTCCAAGATTCGTCAGAGGTGTTGACCATGTTCCTCTTTACTCTTTGAATAAATGAGTATATATCGTCTATGAACACGATCACAAATTTGTCCAGGAATGAACAACACACTTGGTTCATTAAGTCCATGAACACCACCGGTGCATTTGTTAATCCAAAGGGCATCACTACAAACTCGTAGTGACCATAACGAGTTCGAAAGGCTGTTTTGGGAACATCTCCTTCCAAGACTCATAGCTTATGATACACGAATCTCAAATAGATTTTTGAGAAATAACTTGCTCCTTGGAGTTGGTCGAACAAGTCGTCAATGCGTGGTAGGGGATATCGGTTATTGATAGTGAGCTTATTGAGTTCCCGGTAATCGATACATGTGCGGAAAGATCCATCCTTCTTCTTTACGAACAGGACTGGTGATCCCCATGGTGAGAAGCTCGGTCTGATGAATCCTTTGTTGAGTAGTTCGTTTAATTGACTGGATAATTCTTGCATCTCAGTTAACGCTACACGATATGGCGACTTAGCTAATGGGGTAGCTCCGGGAATTAAGTCGATTCTGAACTCGACTTGTCATTCTGGTGGGACTGCTAGAAGATCTTTAGGGAAGACATCGGAAAAATCGCAGACCTCTGGAATGTCTTTGAGGTCTTTCTCTTCTTTTTCCTTATCTACTATGTGGGCTAAGAAGGCATGGTATTCCTTACGCACGTATTTTTGGGCTTTGACGCAAGAGATGATTTGTAAATTGGTACCGGGTTTGTCACCATAAATGACAAGAGTTCCGCCGTTTGGCAGATTTAGGCGAACGGCCCTTTCGTGACAGAGTATATCGGCATGGTGTAGGCTTAACCAATCCATACCGATGATGACATCAAAGCTCTTTATAGTGATCTACATTAGATCGATTTGAAATGAATGTTTGTTTAAAGTTAGCATGCAACCTATGTACATATTGTTTGTGCTTTTTGTTCTACCCTTTTCCATTTCTACTGTAAATATCTAATTCAGTGATTACGGACTCTGTTTTAGTATGTGTTTGAATTTATGACTCACAAAACTCCTCTCCGCACCACAATCAAAGAGTATGCATGCATAAGCGTCAAGGCGGAAAATTTTACCTTACAGAAACAGGCAGTGTGCCCTTTCTTGTTGCAGTTGTTGCAATGCATCTCCCGACAATTTCTGTTGTGATGGAAATTTCATTTTCTGCACTTCGGTAGGTTCCCAGCGTATTGCCTTGCTGGTGCAGAGGTAACAGAAGCAGTAGTGGGGGTAGTAGCAACATGGACTGCCACTATTTGTTGCTTCTTGGAAGGTTCTTGTGAAAACTGACTCTTCCTCTTGTTCCAAAACTTCTTCTTGCTATTGTTATTGGTATTGATGTTGTTGTTGTTGTTGTTTCCTATGGTCTGCTCCGGGACAGCAGTTGTGAGGCCTTGACAGATTCCATGGTCAACTAGAGCTTGTGCCAACTGTTTGGCGCTATCGAAAGTGACTGGTTTGGAAGCTAGTACTCTTCCTCGAATCTGAGGTGACAGTCCCCAGATGTATCTTTCGATCTTCTTGCTCTCTAGAGCAACCATGTCTCGGCAAAGGATTTCCAAATCACTAAACCTATTGGTATATGTTGTGATGTCCAAGCCTACCATAGTAAGGCCCCAAAGTTCCTGCTCTAGCTTTTGTACTTCGCCCCCTAGACAGTATTCTTGCATTAACATTTGATTTAGATTCTCCCAACCCATAGAATTTGCAACTACCAGAGTTAGTGACTTGACGTGGCCATTCCACCACGTCAAAGCTCTCTTGGAGAATGTATACGCGACAAATTTTACCTTGCTCACTTCCAGACATGCACAGATCTCGAAAACCGCTTCTGTTTTCTCTATCCATTGTGATAGAGACATTATCCCTCTAGATCCGTTCAAAGTTATGGGCTTGCTATTGGTGATGTCCTTGAAAGTGCAATCCCCTGAACGACCCTGGTGTTAGCCATTAGTAGAGCAATTTACTCCACTTCCGGACCCATTATTACTCATATGTACCATTGTTGCTGTCACTGCAGCTGTTACAGCAGCTATCAAGGCGGAAAATTTTACCTTACAGAAACAGGCAGTGTGCCCTTTCTTGTTGCAGTTGTTGCAATGCATCTCCCGACAATTTCTGTTGTGATGGAAATTTCATTTTCTGCACTTCGGTAGGTTCCCAGCGTATTGCCTTGCTGGTGCAGAGGTAACAGAAGCAGTAGTGGGGGTAGTAGCAGCATGGACTGCCACTATTTGTTGCTTCTTGGAAGGTTCCTGTGAAAACTGACTCTTCCTCTTGTTCCAAAACTTCTTCTTGCTATTGTTATTGGTATTGATGTTGTTGTTGTTGTTGTTTCCTATTGTCTGCTCCGGGACAGCAGTTGTGAGGCCTTGACAGATTCCATGGTCAACTAGAGCTTGTGCCAACTGTTTGGCGCTATCGAAAGTGACTGGTTTGGAAGCTAGTACTCTTCCTCGAATCTGAGATGACAGTCCCCAGATGTATCTTTCGATCTTCTTGCTCTCTAGAGCAACCATGTCTTGACAAAGGATTTCCAAATCACTAAACCTATTGGTATAGGTTGTGATGTCCAAGCCTACCATAGTAAGTCCCCAAAGTTCCTGCTCTAGCTTTTGTACTTCACCCCCTAGACAGTATTCTTGCATTAACATTTGATTTAGATTCTCCCAACCCATAGAATTTGCAACTACCAGAGTTAGTGACTTGACGTGGCCATTCCACCATGTCAAAGCTCTCTTGGAGAATGTATACGCGGCAAATTTTACCTTGCTCACTTCCAGACATGCGCAGATTTCGAAAACCGCTTCTGTTTTCTCTATCCATTGTGATAGAGACATTATCCCTCTAGATCCGTTCAAAGTTATGGGCTTGCTATTGGTGATGTCCTTGAAAGTGCAATCCCCTGAACGACCCTGGTGTTAGCCATTAGTAGAGCTATTTACTCCACTTCCGGACCCATTATTACTCATATGTACCATTGTTGCTGTCACTGCAGCTGTTACAGCAGCTATCAAGGCGGAAAATTTTACCTTACAGAAACAGGCAGTGTGCCCTTTCTTGTTGCAGTTGTTGCAATGCATCTCCCGACAATTTCTGTTGTGATGGAAATTTCATTTTCTGCACTTCGGTAGGTTCCCAGCGTATTGCCTTGCTGGTGCAGAGGTAACAGAAGCAGTAGTGGGGGTAGTAGCAGCATGGACTGCCACTATTTGTTGCTTCTTGGAAGGTTCCTGTGAAAACTGACTCTTCCTCTTGTTCCAAAACTTCTTCTTGCAGTTGTTATTGGTATTGATGTTGTTGTTGTTGTTGTTTCCTATTGTCTGCTCTGGGACAGCAGTTGTGAGGCCTTGACAGATTCCATCGTCAACTAGAGCTTGTGCCAACTGTTTGGCGCTATCGAAAGTGACTGGTTTGGAAGCTAGTACTCTTCCTTGAATCTGAGGTGACAGTCCCCAGATGTATCTTTCGATCTTCTTGCTCTCTAGAGCAACCATGTCTCGGCAAAGGATTTCCAAATCACTAAACCTATTGGTATAGGTTGTGATGTCCAAGCCTACAATAGTAAGGCCCCAAAGTTCATGCTCTAGCTTTTGTACTTCGCCCCCTTGATAGTATTCTTGCATTAACATTTGATTTAGATTCTCCCAGCCCATAGAATTTGCCACTACCAAAGTTAATGACTTGATGTGGCCATTCCACCACATCAGAGCTCTCTCAGAGAATGCATACGCGGCAAATTTTACCTTGCGCACTTCCAGACATGCACAGATCTCGAAAACCGCTTCTGTTTTCTCTATCCATTGTGATAGAGACATTATCCCTCCAGATCCGTTAAAAGTTATGGGCTTGCTATTGGTGATGTCCTTGAAAGTGCAATCCCCTGAACAACCCTGGTGTTGGCCATTCGTAGAGCTATTTACTCCACTTCCGGACCCATTATTACTCATATGTACCATTGTTGCTGTCACTGCAGCTGTTACAGCAGCTATTAAGGTGGAAAATTTTACCTTACAGAAACAGGCTGTATGCCCTTTCTTGTTGCAGTTGTTGCAATGCATCTCCCGACAATTTCGGTTGTGCTGGAAATTTCATTTTCTGCACTTCGGTAGGTTCCCAGCGTATTGCTTTGCTGGTGCAGAGGTAACAGAAGCAGTAGTGGGGGTAGTAGCAACATGGACTGCCACTATTTGTTGCTTCTTGGAAGGATCCTGTGAAAACTGACTCTTCCTCTTGTTCCAAAACTTCTTCTTGCTATTGTTATTGGTATTGATGTTGTTGTTGTTGTTGTTTCCTATGGTCTGCTCCGGGACAGCAGTTGTGAGGCCTTGACAGATTCCATGGTCAACTAGAGCTTGTGCCAACTATTTGGCGCTATCGAAAGTGACTGGTTTGGAAGCTAGTACTCTTCCTCGAATCTGAGGTGACAGTCCCCAGATGTATCTTTCGATCTTCTTGTTCTCTAGAGCAACCATGTCTCGGGAAAGGATTTCCAAATCACTAAACCTATTGGTATAGGTTGTGATGTCCAAGCCTACCATAGTAGGGCCCCAAAGTTCCTGCTCTAGCTTTTGTACTTCGGCCCCTGGACAGTATTCTTGCATTAACATTTGATTTAGATTCTCCCAACCCATAGAATTTGCCACTACCAGAGTTAGTGACTTGGCGTGGCCATTCCACCACATCAGAGCTCTCTCGAAGAATGTATACGCGGCAAATTTTACCTTGCTCACTTCCAGACATGCACAGATCTCGAAAACCGCTTCTGTTTTCTCTATCCATTGTGATAGAGCCATTATCCCTCCGGATCCGTTAAAAGTTATGGGCTTGCTATTGGCGATGTCCTTGAAAGTGCAATCCCCTGAACGACCCTGGTGTTGGCCATTCGTAGAGCTATTTACTCCACTTCCGGACCCATTATTACTCATATGTACCATTGTTGCTGTCACTATAGCTGTTACAGCAGCTATTAAGGCGGAAAATTTTACATTACAGAAACAGGCAGTGTGCCCTTTCTTGTTGCAGTTGATGCAATGCATCTCCCGACAATTTCTGTTGTGATGGAAATTTCATTTTCTGCACTTCGGTAGGTTCCCAGCGTATTGCCTTGCTGGTGCAGAGGTAACAGAAGCAGTAGTGGGGGTAGTAGCAGCATGGACTGCCACTATTTGTTGCTTCTTGGAAGGTTCCTGTGAAAATTGACTCTTCCTCTTGTTCTGAAACTTCTTCTTGCTGTTGTTATTGGTATTGATGTTGTTGTTGTTGTTTCCTATGCTCTGCTCCGGGGCAGCAGTTGTGAGGCCTTGCAGATTCCATGGTCAACTAGAGCTTGTGCCAACTGTTTGGCGCTATCAAAAGTGATTGGTTCGGAAGCTAGTACTCTTCCTCGAATCTGAGGTGACAGTCCCCAGATTAGAGCAACCATGTCTCGGCAAAGGATTTCCAAATCACTAAACCTATTGGTATAGGTTGTGATGTCCAAGCCTACCATAGTAAGGCCCCAAATTTCCTGCTCTAGCTTTTGTACTTCGCCCCCTGGATAGTATTCTTGCATTAACATTTGATTTAGATTCTCCCAACCCATAGAATTTGCCACTACCAGAGTTAGTGACTTGACGTGGCCATTCCACCACATTAGAGCTCTCTCGGAGAATGTATACGCAGCAAATTTTTCCTTGCTCACTTCCAGACATGCACAGATCTTGAAAACCGCTTCTGTTTTCTCTATCCATTGTGATAGAGCCATTATCTCTTCGGATCCGTTAAAAGTTTTGGGCTTGCTATTGGTGATGTCCTTGAAAGTCCAATCCCCTGAACGACCCTGGTGTTGGCCATTCGTAGAGCTATTTACTCCACTTCCGGACCCATTATTACTCATATGTACCATTGTTGCTGTCACTACAGCTGTTACAGCAGCTATTAAGGCGGAAAATTTTACTTTACAGAAACAGGCAGTGTGCCCTTTCTTGTTGTAGTTGTTGCAGTGCATCTCCCGACAATTTCTGTTGTGATAGAAATTTCATTTTCTGCACTTCGGTAGGTTCCCAGCGTATTGCCTTGATGGTGCAGAGGTAACAGAAGCAGTAGTGGGGGTAGTAGCAGCATGGACTGCCACTATTTGTTGCTTCTTGGAAGGTTCCTATGAAAACTGACTCTTCCTCTTGTTCCAAAACTTCTTCTTGCTGTTGTTATTGGTATTGATGTTGTTGTTGTTGTTGTTTCCTATGGTCTGCTCCGGGACAGCAGTTGTGAGGCCTTGACAGATTCCATGGTCATCTAGAGCTTGTGCCAACTGTTTGGCGCTATCGAAAGTGACTAGTTTGGAAGCTAGTACTCTTCCTCGAATCTGAGGTGACAGTCCCCAGATGTATCTTTCGATCTTCTTGCTCTCTAGAGCAACCATGTCTCGGCAAAGGATTTCCAAATCACTAAACCTATTGGTATAGGTTGTGATGTCCAAGCCTACCATAGTAAGGCCCCAAAGTTCCTGCTCTAGCTTTTGTACTTCACCCCCTAGACAGTATTCTTGCATTAACATTTGATTTAGATTCTCCCAACCCATAGAATTTGCAACTACCAGAGTTAGTGACTTGACGTGGCCATTCCACCACGTCAAAGCTCTCTTGGAGAATGTATACACGGCAAATTTTACCTTGCTCACTTCCAGACATGCACAGATCTCGAAAACCGCTTCTGTTTTCTCTATCCATTGTGATAGAGCCATTATCCCTCTAGATCCGTTCAAAGTTATGGGCTTGCTATTGGTGATGTCCTTGAAAGTGCAATCCCCTGAACGACCCTAGTGTTGGCCATTCGTAGAGCTATTTACTCCTCTTCCGGACCCATTATTACTCATATGTACCATTGTTGCTGTGACTGCAGCTGTTACAGCAGCTATCAAGGCGGCATTATCCGTTGATGGAGGTGGTGGTGGTGGAGGTGTTGCGTTGTTGACACGACGTGTAGATCTACGGGGCGACATCGTGCTACTAAAGAAATAGAATGAAGAACATAAGTTTTTAATGATTGGAAGTTGTGTGTTAATACATTTGTTATGTTATCAATTTATAAATTCGGCTGTCCTACCCAAGGTTTTAGAGCCTGACTCATAAAAAAAGTTTGCATAGTGATAGATAAATTTATGAATCTGAGTGGTATTCAAAGTATTAACACACAAAGGAATTTCTTCATATATATATTAAACATACATTGAGTAACATTTGAAGTTAGGAAAATTTCGACCCTTCTAAGGATCTCCGATACAGAAGTTAAAGAAAAGTAAGACTTTTAGCCGAGTTCCTATTCTATAACAAAATATTGGGATTTGGGCAAGTTCTACTTGCGACGTAGGTTGCGCTTGGAGCTCGACTTCGTGTCTGATTGCTTTGCTTCCATAAGGAACCTATAGAAGGCGGCTTGCTGTTCCCTTATCTCAGAGAGGGCTGCAATCAGTTGTGCTTGGAATGTGTCGGTGCGGAGCTGGGCATCATCCTGCAACCTGTCCAATCGACGGATGTCGGAAGTGTGAACTTGTACCTCCACGTTGACTTCATGAATCCAGTTTGCTTGGACCCCGGATTGATAGGACTGGTTGGCTAGTTTGCCTACCATGACTGGGAGTGCTCGGTCGACTGAACCTCCATCCCTGACGTCCTAGAAGTTCCGACACATACCGTAGGGATGACGTACTCCTTGTTGTTGGCTCCAATCGTGAAGGTGACTTCCCCAAATGGGAGTTGGTCCGTGAAAGTTCCTCTTAACTGTGGGAGATTGGGCGATTGGTGGGTTGATTACTTCTGGTTCTGAGTCTGTCCCAGATTCATCCCCTTCCTCCAACTCTATGGGTTCTTCTTCCTCTTCGGGGTCCTCCTCTACCCATCCTCCATTGCCCTGATTCGGGTAGTAGGGTCCCCTGGTGGGTGGAATCCAACCATTGTGTCTGTGCGAGAATAGAAATAAGAGAATTGTCTAGAATTTAAAACATGTACATCTAAATACGTAAGTTAAACTATTGTATTTACCAAATACTCCTATAGTATTTAAGTTTGTATGTTTGATACTAGTGTTATTTTGGTGAGTTTTGACTTTTTGCTCACTACGACCATTCCTCGACATACATTAGTCCGATCTCGGATAAATATAGTTGATCAGGCTATATTCGTCCCAAATCCGATTACATATTTTGAGGCCTAGTCGTAGTGTCCAACTTGTCTTAATACTTCTTGTATAGTTCTAACTATGAAATTGACTTGTTGTATGCATGTATTTGTGCTTTTACGACCCAAATAACTTAAGCTAAATGAAATGCGGTTTAGGTGTAAAAACGTTTTGTCAGAGAGTTTTAGTCCCTATGCATTTATAGTTTGTATATCTTATGTGGTTCGATATACTTAGTTCACTATAAACAATGCTCTGATACCAATCTGTCACACCATGGCATAATCGTTCAAGGGCGGATGACTTCATGTAGTATCGTAACAGTTAAATACATAGTAAAGAAAGTTAAACAACCATCATATATATAATTTAAAAGTTACATTGTTGAATGATACTTGTTCAAAATAAATTACAATATGATGACAAAAATGAGTTTTAAACTAACGCCTTAGTGTCCCTTCTCCAAAAGATGGGGTTTACCTGTATTACTGAATCCCTGAGAAATACAAGTAGTTTTGAAAGAGTGTCAACAATTAAGTTGGTGAGTTCATAAGCGTTCATTTATAAAATTTGTAGGTTTGGTATAAATCACTAAGCTTATTTCTGAAAAATCCAATATTTTTCCATGAGTGTGTGGTAGTTTAAAACTTCCAAACCTATAATGCATTAGTAGTTTTTCATGTCTAGAATAACAGATTTGAGTATGTATAAAATTACTTAGACATTTGATAACCCTGTAAATCATCTTGTTTTTAATACTCCCTGTGAGTTTTATTTCCATGCTATTGACCTAGACTACCTGTAAATCATCTTGTTTTTAATACTCCCTGTGAGTTTAATTTCCATGCTATTGACCTAGACTACCTGTAACAACGTTCTTCAGGCGTTGGAATGTTATGAGGTTTGTCACCCTAGACCTGTCGGTCTAACTGTAGCTAATAGTTTAGGTGCGGGATTGTCAATCCGGTATAGATCTATTCACAAATAATACGCTCTCCCTACAAGATATTATGGTATATAATACAGGACTTTAACTGCATACTTGAAAGTACGTGAAGTTGAATGTCTCACAAAACTTAGTATCAAATAGATTTACGTATGGAAAGTCCATTTGTTCTTGTATATGAAAGTATTTCCTTGATATAGTACTTATAGTATGTAAAATCTCATGAATATCTAGTAAACTATACCTATTATAGTTTTCCAAAAGTATGTTTCGTTTTTAGGGTAAACCCTAGTGTAGTGTCGACTTTGTATGTAAAGTATAACATTATTGAACATTTATAGTCAAAATATAAATAAAGTGTTTGATATTTATATAACAACATGTTTCATTCCAAAAAAGACAAAGTGTTATCATGATATGTTGTATGAGAATGTTTTTGTATGGTAGTTATAAATCACGTATGATTGATTATAACAAAAAGTATAGCAAGAGATTGATGTTTTTCACACGAGGATAATCGGGTGTTTACTTGTATTCCCCCCCCCCCCCCCTTAAAAGTGTATAAAACCATTTACAAAGCATTTGAAAATGTAGTTATAGGGGTATGAACTCACCTAATAGAGTGAAGATGGTGAGATGAAAACCAAACATAACTTTGGCAGGAGAAAGCGGATTTCTCAGGATTTTTGGGAATCTCAGGAGCGTGAAACGTCCTTCGGGACTTGGGTATGAAAACCGGGGATTCAGGATATTTCTTGCACGCAAAATAGAGTAAAAACGCAAGAGAAGGAGAGAAAATGAGCAATTTTGCCCGGAACCCTCGCATCCCTTTTAAAGAGGGGTTGAACCGCCTCGGTACGTTGGGCGTACGAGGTTACGCGGGGCGTAATGGGACTTCATTGCTTATGCACTTCGTATGGGATGGGTTCTGTTCGATGGGAGAGCATGTGGCTGATGGGACGAGGCTCCTATCCTCTGGTACGCGGTGCGTAATCCTTTACGTGAGGTGCAAATGGATTTTTTCAACTTCTAAATTGTATAACTTTTGCGTACGAGCTTCGTTTTTCGCATTCTTTATATCCACACGTAGGTGAGAATGTACTCTACAACTTTCATTTAGACTCAATCGGCTAATTTTGAATTTATTTTAATTATTTTATTTTTAAGAGGCGGGACACGTAAGGTACGTTTAAAAATCCGTAACTTCTTTATCCGATGTCTGTTTTCGACAAACTTTTTACCGTTGTACTACCATTGTTGAGGTCTTCGATTCTCATTTAGATTGTTTTGGTCAAAAATCCCTCGATCTCTATTTCGAGGTTTTAGTTGTCTACTGCTACATCCGAAACTTCGAAAAATCATAACTTCCCAATACGAAGTCAGATTTGGACGTTCTTTTTATGTATGCTCACAGTTTAATGATATCTACGATTTTCATTTGGATACTTAAGGTTAAAAAGTATTTTATTAAAACTTTGCGTTTTACGTTTAATCGTACTAATGGTTTTGTTGTGAATCTTAGGTTGGTCATAACTTCTTCGTTATAACTCGGATTTTAGTGTTCTTTATATTTCTGAAAACCTTGACATGTTAACTATCATTTATGAAATCCAGTAGATGACTTTTGAACATTTTATGTTCGACAATAATTTCATTATATTAAAGGGGTTACAATTCTTGACTTTTTAGGCCATTACATTGATTCGAAATATCGGGTTCTCACAATTTATGCTTCGAGGAGGAGCAATCATGTTAGCCTCAAAGAAGCAATCATTCATGTCAAATATGGAATATAAATATCTAGCATTTGTTGTTGATAAGGAAGCATAATAGATAAGAAATTTGATTTATGAGATTCCATTATGGCCAAAATCTATTTCATCCATTTCTATACACTTTGATAGTGTTGCTACCATAACCAAAGCATATAATCATGTGTATAATGGAAAGTTACGACATTTGGATGTTCGACGTAACACTGTATGTGAGCTTATCGCTAAAAAGACAATTTCTATTGAAGTTTTTCAATTTCAATTGAACACGGTTGATCATTTGACTAAAGGGTTATCTAGGGACTTTGTAAATAAGTCAAAAATAAGAATGTGTTTAAGCTTGTTTGATATCTCTGATGGCAAGATACACAATTCCATTCTAATGCAATGTTAAAAGTTGAATTTACTGTGAATAGCTTGCTTTTGGAGATTACCACAGTTGTTTACATTATTCTAAGATATGTGCTTAGACCTATATATTAAAGTTAAGTTGAACAGATTCTTAATAGTTCTTTTGAAAAAGGGCATGTGCAAGTGCATGAATCAAAAGGACTACCTACGTGTTATGAGTTTTTTCCGCTTCAAGAAACTTAGGTTTGGCTTTAATGCACTCGTGAATGGATAGGACACATGACTTGTAATAGTGCCAAGTATGAACATTATAATATGTACAACTTGTGTGTATAATTCTTCAATTACTCAAATGAGTATATGAGTTCGATCCTTGGACACCTAGATTCTTGAGTATGTGAAATGTGTATTATATAATATGATATTTCAATCTTCAATATATTTTCATTTAGGCATGAATTTGGATTAATGTTTATTATTTAAGTTAATTAAAGAGTACATTAAAATGTGAGAGCAATGTTGGTGATTTTAGTTCCATCAATCTTTTTAGTATAGTCGGAATTAACTCGAGATAGATCGAGTTCAACTTGTGTTATAACATGATATTAGAGGTATGAAGTGTTGACTAAATAAGCTAATGTGAACTTAAGTACACAAGAGTGATGGCTTTGGTTTGAATCTTGCCCCTCCTATTTTCTCCCCCCAAATTGCATATTTTTTAGATAAAAAATGTGATGATATGACATGTCACGTCAGTAATCTGTCTTATGTCTTATTCAACCCCAGATAGGCATGCTACATGGTACATGTTATCGTCTTAATCTTCAAAAAGTGATAATGAAAAAGTTGATAAATTTCAGACATCAATAAACATAAATTGCAATTTATGTAAAAATTGCTAAAATCTATCAAATTTAAGAGTTTTTTACATTTCAATGAAAATAAAAATAATCAATTATTATTTTGTTAAAAGTGATCTTGATTGTAATACTTTTAAGTTAATAGTTTTTTTCAATAAAAATAATAAAATTTGATGTGTCAGATAAAAAAACAACAAATGAGATAGATGAATATGAATGCTCCAACAAACTTTTAACATCTTTATTTACTGTTTTAAGTATTTTTTTATTAAATCTTTATATTTTTAAAGTAATAGTTTTTAATATAATACTATTATATTTTTTGGTTAAATGATTAAAAACATATTGTATTTTTCTGATATTCATTTTAATTTTAATACAAATATAAATAGAGCATATTAATATCCCCAATATTTGCATTTTGATTAACTTTTAGACTCTTAAATAATTTGATATATATATATATATATATATATATATATATATATATATATATATATATATATATATATATATATATATATATATATATATATATATATATATATATATAGTTACAGGGCCGATTCAAACTAATTTGCGGCCTATGGCGAAAATAATGAGGCCCCTTAAAAAACAAAAAAAATATAGACAAATAACTATAGTTAATAGTTCATTTCTTTCATTACTTTTTACCAAAACACAATTGAGAACCACAATAAGATTTTTTTTATAGATACAATATATAAGAACTTCTTTCATTCTCATAGCTATAAATAAGATATTCCATATGCCTTAATATATTTATAATAAGCCTTTTAATTAAGCCACACAAAGCTACTGGTGTGATCTAATCCTATAAGTACTCTAACAACATTACATTTGTAAAACAACCCACATTGTAAGATTTATATATAATATTAAATGATTAGGGGTGTTTGGATATGAAAAAAATTGTGTTTATTGCTTATTGTTTATTTCCACCACAAAAAGCTAAGTTTAAGTGTTTGGATAAAATCCTTAAAAATCAACTTATTGTGTTAGGAATAAACTAAATAAGTTAATTTTAATAAGTATATCTTCCCTTGCTTATTGCTTATTCTCACCACAAATAAGCTTATAAGCTAATCCAAACACCCCCCTAGTCTAAAAATGGGTTGAAAATGGTAGTTTATCGACTATGATGTGTTCCCACATTTCTCTCGAACGTATAGTAAAAAACACAAACAATCAAAAATAGAACAAAACTTACAAATACACTTTTACACAAAACCCTTAAATTCTTGATAAATTAAAGAACTAAGATGAGACCATAATAACATAACTTGAATTTTTTTTTTCTGGTTTTGAATAATCATCGGTGAACAAAAACAAAAATCTTAAACTAACCATTGGTGTTTGAAAACATGAATTTTTTTGTCCAGGTGAGAAATAAAGTAACAATAAAGAAACCAAACTCAATTTATTACTTGCAAGAGATTTCAAAGTTACTTGAGAACTGAAAAACTAGATGCAAAAGTGAAGGACTGAAATACAACAGGAGCAAGAGGCAAAATAAGCAGATAAATGAGTCCAATTCGAACAACAAAATAAAATATATTGGTTACACTTTTTAGAAATTTGAATTAAACATTGGATTAGCAAGTCGTTATGAGAATTCGGCACTTAGAAACCCGTTAATTTAATGTCGGCTAAGGCTAGGATGAAAATCGAACTTCAGATATCGTTTAATCTGATTATCATAAATTAAAAAAAAAAAAAAAACATAAATCAAACTTCATCTATCGTCACATTGATTATCAAAAATAAAACTTCAGAAAATTAGATTTAAGAAATCAAACTGAGAAGTCACTTGGGAGAAGTGAACTAGATCACTACGGGATAAGAACATGAAGATTCTTCAAAAGCCTAACTAGAACGGAGGAGACACGTAAAAAATGTAAAATAAAAAAATATCACACAAAAAAATATAAAATAAATAATTACTCTTTAAAAAAACGCAGAGCTTACAAGGATTGAAAACACGCACCACTTGGTTAAAAACAAATAGCTCCTTATCATCTCAGCTCCAAATACATTTATTTTTAAATTTCATATATATATATATATATATATATATATATATATATATATATATATATATATATATATATATTACTATTATATAAAGCATATTGTGTATTTCTTGAATTTTCAGAGGTACAAAACTTAATACACTTTACACAATCATATTATGCCTATTGTTTACTAAACATAGAATTTACAACATTTCAGTTTAATTAACTAAAAAAAAGTTAACGTATACGTTTCATTATCTTAAAAAATTAAAGAATAATATCATTTCTCCCATTTCTTCTAACCTCACATACTCTTTCAATCCAATACCCATAAACCCTAATCGGAGTGTCGTCACTTCCCTCATCCTCATTTCTCCCACACCAGGATCGCATCCGACCGCCGTTTCCACCATCTCTTTTCCCTCGCACCAATTTTCCGGCAACAAACCCCCACCAGAAGCATGAACTACCAGCGATGGTCACCCTACTCGAACGTTCTTATTGGAGAGAGTTATTGAGCATCGATTTAGGGTTTCTTTATCTGAACATGTTCATCCAGATTATTGGAGAGTATTTTTTTCTCATTTATGGATTTCTTGATTAGCTTTTGATTTTGATCTCTATCACATTTTGAAGTTCAAGCCTATCGATTTCTATCAGTATTCTTTCTCATTTATCAATTTCTTGGATTACCTTCTGATTTTGATTTCTATTAGTTTTTGAAGTTCAAACCTATCTATTTCTCGCAACTCAATCCTACCCCGCCGCCCCGCCACTAACCGGTGTCGATGCCTGTATGTTCTTCAGATTGATCAGGTAAGCATGCCCTTCTCCTCTCTGCAACTGAAACTTCGATTTTATGATTATGGCTTCGGGATTTTTTTTGTTCTATGTGGCCAAGGAGATTCTTATATAATATAAAACCAATTAGTTGCTTTTTCCTTCAAAGTCAATGATGCAGATCTTGACTTAAACGTAGGTTATGAATCGATGTTATTGATACAGTAACTGAAAGGCTGACACATATTTTTGGCATGTAGTACATGATCTATGTTGTTGGATTTGTATAGTTTTTTTTTTTTTTTTTACTTTCACATAATGTTTACGCCACAATTGGCCTGGTAAAAGCTTCGAAATTCATAACAGGTATCTTGCGATATGATTTCTTAGTAAGGCGTTTAATTTCAATACTTCTTTTATTAAGTTTTGAGTTTTTGATCAACAAAAAAAGAAGGATACAAAGTATTTTATATTAATATGATTTCATCTGTTTGATGAACTTTGAGTTAGCATTGTCTCTTTACTTTCTTTTTCTCACCAGTTTTGTTCTACAGCTGGGTAATTGACTCTTATAATGGTAAATATATTGACACCATTCCACTTTTTGTTATTATAACGACTTTTGTTGTGCATTAACTCGTATATAATTTTTTCAGAAATAACCTTTTATATTATAAGTTTTTTGGTCATTTTTCTTTGCTTGCAGGTGGTTCTAATAATCATGTTAGTTTGTGTGTACAAGAGCATACGAGATTTGTTTCATAAAAAGAACAACTTGTAAGTTATTCAGGTTTTATATGTTATGTTATCAACTGATGTTTGATTTTAAAAGTTCCGGTAGTGCCACCATAGATTGCACAATGTTGAAGATGCCCAAATGTCGATACTCGAGTCAACAGACATCGATATATACATAGCCCCACAATGTGATGACTCACACGTTTGACTATTTATTTTTCCACTCTTTTTATTGAATTGTTGTCGACAGTCTAGGTACTTGTTAAGTGCGGCATCTGACCTCAAATCTTTAAATTTTATACAAAAGGTTAAAGTTGTCTTTTATGTTATTCAGACCTTTCAATTGATCAGAACAAGAAACAACTTTAAAGCCTTCTGTTTTTGTCTCACACAATTTGTTTAACTCATCTTTTTTCAAGTCTTGCGGCTTGTTTTGGCTTTTTAATGTACTTTCTAATTTTTAATTAGTTGACTTAAGTTCTTCTTTTGTTCTCGCTTATTTCATGATTTAACATTTTCATTGTTCTATTGTTTAACACTTGCATGTTCTGATTGCAACATCGATTGGAAGAAGAAATCATGGAATAGAGTAGAGCAGTAGCCTGATTCAACTATCAAAATCCAAATGGAGCTTTCAAACAAACTTAAATCATTAACATTTCTTTTGGTTTACTAAATCATGTTGTTTGTAGCTAATACTAGAAATTATTAATCAAGTTGAAGGGTTCTTTTGTATTTTTCATTAGAGTACGTAGAAACTTTTTTTTTGTGTTAGGTAATGTTTAAAATCATATTAGTATTAGATGAAAATTTGCTTTTAGTTACAATGGTTGATTAGGAACCATCTAAAACTTTAATCTTTTCAAGTGTTCTTTTGTTAAATTTGAAATAAGGTACAATTTGTTTTTCTTTCCACATGATTGTACAATAATCACAGTTATTAACTAAATCATATGAAGTTATTATAAAGTTATATTGATGTGTAGTAAAAGTTATATGTATTCATAAACATACACTCCATTTATAGGCAGATTACAAGGTTGTGAAGATCCACTTTTATAGGAGTAAGTATAGGAACTAATCTAGACTAAGTAATTACACGTGATAATAAAGATACAATGAGTTAAGATGGCCTAATGGACTCGTTGGATCCATTATCCTTGATATGCCCCCGCAAGATGGAGGATCCATCGGATACGCCAATCTTGGAACGATTACGTAAAAAAGGAGTTTGAGATAATGGATTGGTGAGCATGTCAGCGAGCTGGTCTTGAGAGTGAACATGGAGGACGCGTAGATGACCACTTGAGACTTGTTCTCGTATAAAATGGTAGTCAAGGGCAACATGTTTCATGCGTGAGTGATACACCAGATTAGCAAATACATACGTAGCACCAGTATTATCACAAAGTTAGGTAGGTGTTGTCTTGACATTGATACCCAACTCGTGTAGGAGGTTCTTTAGCCAAGTGAGTTTTGTTGCTGCATTCGCTAAGGCTTTATATTCGGCTTTAGTTGAGGACCTGGAGACTGACTTTTGACGTGTAGATCGCCACAAGAAAATATTGGAGCCAAGGTAGAGTATATACGTAGTTGTTGACCTGCCTGCATCTTTAACACCACCCCAATCAAAATCAAAGAACGCGATGAGTGTAAGAGAAGAGTTACGGTTTAGGAAGAGGCCATGGTGAATGGTGCCTTTGAGATAATGAAGAAGGCGTTTTAGGGCTTGCCAATGAGATTGGCGTGGGGCATGCATGTATTCAGAGAGTTTTTTTATAGCATAAGAGATGTCCGGACGAGTAACGACTAGGTACTGGAGTGAACCAACAAGTTTCCGATATGGTGTAGCATCGACAGTAGGAGTGGAGTCAATCGCTACAAGTGGTTCAGTGGCACTTAGAGGGGTGGAGACATCTTTAGCACCTTCCATATGAAACTGGGTAAGAATATCATGAATATGGCGATGCTGAGAGAGAAAGATGCCAGAGGTGGTGGGAATGACTTCAACACCCAGAAAGTGGTGAAGTGGACCAAGATCTTTTAAGGAAAATTTGTTGCTAAGGGCGGAAATGAAGTGATTTAGGAAGATGGAGTCATTACCCGTGAGAACAATGTCGTCCACATAGACTAGAAAGTAGCAAATGGTTTTGTGATTGTTGTAGACAATAGAGAGGCTTCGGCTAAAGACTTGGTGAACCCAAACTGAGTAAGGAAAGTTGTGAGCTTAGTGTACCATGCCCTGGGGCTTGTTTAAGACCATAGATGGATTTTTTTAGTTTGCAGATGTGGTAGGGAAATTGGGTGTCAGTGTAACCTGGAGGTTGGCTCATATAGACCTCCTCATGAAGAGTACCCTGAAGAAAAGCATTATTGACATCGAGTTGTCATAACGGCCAGTTGTTGGAAAGGGCAATACAAAGAATGGTCCTGATGGTAACGGGTATAGTCACTGGACTAAACGTGTCAAAGTAGTCTTTGCCATATTGTTGATGAAAGCCTTTGGCAACTAGGCGAGCTTTGTATTTGGCAATGGAACCATCCGGATTTCTTTTGATTCGGAAGACCCACTTGCAGCCGATTGGGTTGTAAGCATTGGGTGGAACTAGCTCCCAAGTGTGATTTTGGAGAAGAGCATTAAATTTCGAGTCCATGGCAGTGCACCATTTAGAGTCTTTGAGAGTCTGAGTATGAGTGGTGGGTTCAATGGTAGAAGGGATAGGGTGAAGAGTAGTTGGGTTAATAAGGTTAGAGTTGAAGTATTTTGAGTTTTGTTTGCGATTGTGAGGAGGTGGGAAGCGGCTGGTGCGAATGTTAGCATGAGGGGAGGGTAGTATTTGTGGTAAGGGAGGGGTGAAGGAGCTTCCGGTGGTGAGGGAGGGGGGTGGTTCGGGTATGTCTTGTTCGACTTCTGGTGGATCATTAGTGGGTGGTATGATGGGAATGATAGTGGGTAAAGTTTATAATGGACGACTGGGAACAGATGGTGAAGATACAGGAGAGGTGGGAGTGAGTAGAAATTCATCTGAGGTATGTAAAGGATAAGTGATGGTAGATGTATCGGGTTTGTAGGGAAACACATGTTCAATAAAAAGAACATGACGAGAGTGATAAAGTTTGTGGGTGGTGGGGTCATAACATTTATAGGCCGATTTTGAGGTGGAATATCCAAGGAAGATGCACTTAGCGGAGCGGGGTTGAAGTTTTGTGGTACCATAAGGTCATAACCAAGGAAAGCATAGGCAGCCAAAAGGCTTTAATTTGGTGTAAACAGGTGAGGTGTTGTGTAATTTTTGATAGGGGGACCGATTGTTTAGGATGGGTATAGGTAAACTACGCAGAAGAGTCTTGAGAACTTTGATGGAGGGGTGACCAAGTTTTTGATGCCATGCAAGGATAGTGTTGGATGATGTCTTAATAGAGTTTAGTTGAGGAAGTCGTTTGAGTGATTGAATGGCAGCATAATAGACATCATTGACGTTCGCTCCCCGCATTAGACACGCCTTCGTGCGGAGATCCTTAACCAAAAAATAAGAGGCAAATAATTCAACAGAAACACGGTTAGCTCAACAAAGTTTAGCAACAGATACTAGATGATTTTTTAGTTTGGGAACAAAGAGAACATTATTGAGATTTAAAGGATGTGTGTGAGTTGAAATGATTGTATGGCCAGTGTGAGATATTGGTAGAGTGTTACCGTTTCCTAAAACAATTTCATCGGGTCCTTCGTATTCTGAAAGGGTGTGAAACGAAGCAGGGTTGACGCAACATGATGAGATGCTCCACTATCAAACATCCATGGAGGTGTGGAGGCTGTAGACGTGGCAGTAGTGGTGTTGACTGTTGGAGAAGAGCCTGTTGTAGATAGGGTGACATTGTTTTCTTTCAAGAAACGGGCGAATTTTCCGCAATCTTTGGTTTCATAACCAATGATATTACAAAATTGACCGTAAGATGAGATACAATTGCTGCGTTGAGGACCGTTGATGCTTTGAGAGCGATTATAACGAGAACCAGATTTGGGAAATCTGTTTGGTGATCGATTGTCATGGCGAGAGTCATAGGGATTTTTGGACGTATACCTTTGTTGTCTTTGCGTGTTGTTGACAGTGGTAACACCTGGAGTGGTTGGTTTTTCCTTGAGTGTACGTTCGTGATCTATAAGTTTATCGAAAAGATCTGGAAACATGATTGTGGTATCCCTAATTTTTAATGCAGCGGAGATATAGACATAGTCTTCTCCAAGTTGGGCCAAGATGTGGACTATTAGATCTTCCTCCTCCACTGGTCTTTGGTCCAGGGCTAATTCATCAACAATTGTCTTCATTTCATGAAGGAATTCGGCTACAAGACGAGACCCTCTAGGGTTGTTGGCGAGTCTGGATTTGAGCGAAATAATGCATGACCTGGAGACACTAGCATAGCTATCAGTAAGTCGCTTGAACACTTGACGGGAGGTTTCAGCCGATGACACAATTAGTTGGATTGTATCGGAACAGCTACCAAGCAGGGCTCCAAGAATGATTTGATCTTGACGGTACCAAGGCCTGTACTCTGGATTAGCTTTGGTAGCATCAGTGGCTAGGGTTTTTGGTGGGGCTTATGTAGATCCATCGACATAATGGTCAAGACCCAAGCCGACCAGGGTAGCCATGACCTGTTTTCTCCATACAGGGAAATTGGTAGCGGTAAGTTTGATAGGATAGTGAGTGTGAGATGTAACTTCAATTACAGAGGCCATGATTAGGGTTAAGACTTGGATCGAGTGAGGCTCAGAGGAGCTAGAGATGCTCTGATACCATATAAAGTTATATTGATGTGCAGTAAAAGTTATTTGTATTCATAAACATACACGCCATTTATAGGCATATTACAAGGTTGTGAAGATCCACTTTTACAGGAGTAAGTATAGGAACTAATCTAGACTAAGTAATTACATGTGATAATAAAGATACATTGAGTTAAGATGGCCTAATTGACTCGGTGGGTCCATTATCCTTGATAGTTATTCACAATTATTTATGATTAATCATAATTATTCATGAAGTCATTGAGGTTAGAGACGTAGGTGTTCTTTTTGGGTCTAATGTTTTTTAATATTTATTTATAACTCACGAATAGTATTTCTATAATGTTTTTTGTTTAAAATAAAGATATATCTCTAACATGGTTTTTGTAAAAACAATCAACTTTAAATATAACGATACTTTTAAAGCAATTTAATGAAATCACACTAATTTTATTTATTTATTTTTATTTTCTAATAGACAATAGATCCATACGATAAAAACCATCGATTATTTATCAAATTCAAGTTCAAATTTGAAAAATAAGTTTGTTGGAGCTCAAGTTGAGTTTCAAGATTCAAGTGAAATCGATAATATACGATGAAATTAAGATATTATCACCTCTTCCGATAAACTATCTTTTAAAATTCTTCCTCAGAGAACCAAGACAATATTAGAATCCATGGATACCACGCGACAATACAAAGATGTTAGTGAAACTCCAAAAAGTTGAAGCATGGAGTCGAATACTTTTAATTTCAACCAAAAAACACCGATATTTTTTATTCAAAACAATAATACAAATGATATTTAGTGAGGTGTTTTGAAACTAATATACTAAAAAACTAATCATTGTGGTAGAAATACTTTTAATTTCAACCAAAAAACACCGATATTTTTTATTCAAAACAATAATACAAATGATATTTAGTGAGGTGTTTTGAAACTAATATACTAAAAAACTAATCATTGTGGTAGAAATAAAACTATTCACCAAAATAAGACAAACATCGGGTGAAAAGAAACTGAATATTATTAAAAGCTAATCGTTGAAATGAAACTATTTACCGATTGTTATGATTTTTCTAATATGACATGGTTCTTATTAGAAAAACTAAAGTTTAAGTTTCATATTCTAGCAAAATAGAATGGAAATGAAAAAAACCCAGAAAATGAGTTTTAGGACCCGAAAAACAACTCATAAAAAAAAAATTGGTTGAATATTACAAACCTGCAGTCCATCAAACTGGTCAAAAATTTAAAACAAATTAACATGTTACGTTTATTTGTAGTTAACATTCTAAGTGATTAATTGCAATTTGCAAGGATCACATATGATTTATCAACGTTTGAGAATTGGAAGAACAAAAGAACTATCAATATTTTATAAGTTGGTTAATATTTAATGAGTTTTATGGTTACATTTGATTGCGTCAAGAAAACTATTCATCAAAATGAATTAATCAATGTCTGGAAATTATTCGCTACCGCCGCATTGCGCAGGTAAACAATTAATATATATATATATATATATATATATATATATATATATATATATATATATATATATATATATATATATATATATATATATATATATATATACCAATCGAAATTCGCAGGGCCAAGATTTGGCGATGCCCTGAATGATCGTCCAGTTTACCGTGCCCCTATGGCCGGCCCTGAATAGTTTTATATATATATATATATATATATATATATATATATATATATATACAGGATATAGATCCGGTAAGAAATTTTTTTTTGTAGGAAGGTAAAAAGTTTTTTTTCTACATATTTTTTTGACGAACAAAATAAATGAATCACTAGATGATTCATTTGTAAGATGATTCACAAGAAAAAATTCCCAAAAAAACATCTTTATGATTCATTTTTAAGTAAATGAAGAAAAAATTCATTTTTATGACAATTTTAGTGAATAACAACAAAATCATTGTATAAATGAATCATCGAGATGTTTTTTTGAGAATTTTTTCTTGTGAATCATCTTACAAATGAATCATCTAATGATTCATTTTGTTTGTTCGCGAAAAAAATATGTAGAAAAAAAACTTATTACCTTCCTACCAAAAATTTCCTTCTTTTATATATATATATATATATATATATATATATATATATATATATATATATATATATATATATATATATATATATATATATATATATATATATATATATATACACACACACACCAATCGAAATTCACAGGGCCTAAAATTTGGCGAGGCCCGAAAGGATCGCCCAGCTTACCGTGCCCCTATGGTCGGCCCTGAATAATTATATTAAGCACATATTTAACTGAACCTCGATAAACAATTATTAAACACATATTTAACTGAACCTCATAAACAATTGCATACAAGTTAACTGAGCGCATTACCTTTAGTTTCAAATTATTAAGAACATATTTAAGTGAACCTCCATATATTTCCTCTATCAATAACTTCATAAGCGGCAACAACGATAACAACAAGAAGAAAAACAAGATAATTGTGATGCAAAATGGAAAAGTGGGTCCAACGAATAAGTTTATCATATATAAAAGTTTTTAGAAAAACAAACTTGTCAATTACCGATAAACTTACTAAAAAAGTTTAAAACGAGATAATTAAAAAAAAACACATGAAATCCTTTTTTAAAATAAAAAGAATGTGTATAAATAGAAAAATCCAAAAATATATAAATTTTTTACTAACGCTAAAAAGTATTAATACGACCCATTCGCCGACCTAAAGCCAAAAAAGTGGAAGAATTATAGTACTTATCTTTTGATAAATGTATTAAATATTGTCGTTTTATATATATTGTTAAGAACACGATTAGAACTATGTTTAGATTCTATGAAGACAAAACATTACAACTGGCAACGAATATACCCTGATAAAATAATGCCATATTATCGAGTTAATCAAAATTTGGTGTAAAAGTGTAAAGCATTCAAAAAATAAATTACAGAAAAGTCGGTATAATATTTGGTACATATAATGATATATCTCAAAGATACTGTTACGTCTTACACTCTATTAAATATCTCAAACATATTAATAATCCTATTAATTTGGTTGCTTAATTATTTTAATTATTATAAAAATCAATTAAGTAGCTAAATCAGAAAAGTTGGTATAATAATGATATATCTCAAAGATACTGTTACGTCTTAGACTCTATTAAAATTGAGACAAAGTACAAGAAAAACCAAACATATTTATAATCGTATTAATTTGGTTACTTAATTATTTTAATCATTATAAAAATCAATTAAGTAGCTAAATCTTTATAAAAGTTCGCCGAAGTCAAACGTGAGCACTACTAATTCATTGAGGAATTAAAGAAACACACACATACACATATAAAACTATAAGCTGCAGGCAACAACCGTAAGCTATATGTTAAGGTTTATTTTAATCAAGTTGTATAGAAATCGTCAAACCAATTCGATTTAAATGTCGAAATTAAGCTCTCTCCTCCAACCCCATTTCACATAGACTTCTACTTCTCTCCCAACACAATGTTGGGCAAGAAGATTGGTTCCTTCAAAAAATTAGCCAAAAAGGTCAAGGTTAAACGCACCCCGAATATAGAGCCATCACACCATGACTACTTGCTAAAGACATATGAAGAAGACGAAGGTTGCAATGAACCCAAACCTGGTTTTTTTGCGATTTATGTAGGTAATCATGAGCCACGAAGATTTGTTGTTCCTACTGAATACCTTTCGCATCCGTTGTTTAAAATGTTGTTAGAGAAATCTTATGATGATGAAGAATGGAATAACCGGTTGGTGGTTCCATGCAGTGTCACGGCTTTCCAAGAAGTGGTTAATGCCGTTGAATGTTCCAATGGGATGTTTGATCTTGGTCATCTGGTTGAAGAGCTCATTTAGATATATATGAGTAATAGATAAGTGACTACAACTTCCGGCTGTTCTTGTCAAACATATTTTTAGTTTAGTGTTAATTAGTAAGCAGCTCCCGAATGATTCACTCCCCTTGGTTTAGTTATATTTGTGAGTCATATATATATCGTCGTAAAGATGTAAGATCTGATTTATATATATGGGTGAGCTGCATTTGACTAAATCTTATTGATTTTTCTTTCTTAGTTTCGATTTGCAACTTAAGGTCCATATATAATGTATTTAGTATGGTGATCTTACTCAATATAACTGTTTTTATTACGGATGTATGTTTTTCTAAAAGGGTTTGTTGAAAACCATGTTTCAGTTTCGTAGTTTTTTAGATCATTAATTTTATTATTAAGGTCTCTCACATTTTTGTCATAGTGAATTTAGATGATCCCAGCAAACCATTTTTGAGATTAAATCATGTCAATTTCAATATTTTAAATTGATAGTCATCAAGCTAAGCTAGGTATAAGAAAGGTAGGTTATAGGACCTACTTACAATTTTTAATTTATCTAAAATTACTATAGTTATTTTTTAAGAATCTATTTTAAAAATTATAGATATTTTTTAAGAATCTATCTTAAAAAAAATGTTTTTTTTTTTTTTGAATTTTGTATATAAAAAAGTTAATGAATTATGTGATTTTTTATTCTATACTAGCACTATAGTCATATCTTTAAGAAATCAATAAAATCTATGAACTCAAAATTAAAGGTTTATAGTGAATGATTATATGCACAAACTATTATCGTACTAATGATTTAAATGTATTTTATTTTGGAGTAACATGCATTAAAATTTTCATCCATTTCAAATAATATATTTTTATTATTTTATATAATAAAATGAAGACATCTTTAGATATATTATCGATTTAAAAAATAAATGATATTGTTAACTAACAATAAGAAGTTGAAGAACTATATTATGCAAATTTACAAAGTACGTCACATATTTATCCCTTGTAGAAGTCGGCCTAATCCGGCAACATAACTCAAATTAGTGGTTGGATTTATGTTTTTAATAGTTTTTAATTAATTCGGCCAATCCGGTACTTAACTTCGTTAGTTAAAAATATATATTGTTGAATGTTTTTTTTTTACTACATTGACACATATTTATTCAATCTGTTAAATGTTATTTTGTGTTTATTTTATATTTTTTTTATGTTATTTTTATAGATTTTCTTATTTTATTAAATTTCATATAATATTTTAATATAATAGTTATGATAAATATACTAATAAATAGATATCAATTCCATTAATGAACTTACCTTTTAATTTCAAAATTATCAAATTAAAGATTATTAGTTTCATTTATTTATTTATTTAAATTTTAAAGATAAAAATAAATTCAATTTTGATAATTAATTATTTTTCTTATTTTCTTATAAATTCAAAGTTGTTAAATATTTAGACATTTATATTTAATTTTTTTTTTTAAATTAATCCATGTGATACATGGATCTTACAACTAGTTTATAATATAATTTGAGTTTGTATCCTCAAGTGTTGCACTGAGGATCCTTTGTTTATTTAGAAAATAATGTTAACATCTATGTAAATGGAGGAAATGGATTTAGAGTTGGCTTCTAAATGTTCATGCTTCTCTCCTAGTTAATGGTGCTCTTAGCAATGGAGTTTGAGATTTGTTGTGGTCTCCATTAAGGGGATCTTATGTCTACCTTCCTTTTTATCCTTGTTATGAAAAGTTCGCATGCTATTATTCGTAAGGCTTTATTAATTGGTCTACTCAGAGGTGCTTTCGTTATGAATAAATCTTTTAAGATATCTCATTTGATGTATGTTGATGATACAATATTTATGGGGGAATGGTCTCTTCCCAATGCAAGTAATTTTATTAGTAATTTGTGATGCTTCTATCTCTCCTCTGGTCTCAAATTTTATGTTCAAAAATCTGTTAGGAATCGGTGTTACTGAAGGTGATGTTAATGATATGGCTTCGGTTTTGGGGTGTGGGGCTTTGGCCATCCCCTTTACTTATCTTGGTGTCCTGTTGGATGTAATATGGTGTGTATAGCTAATTGGAAGCGTGTTATAGATAAGTTCAAGTCTAAGCTCTCCAATTGGAAGGCTCGTACTCTTTCTGTTATAAGTATATTGACGTTGATCAAATTCGTTCTCGGAAATCTTCTAACTTATTATGTCTTTATATAGTTACCGGTTGTTGTGAAAAAAAAAACTAGAGTCTTTTCGAAATAATTTTGTATAGGAGGTGATCTTAAAGATAGAAAAGATGACTTGTGTTGCTTGGAGAAAGTGTTTGGCAAGTAAATATCTTGGAGGTTTTGGGAATTAGAAGTTTTTATGCTTTGAACAAATCTCTTTTGTTTAAATGGATTTGGCGTTTCGGGTTAAGTTCTAGTGACCTGTAGGGTGAAGTCATTAAAAATATTCATGGGAAAGATGGTGGTATTGCTAAATTAAGCACTCATAGTTCAACTATCTCTCCGTGGTGTGTGTTTCTTAAAGCGGTTAAAGACCTTTCTGACAAAGGTGTTAACCTAATCTCGCTATATAAACGAAAAATTGGCAATAGGTCTTCTGTTCTTTTTTTAGATGACGTTTGGTGTGGTAATCTTCCTTTCAAAACCCAGTTTCCTTAGGTGTATGCTCTTGATTTGGAAAAAGACTTGTCGTGTTTCTAAGCAGCGTAACCTTTTTGATCGGTTCACAACTTTTAGAAGACCACCAAGAGGAGGTGAAGAAATGTCCCAATACATGTTGTTGAGATCATCTATTTCTCACGTTTCTCTAGTAGAGAAAAAGGATGAGTTGTTTTTCTTGTATTGATGGTTTTAGATGTTTCATTGTAGCTTCTGCTCGGAGGTTGATCGATTCTAAAATCTTGGAGACATTTACTCATTCGTCTAGATGGAGTCGTTGTGTGACTTGTGTCCCTTCAAGAGTTAATTGTAACATCCCAAGAATTTCGACAAATTTAAACCTTTCAAAATAACCCATTTAGTAATATAAGTATTTACAAAATCATTGTTTCCAAATATTTAAAATCAAAGTCGCCCAATATTCAATCATGCGTAAAATCAGAGATGTGTACAATCACGCCTTCACCTTGCCACGGTCCTCCAAAGTACCTAAAACCATAAACCAAAACTGTAAGCACGAAGCTTAGTGAGTTCCCCCAAAGTACCACCACATAAACATATAATATATACAAACAATCATACTCAAATGCTCATTCCTGGCCTAATCAGCCTCAGGCAGGAATACCAGGCATGTCTACGATGGTCCCATTCATCCTCGGGATGAAATACCCTCGTATCATAGCATGTTGGTCCAATAAACCATTGGGTTGGAACCAAACATGTTGGGTCTAATCAACCATCGGGTTGGAATACCCCAGGCCTATTAACTAGTGCACAAAGCAGTCCAGTCTTACCATATACCATACAATCATGTCGAGTCCAATCAACCATTCGGTTGGAATGCCAATATACAATGGATCCTGTCATCCTCGGGATGGAATACCCCCGGGCCCAATCAACCATCGGTTTGTAATGCCCCCGATCTATTGGCTCATGCACATAGCAATAAAACATCAACCACTAACCAACATATAATCAGGCAACAGACAACCGAGTAGATCTACGAATCACAAAGCATAACATCACCTTATATACCAGGATATCAGTCTAACATATCACTACAACATAATAACATACTATCACATAACATGATATCTAATCCAATGGGCCGACCTTAGTGCCTTCGACCCACAAGTATAGTGAGGAAAACTCACAACTCGTTCTGGTCCATAGCTAATGAGGTCTCGACTCTGAATCTCAGCTCCAACCGACACCTATCCATTCAAGTGACCAATCACAACCAAAAATCCCAAAATACCCTTAAGGTCTAACTTGGTCAAAGCTAACAGTCAATGTTGAGCCAACACACAGTGTTTCCCCTCGGCTACGCTATGTTCCGCCAACATCCAATCAGCCAGGAAAAACCGCATCTAACACGCTGTGTTAACTTGCAACCACGTCGTGGTTGCTTGAGTTTCAATAGCTTAACACATTCAACAGTTTTCTTCGACTCCAAGAGCTCCAAAGCTCTGAGCTAGACCAAAATGCGATCTGGAAGGATAAAGTTTCCAACTTTATCCATTGAGACTACCCAAAAAGTTCCAAAATCTTAACCATAAAGCTTAGTAATGCAAGCGCATAACCAATAAGCACTTAATCTTTAAAGTCCAAAGTTCATCCTTCCCAGAAGTGTTTCAAACACCTAAACCATCTGAAAGGTTGGTGTTGTATATATATATATATATATATATATATATATATATATATATATATATATATATATATATATATATATATATATATACACTAGTCGTTATCCGCGCAAAGTGGCGACGACGAATAGTTTCCAAGCGATGATTAATTAATTTTGCTGAATAGTTTCCTTACGACTATCAAATCAAACCATACAAACCATTGACTAAAACATTTAATCATGTTTGGGTATTTGGTTAAAGTGGGTGACAAATGAATGGGTGGTTTAATGGGGATTTGAGTATTTGTTATCTAATTACTTGATTTGGTTTATTTTGTAAATCATGCAACATTTACATATAACTTTAATGTTTTTTTTAGTATATACATATGAAATTTACATCTTTTTGTAGTTTGTTACATGTTTAAAATCTCATTTAACATTTAACTAATATACACTTTAGAATGATATAAATCCAATCATTATACATAAATAAGTCATAACTACAACATAAGGTATACAAACACTAATACCTAATAATCAATAGAATCACATTTGTCTATACATACATAATTCATATCTATAAGAGAAAGTAATCAGTAAGAAACAAGAAGTGGGAGGGTACTTTGGGTTCAAATTTTTTCATAAAATTTTATATTATAATTGATGAAAATTTTGTATTACAGTTTTTTCATAACTTCAATAAAATTTTGAATAAATTATAGCATATTTAATCCAAATTTCATAAAATAAAGAATATAAGTAGGAGTTTAAATTGTTCGATTACAACCACAACGTATATATCGCGGGGATTTCAATATAAAAGACATGGTGAAATTATGTTATAAAACAAGCTCATGATTAGCAAACACAACACACATTCAAATTTATGTCATGCTTAAAAATATTCCTTTTTTCTAATACTCCTTTCTTCCTTTGGTTGCAATAATCCAATCACAAATAGAAGTAACATTGCCATATTTTTCAACTTGGACCAACAACACGATCTTTTTGTACCTTACTATGCTTTTGTCAAGAAACCATCTCCCCTAAATATTGTGACTCCCGTATCGCCACACTCATACAATTAAAAACAATTTTCTTATCTCTTAAGGTGGTTCACAGATCTGACTTCAACCATATACTATACCATCTTTACAAACACTGAAGAAAATAAAACATTAATACACAAGCTCATATACAAATCACAACAGTTTATGAACAGAAACAGATTGAGACAAAATATTATGCATGTCAACATCATTGATGAAAAGAAAAGATTAGTGAGAAAACATGAGCTACAGCCATGGATTATGTGCCTTCATCTTTCGGGTCCACCGTCTAAATTTTCTCCCATATAGAGACCTCTAAACACACATAAAGAATGTGTTTTTCATATATAATAGCAAAGATGAAATTGTTTCTTATATAATAGCCTGAGAATGTCATGGGCATGAGCAAGTCCTGTTCGTTTTTGGATCATATATTGTTGGCACAATATCACATATGATAACTTCATATCCACCACTGCTTATATATTCTTCATTGTTTAAATATGATTTAGTGTTAGATTATATTTTGTATAATTACAACTGTACAAAAATATTTCACCCATATGACTCTGTAAAGGGTAAAAGTTTTGTAATATATTTTGTATAATTATAACTGTACAAAAAAAGATGGATTATTATGCATTAATGTTATATGGTGAAGTAAAAAAATTGCCTTGATTAACACATACCTTGCAATCAGTGAAGAGAAAGTGACCCTATTGCTTGTGGAACTTGATTCGGTCATTAATGCCATAATATGCATAAAATTTACATGTATTTATAAGCATCTAGTACCTAGCAAAGAAGTTAAACTCATTTCAGTTGTGCAAATCTAAACACCGAATTTCACATCAAATTACAAATTATAAAATACCTATATATGCAAAGGGAAATTGGAAAATACAACTTACCCATTGAAGTTGAAACCTTCATTAAACCTGCAACCAACCCAACCCAACCGAAAAAATAGTAAAAAAAATTAGGCATATGATAAACTATAAAAACATAAAGGTTCAATACATATCGATTGAAGGCAAACAAGCAACAAGTTGCGCCGCTAGCCCTTTCTGGATGGCAAAACCACTTCTTTTGAAAACAACATTCGTGGATCTAGGAGATATGATATTAGAATGCATGACCCGTAGGACTCTATTGAGGAGCTCCACCGCATTTGGTGCGAGAAAACCAAATATTTCGAATGCAAAAGGTACAAACACATGTTGATTTTCTATACATGAAATTCTCGTGCTTTACCACTTTGCACGTAGCAGCATGCCCAGCTTTGAAACCCCCGTTCCCCCAAACCAACGAGAGGAGAGACCCTAGTAAGATCCACACACGCATGCTTCCCTCCTATCCATCCAAAGACCAAAATGTCAACCGGTCTAAGTGTGGACCTTCCATCATGCGGGTCCATCAAAAAGTTCATCGGTGCTTCTTTCATCACAGAAATACTAGCACGCCGACAAGCATCAAAGAGAACATCCCGAACCACATCATGTTTGTACTTGAAACCAGTGAGCTCTCTACAATGAACCGTGTGTTCCCCAAAGGTATCCAAACATGCCTTGCGGCAAACTGGGCATATCTCGTCAATTAGGAATATTGGAATCATGAGGCAGTAACGAAGGATACTTCGGTACTCCACATGAGACATATGCTGGCCAAGAACATCAATAGGGATAGTTAGCAGAAAATCATGAGCATGAGGTGCCCACAGACACTCCAAGACTGCTTTTTATTTGACAGTCATGTCGAAGTCGACTTCCATATCTTGGATAATTTTGCTAAAAAGGGCATACACCAAAGCTTTTTAGGATTTAGGGGGGTGTCCTTATTAGTGAAACCGCTACAGTCAAATCTCAGAATCGTATCGTGAAGACGAGTCATAGCACATAGGTAATCCGAGTCCATACCACATACGCCATTGTCACGTAAGATGTGGTCTTGTAATGCCTAAGATTGGGCCCTCGAGGCTACAAATGCGTAGGAGGAAACCTCATATGCCAAGTACAAACCCAAACCACCAAAACGAATAGGTAAGGAATCCAGGCGCCACTGAATGTCTCCAAAGAAGGGGCCTCCACATACCACCATATCCTCGATAGACCTGCGCAATCCTTTCTCAAAGAACAAAGCCGCCTCTTCTATGTGTACCGATTGGCGTGTCCTTAAACCAAAGAAAAGTTTTGCAATGCCCATACATGACCGAAGCAAAAGGAGCTTACTCTGCAGGTCACATAGTTGTGGAAGAAGGCCTATCAAATCAGCAACCTTAACCGCTCTCTTCATGGACAGCCCGCTAATAAGCCATGCGTCTTTACTAACAGCCCCCCCCCCTCCCAAGGAGCTTCACCCCCAAAGAAGGTCTCCTTATATCCATTAGGAATAAATCAACACGAAGCTTCCTACCATCACAGGAGGGCCAAAAAATCTCCGTTTTCTTGATGTTCAACTCAAGACTCAAACCTGGACCATGCAACCGAATAATGTTCAACACTCTATCCACCTCATCTGAATCCCCAATGACAGTCCCATCATCTAGATACCAAGCATGGAGAAGGAGTTTACAATTGTCTCTAATCTTGTGCACAAGCGGGTGCAAAACGAGGGTAAAAAGAAGAGGGCCCAAGGGGTCACCTTGTTGCATCCCAGTGCAGACCATATATGTAAAGTCTCGCTGCTTGCACATACAAGAA
Organism: Lactuca saligna; assembly: GCF_052625555.1. NCBI lineage: Eukaryota > Viridiplantae > Streptophyta > Magnoliopsida > Asterales > Asteraceae > Lactuca > Lactuca saligna. Next base: position 85,505,834 of record NC_136420.1, on the reverse strand, counting down.
ATTCACCCACACAAAAATTAAAGGGCACATCTTCTTAACCTCGTGGAGCAATGCTGATCGATCTACCAGGTTAAAGGCATTCGATAAATTTACAGTCAGCATTACTAGAGACCCATCAGAATAGTGTTCACTAAAAACCCTATTGACACTGTGTAACACAGGCTCGACACCGCCGGATACACCAACCCCGAACTGAAAATCATTAAGGTACTTGGCCATTTCTTTACCCACACCTTTCATGGCAACCTTGGAAACCAGACGTCTCCATATAGTGCCTACTGAAATCAGATGGATCCCGTTGTCAGGTTTAAGTAGAGGTGTGAGAGGAGCGGATGCAACAAACTCTGCCAAAATGGTTGGACATTTTCCCGCTTGTCACACCCCCAAACCAAGGATGGCGTAAATGTCCGGGGGTGAAGAACATCATGTGTAGTATCATAACAACGAGTATAATAGTGCTCAAAGTAAATACAACCATCATAAATATAATTGAAAAATTTACACCATAGTATGTGTTTACAGGTTTCAAAATCAATTACATTATGATGACAAAATGAACTATTTGACGCCTTAATGTCCCATCCTCAAAAGCTGTGGGTTTCCTGTTTTACTGATTTCCTGAGAATACAAGTAGTTTCGAAAAAGTGTCAACAATTAAGTTGGTAAGTTTATAAGCTTTTAGATGTAGATTTTGAAAACCTTTGTTTGTAAATGTAATGTATACTCAAGAAAAATCCAATATTTTCCTTATAAAATGTTATGTAGTCTTAAATCCCAAGACCGAGTGTATGTGTGTTAGCTTGTACTTGTAACAGTGTATGCAGATTTAAATAAATAAAATCCCTTTAAAGTAGAAGTTCTCGTAAACTATATGTATCGCTATCTCCCTATGTGAGTCGCTATAACCATACTATGACAGAGAAGACCTGCTGCGACGTTCTTCAGACGTCATAATAGATATGGCATTTGTCACCATAGACCTGCAGGTCCCACTGCAGCTAGCAGCAAGGTGTGGGGTGTCAATCCCAATATAGATCTATATACAATTATCACGCTCTCCCTACAATAGACTCTAGTTATAACTTACAGAAATTTTATCCCATACTCTAAGAGTACAATGAAGAATGTCTCACAATTTACGATAACAAGTTTATGTGTAGTGTGAGTGTAAAACCTTTTTTGTGGTGGAATTGGATTCCCTTTCATGTAGTAAGTTTGTAATGAAAAATCCATAAACTATACCTATTATAGTTTATTGTACGTGTTCGAAGTGAAAGAAAACCTTTTCTATGTTGTAATTGAATCACCTTTCATGTAGTAAGTTTGTATTGTAAAATCCATAAATTATACCTACTATAGTTTATTGTACGTGTTTGAAGTGAATGAAAACCTTTTCTATGGTAGAATTAAATCCCCTTTCATGTAGTAAGTTTGTAGTGTAAAAGCCATAAACTATACCTATTATAGTTTATTGTTTGTGTTCGAAGTGAATGAAAACCCTTATCATGAATAACTAATTTCTGTTTACGATGTTACGCTAACAAGAAATGCATTCAACATTTAGAAAATATTTTCCTTACACTTTGCTCAACATGCTACAAAGTGTTATAAAAATTGTAAGCTGTTTAACTAGTTTTTATCTTTTCTGCACTGTTTTAGAAATATCACAGAAAAATCATACAAAGTCGAAAACTGAATACGTAAACTCTGAGAGTTTAGAAAATATGTCTAGTTTTTTCATAACTTTTATTAAGATTTTTAGTTATCTATAACTTGTGTGAAAATATTCATATTCACAGACTGATCCGAATTCGTTTCCGAAGTGATAGGCAGTTTTGTAAAAATCTCCATCAATTGTAGAAAATCGTATGGAGATGTGAAAATAGTCATTAGAAAGGTATAAACATAGAATATTTTCATATTAAAAAGTTTTGAAAACTAAAAAGTTTACGATGTTCAAAACATTCCGTGAATGGAACTAAACTTTCCTGTTGAAAGCTGATGTTTGAATTTAGTGAAGTTTTTGGTATTTTAACTTGTATCCCCCCCCCCCCCCTAAAAGTTGAAGAAAAACTGAAAATGTAGGGGTGTGAAGTCACCTTGAGTGATTCCCTAAGATGAATTTTGAAGAAAAGAGGTTTCCAAGTCAAGAACACTTGGACGATGCTTGAAGATTTGAAGATCCTAAGAACAAATATGACGATATTTGTATGAGGGATCCATGATTTGAGTGAAGGAGTGTAGAACATTCAAGAGTGGAAATGAAGAACTTAACAATATTGAGTGAAAATTCGTGACTTTCCTGGAGTTCTTGCTTACAGAGAGAAAACATGAAGAAAAGAGTGTGAGAGGACATTTGGATTAAGAGTGTGGTGAACGAATCTATTGGAAATTGTGACATATAGATTTTGTATAGATTTGGTGTAATAAATCTGATGGTGTGCTGAGGAGTTGTAGAAGAAGGACAAGAATTTAACATGGTAAGGTGTGAGTAGTGACATAAAGTATAAATAGTAACTTGAAGTTGTCATAACTTTATGGGAAGGTCAACACTAATAGAGAATATCTTGCACAAAAGATATTATCCATACTTAATAATTTCTCCCAAAATATGATTAAAATATGAATATATGGGGTCTTATATGTCAAAATATGAGTTTGGGTGAAAATCCCAAGGTAAAATCTTGAAAAACGGGCTTAAAACGCGAAAGTAGTCGAAAACCGGAACCAAGAGGCGAACCTGCGAAGTTCTGAGTGTCAGAACCGAAGGTTCGGTCCAAGGAGGTTGAGAACTGAAGTAGGTTGATCCGAGAAGTCTCGCAGGCGAAGGTGTTATGTGGGAAGCGAAGGCAAAATGAACCGAAAGGAGGTGAAGCCGCGGTCTGAAGGGGCTTGATCCGAACTGAAGGGTGAGTTTGGTCCTTAAGCAAGTTCAGTTCTTAAGAACTATTTTGGTCTTTAGTGCTTTGGTTCTTGGCAGGTTCAATCCTTAGGGTTTGGTTCCTTAGAGGCTGTTTTCAGTCCTTATGGCTAGCCTCGGTTCTCTAAGAGGCTTTGTCCCTTTAAATCTGTTTTTCCATTAACCTTCCTGTTTTAAGTGATTTTTTACTAAGTTAAGGGTTGAGATGCACCGAGTGATTATAAAAAGTTGAGAGAGGTTTTGAGAGATATTTGGGAGAGATTTTAGAGAGACATTGTTTGTGACCTTTGTGATTGTTTAGCTTCACATTGCAAGGGTTGTAAACCCCATTAAGCCTAGTTGTGAGTGTTATACGCCCCCGAAGGGTATGTAATAATGTTTTATCGAGTAGTTCCATCACTTACCTTGATTAGGGTTTATTTTTTATGAACACGTGAAAACTCAAAGTGATACTTTGCATTAAGATTGGGTGTTGTACAATAGTAAACATAATGTAAACCCTAATATACAAGGGTTAATTGTGTTGACCGATTTGACTTGTTGAGTTTATTTGACTTTTACTTGACCAGAAATTGACGGTTGTCACATCATCCCCCTGTTAAAAGGAATTTCGTCTCGAAATTAGCACTTTGACCGGGACTTCAAGAGCTGGGGAAAAGATGTGGGTATTGTTGTTTCATCTGGTCTTCAAATTCCCAGTGAACTCGGGCCATCGCTTAGCATTCCATCAGACTTTCATAATGGGAATGCAACTTTGTTTCGTTATTTTGATTTCTCAGTCCATGATTTCTACCGGTTCGTCCATGAAGTGGAGACTCTCATTGATTTCAATCTCGTCAAGAGGAATAACAAGAGTCTCATCGTACAATCACTTCTTTAAGTTGGACACATGTAAGGTAGGGTGTACATTTTTGAGTTCTTGCGGTAATCGAAGTTTGTGATTATGTATCCTTGTGTATAGGATGTTGTTATGTTGTGGTGATATGTTAGATTTGGTAAATCTATATGATTACATGAACTTGTAGGTTATTGATTATTGTTTACATGTGTCGACATAATGTGGTTGGGTTGAGGCGGTCCTGCTTTGTATTGAAGGTCAGGATACCCAGGCGGTCCGGTTGATATTGTAGGCCCACAGGAGTGGTCCAACTGATGATGTAGGCTCAGGAGTAGTCCAACTTGTCACTGAAGGCTCAGGTGGTGGTCCAACTTTATGTTGTAGGCCTAGAGTGCATGCATTGTATACATGTTATGTGTAAGGTATATGTTTGGGAAAACTCACTAAACTTTGGCTTATAGTTGTTGGTTTCATGGTTTCAAGTACATTATATGATTGGGGTAAGGCGAAGACGTGATCTTACACACCCTCTACTGATATATATGTTTGAGAGATTTCTGATACTCTAGTTTTATGGATTTGTCTTGAAACAATGGTTGATTATATTTTGGTTTTTGGAAATGTTTTACAAAAAATGAAAATTTTTATCAAGATTATTGGGATGTTACAAGTATATTGAAATATTAAAGGACCAATTATGAAGATTTCCCATGTTTGATAGTATTTGCCAAAGAAAACATTATTTAGTATAATAAGGAGTACTAACTTTCCTTAAACTAACTTTAAAAACTTGATTGACATTTTAGAAAGACACAACTGTGAAATTGGTCCTTATGGCTTGCAAAAAACTGTGGATATAGTCCAAAAAGTTTCGAACTTGCATGGAAGGTCCAAAATTCAAAAAATTTCGTGGTTTGGTCTTGAAAAGTTGAAAGGAAAATTTTTCCCTTTTCAATTTTTTTTTTTTTTTTGCATTTTTTAAATACATTGTGAATTTAGTAAAAAAACATATAAATAAAGGGTCTACCCCACCCCATAGACCACCATTAAAGCTCATATCTCCTATCATTATACCCCCTTCTCTCCCCCCCCCCCCCTTTTTTCTCTCTCTCTCTCATCTTCTTCTTCCTCTACTTTAATCTTCTTCTTCCTTTACATGCAAATTTGATGACATCTGTATCTATATGCTTAACAGAGGAGACGACCATCAGATATGTTCGTCGGAGAGTCATAACCCTTACCCCATCTACTATCCACCCTAATGGTAGCCTCTCTCACTCACTCACTCTCTATATCTCTCAACACAAACTTTTAACAAAGATCATATACCCCTCTCTTATACTCGTTTATTTCATCTGTATCATTCCTTAGATCAATTCCCAAAAAATTGTTCTATGTCTGAATACTATATGTTCTCCAATAAAAATGTCATCAAAATAAACAATTGATCTATCTTTGACATCGAATTCCAGGTAATTAGAACTATTTCGAAGCTCCATTTCAATTCAAGTATCATTATCCACCGATTTAAACCAAATCAAAAATCAATTTTGGTTCAATCCCATCTTCAAACTAAATTAAAAATATCACCCTATCTCTATCTCCATTTAAACTTGTTTATCCCTATCGACGAACACATCTCGTTCAACCAAATCGAAATCAATTAAACCCACTTTTGATTATCATCCAAAAATTCATCACTTTCAAAAGATTTTCATATGAATATTGTGCGTGCAGGGCATCATCTATGAAATACAAAAAGCAACTGAGATTATCCTAAAATCAATATATACAAAAATATTGACAACATATTTTAGGATTATTATCTTAGATTAAAACGACAATAAGAATTAAATTAAGAATCGAACACAGGAAATCATGAATGAAGAACACGGGATAGGAAAATTATAAAAGTATCAATGATGAACTGATACAACCATAGGGAAAAAATCAATTCATGAAAATAATATTGTTAGCTTAATTGATTGAGCAGATGAGATTAATTTTTAAATCTCAACATAGAAAAAATCTGGTGATAAAAATAGGATATGAGGCTTGAAGAACACTTCATGATGATGGTTGGGAAAAATGGTAAATAAAGATAGTGTAGGGTCTAAAATCGGACCAGGCGAAAATCGAAGCAGGAGGAGGAGCCACCAATGTCTTCTTCATCTTTTGTAGGAAGCAGAAGTTCAAATCGAAGAGTGATGAATCGACTGAGAAGCAGGTGCTATGGCGGTGATCCCGTTGGAAAATGGACTTCGTGGACTCCCTTTAACCCAGGAAGAAGGTTTATAGGTTGCCCAAATTACCAGGATGCACTTAAAGACTGCAAGTTCTTACAATGGGTGGATCCTCCTTTACCAAATCAGTGGTATGCAAATCTCATACTAGAATTTCACAACAATGTTAATTTGGAGAACAATGCAATTTTCGGGGACTGTGGACAACAACAAGCTGAAGGGAACTTTTTTGAGGACATTGTGGAACAAATAGTGGCACAACCACCAGTGGCAAATCAACCTGCAGAAGGAGTGGCCATTCAAGTCCAAAATGGAGAAGAAGGTGGAAAATGGAAATCTTTTTTTTATGTGTTCATGGTTTCTTTTGTTTTTGTGTTGGTGATGTTGAAGGATTTGTAGGATAGACAGAAGATGTATGGAAAATAGTGTGTTGGTGTCTTTTATGTGTTTTGGTGTCTTTTAGGATAGACAGAAGATGTATGGAAATCATGTTGTGTCCTTTTGTCAAGTGAAATGAATTAACAAGTTTATGTTTATGTATGAGTCATAAGTGCTTCGAATGTAATCATGAGTGAAAATAATGGAATGAAACAATGAATGGAATGAAACATGAATGGAATCATTAATTAATTGAATCAATAAACAATGGAATGAATATAGAATATAATCAAACATGTTTAATAAACAATGGAATCAATAATGATTGGAATCATTTATGACTGGAATCATGCATGACCAGAATCAAGTATGGTTGGAATCATGCATGACCGGAATCAATTATGGCAGGAATCAAACATGGTTGTAATCAATTAACATACACAATAGAATCAAATCAAACACAACATAAACATACACAAGTTAATCAAGGTAAAGATGCATTAACCATGTTATTCATAGAACATGTAATATTAACCAAAAGTTTGTACAAAACATAATCAAGGGGCCCAAAGCCTATACTTTATATGGCTATCAACAAAAGGAGCTATCAACAAAAGGGGCTATCAACGGTTGCCCAAAGCCAAAAACTTTATACATGTTCTTCACAAAAGGATGGGTTAGAAACACCCTAATCTAGACTAAGTGGGTTGGATGAACTCATCCCCTTCCCATGTTTGACAACCACCAATTTCTTCAATTGAATTTTTGTTATCCTCTCTGAAGTCTTCCTCTTTCTCAGTTTTGGCCTCCTGCCCATGTCCTCCACAACCAGGCCCTCTTGGTCTATACCTTCTTGTTCCATGCCCTCCTCACCTATGCCATTCTCATTGATTCCCTCCTGATCTAACCCTTGTGCACCCATTCCATCCTGATTCATGCCCTCTTTATCCATAACTTCTTGTTCCATGTCCTCCTCACCTATGTCATTCTCATTGATTCCCTCCTGATCCAACCCTTGTGCACCCATTCCATCCTGATTCATGCCCTCTTGATCCATAACTTCTTGTTCCATGCCCACCTCACCTATGCCATTCTCATTGATTCCCTCCTGATCTAACCCTTGTGCACCCATTCCATCCTGATTCATGCCCTCTTGATCCATACCTTCTTGTTCTCTACCCATATCCTCTTCAATGATTCCCTCTGGACCCATACCATCCTGATTCATACCTTCTTGTTCCATGCCCTCCTCATCCATACCCTCCTCTTCATTCTCAGTCAAAGTTTCTACAGTTAATTGGCTAGGAAATTCAAAACCCTGCAACAAGCATATCAATATAGGGTTAGGCATACTAAACACAATAAACTAAAATTATGTTGCTAAACCATACCTGTGATATATTAAGATCCACAGGTACATGTTTTAGACCCTCAAATTCATATAATTCTTCCTCATTGATTCCAAGACATTCCAAAATCTCTTGTGTAGTGTAATTCGACTGTCTCATGAAATCAATATCACTCTTTACATCCACTCTTATTTCATCATCAACTTCAAGACTCTCCATATCTTTTGCCTCTTCATTATCACTCTCAACAGTAGGAGTCACCACATTTTCTTCATCAAGATTAGAAGTTACCTCACCAAATTTGGTATTCCCACTACCTCTCTTGCCTCTTCCTCCAGATCCCCTACCACCACCTCTCTTCCCTCTTCTACCATATCCAGTACCCCCACCTCTATCACCTCTTCTAGATCCTATCCAGTTAGTCAAATCAGGATCCAATTTGGGTCTGCCTATTTTCTTTTTAGGTTTTGGCTCAGGTACAACCTTTGGATTTTTGCAAGAAGCTTTATTATGTCCCCTTTGAAGATAATTCTTGCATTGTACAGTTCTTCCCTTGTTAGACACTTGGGGGTACTTGTCTTCATGCTCAGATACATGTCTCCTTCTTTTGACATTGGGTCGTCCTGGCATCCTCCTAGCTGTAGGTGGAAGGGGCTTGGTATAGCCAGTTTCTTCCCACAAGTTACTTCCATTGATTGGAAGTATGTTAGACTGATATGTAGCCATGTAATTACTCTTGTTGAACCAAGTGCTAATGAATTCCTTTGGATCTTGGTTGGTGTATAAGATTGCTACCTGGGCATGCACACAAGGTATCCCTGCTATATCCCACAGTCTGCAACTACAGTAATGGTGTTCTGAATCAACTCCATAACTTTGAAATCCATTCCTAATTTCATATGAATTAACACCACTTGGCACTGCATACCAAGTCCTACAAATATAAAAATTTATGTTATTATAAATGTAATAACAGTAAATTAAAAAGCTACATGTATATATGAAATACAAAATATACCTTATATCCTCAGCAAATTCCTCCATCTTTAGAAGTGTTGCTTCACACACATCACCTTCTAATTTATGTGCTTCCTCTCTTAAGTTGTAGAACCTTTCCATCATGTAGAGTCTTATTTCTTCAAGCATAGCCAAAAGAGGCTTTTTTCTAGCATCTACAATGACTGCATTAAAACACTCAGTTATCCCATTCTCTACAGACTCACATGCCAAACCACTACCAAAAAATGCCCTGCACCATGTATGAGGTTCTCTAGCCATAAGATGATCATATGCACCTTCACTTAAAGTCTTGATCCTATCCATGTTTATCTTGAAATCACCTTCTGTTGTAGATTTTTCAGTTGCCCAAAACATGTTTCTGAATTGTATCCCACTATACACTTTCCTAAAATTGGCATAAATATGCCTAACACATTGTCTGTGCTCTACATGGGGTAGAATATCCTTTGTTGCTTCAACAAGACCCTAGGAAATGAAAAAATATATTAGTAACTATTATTAAAAACTATAATAGATGATATAAATTAGATGAAATTGTCATTACCTTGTGTTGATCACTAATGACACATAATCCTCTGCCAGCATCCAATGAAAGATCTTCACTAACTAGTTCCAAGAACCATGTCCAATTAACCTTGTTTTCAACCTCCACAACAGCCCATGCTATAGGGTAAATTTGATTGCAGTTAGTAACTCACCCTTGCATTATCCCTTTAAAAAACAACCATCCAACCCTATAACCCTACGACATCCTATCTTCCACCCATCTTTGATTGCTTTAAAGCACACATAGATTCTATGAAAAGTTGTAGTCTGATCAGGGTTAATATTAACATAAATCCTAACTGTGCTACCTGGATTGGACCTCATCAGTTCATGTCCATAATCCCACACTCTTGGCGACTATGGAGTTAGTGCACGTTGAGTAAACCTTGGCGACTATAGAGTTAGCACTTGTTGAGTAAGCCTCGGCGACTATGGAGTTAGCGCTTGTTAAGTGAACTTTGGTGACTATGGAGTTAGCGCCAGATAACTATGGATTTAGTACTTGATAAATAAGCTTTGGCAGCAATGGAATTCGTGCCAAATTCCTTACGCATAAATGAATGAAGGATAGTTTGTTCTTAGGATAAAACCTTAAGGAGATAATGGGGATGGATAATTAGGTTGATTGTTTGCTGATTACATATAATAATTATATTATTGTGGGTTGAAAACCCTATATGCTCACCAGGCTCGCAAGCCTAACCTACTCAGTTTTCTTTACATTACAGGTGATGGCACAAGAGTATAAGTTGGTGGACTTGACGAGAGATTTTGGATTATAGATCAGTAGTCATAAATAACTGTTTTAAGATTTATTTTATATTGTTTATGCTTTTGGTCTGTATCGAACATGACATCCCAAGGTTTTATTATTTAATGAAAATACATTCTCTTTGAGAAATGTTTTGATAAATTTTATCATATTTTATTTTGGGAACAAATTCCGCAACTCTTTTAATCAAAAGATTACTCTGATTTTATAAAACAAAGCATAAACAAATCGGTCTTTTCTGGCCGTGAAATTGGGGATGTCACAGTTGGTATCAGAGCATTAGTTTAAGCGAACTAGGAATATGGATTTATTTCTAGACTTAAACTTAGAATGCTAAGCAATGATTGTGAGTTGAGTGTGTCCATTATATTTTAGGTAGTACACCTAAATTGACACAGGCACTATTTTATTTTAGGAAAATTGCCTAAAATGCTATTATGTGCTAATTGTTATATGTTTTCCATATATGATGTTAATTGTTCGGATCTATGGTCTGTTGCCGACCGGATCTGGAAACCTTATGTGTTTAGGATTCTAAGTGTGCATCTACGATATTAGAACTAACATGTAAACTTTTCGGAGTGATAAGGATGATTTGAATATCTATCGTGACTAAGGATCTAATTTCACCTTATTCGGTGTATAGATCAAAAATGGTGAGAACGAAGAGTGGAGTTGGAAATGCTGATGAAAACAGGAATCAAATACCAGTAATTGAACAAATACCTGTTGTAGCAGCAGTGTCTGAACCAATAACAATGACCGGAGTTCAAGTGATGATCCAGGCAATGTTGAATAATCAGATGGAAGAAACCAGACGTCTGATCAGGCAGAATCGCGAGGAATTGTCAATTCAAGTTGAAGAGCCCGAAGTAAATGGAGGGCAGTCTGAAGGAGGAAACTACAGTGGGACCGATGGTCAAGCCAACCCACCAATAGTTCGCCAAAACAACCAGGATAGAGGAAATGATGGACGTGGATGCAAGTACAAGGATTTCATGGCATCCAAACCACCATGTCTTTCTGGGAGCCCGACACCGGTGTAAGTCATGGACTGGATCTCCGAAATGGAGACAATGTTTGAAAGTTGCGAGTGTAGCAATAGACAGAAGACCGCTCTTGCAATCCCTCTGTTAAAATCTGGAGTATTGAGCTGGTGGAAGTTACTGGCTGGTTCGATGCCCAAGGGGGAAGCTAGCAAGATGTCTTGGGAAGAATTCGTGGTGCAACTGAAATTGCAATACTGCTCTGAGCAAGATCTTCTGGAAATCAACAATGAGTTCCAGAATCTGAAGAAAGGAAAATTGAGTGTTACTGAATACGCTACGAGCTTTACGGAGAAGATGAAGCTTATTCCACGCCTAATTCCAACTGAGCTTTCCAAGGTCAACAAGTTTGCTAATGGATTACCAGCGGACTTTGGTCCGATAGTCAAACAAGCAACCACTCTGAAAGCCGCCATCTGGGCAGCCAAGAATGTTGAGGCCCAAATAAAAGAAAAGGGTCTGGAAAGAGCTGAAGTTGGAGAGAAAAGGAAGCGTGAAGGATCTTCAATAATCGACAAAGAAAGTAAATTCTCGAAATCTGGGGGAAGAGATGAAGCTAAGTGGTGTGAGAAGTGTAAGAAGAAACACTTCGGGAAATGTAGCGAGGAGATGACTTGATACAAATGTGGGAAGACAGGGAACTATGCCAACAAGTGCGCACCTATCAAGAAGGTGTGCTATAGGTGTAACGAAGAAGGTCATATTTCTAAAGACTGCCCACAGAAAAACACGCCTCCACAGCCAAGGGCATTCAACATGTTCCTCAACGAAGCAAAAAAGGATGGGAGGATTAAAAGATGAAGACTTCATATTAATATATATAAAGTCTGTATCAGGAAGCATAGCCTGTTAGAGGCATAGTATAGGGTGAACTTGAACTTTTGTGTAATAGTTTCAAGATTTAATATAAACCCTAGTTTAGTTATCTGATGTGTTGAATGATTATATGATTTATGTATGGTGACTTGGTTAACTGCGAGACAATACTTGGGACGAGTATGAGTAGGTGTGAATGGTAGTAGAGATCTATACTACCGGAAGCACAGGACTCGCACTTGAATTAGGGAAAGTCGCAAGGTTACAAAGAAGCTAGTAATTGATTTCGTTTTATTCAAGTTTGTCATTACCCTTGTTTCGGTAATGGCTAGTGGGATGATGGTTATTCCGACCCTAGTGGTCATATTAAATTGAGTCCGACTACGATGAGAGGTCATCGGGACTCGACCCATCAGTTAGTTAAAATAGATAAATGAATGTATTTACCCTAAGAAGAAGAAGGAGTCCACAATAAGGATTTATTTTTGTAACTTTAAGATTTCGATTGAAAGTCCAACATAGTACGAAGAGTATATGCAGGATTGAGCATCAAGGTTATTACTTAGGATGGAGAGATAACTTATGGAGTCAGTATACAAATCCTATTTCGTTGATGATTCCGGGACGTAATCATCCTAAGGGGGAGATAATTGTAACGCTTGTAGATTCAGGCTAGTCAATTTAGAGACAATAAGCGTCAAAAATGACTTTTTGATAGAAGATTATTTAGGATGAATAATCCTAACTAAGTTGTAGTATATGTTACAAGGTTTCCGTGCATATAAAGAACGCCAAAATCCGAGTTATAACGAAGAAGTTACGACTTGTTAAAGTTTCGCGACAGAAACGGCACAACGCTGAATGACGTAAAAAGTGAATTTACGTTAGAGTAGAATCGAAGATCTCGTTGTTATTAGCGAAACGACGAAAAGTTAGGCAAGAACGGACGTCGGACGAAGAAGTTATGAATTTATAATGAGATTTTCTATCCCGACCTATTAAAAATAAATAATAAAAATAAAAGTCAAAATTAGCCGACGGAATCTAAACGCCTGTACGCCCCGCGTACTCCGAGGCTCCAGCCTCCTATAAAAAGGATGCGAGGGCAGTCGGTTCTTTTGTTCATTTTCTCTATTCTCTCTCCCGTTTTGCCTCGATTTGCGTGCCAGAAATACCTCGAAGCTCCGGTATTATTCTCGAGCCCCGAAGCAAGTCCCGAGATCCCGAAGATCCCGAGAAGTGCGGTTCCCGAGCCGAAGCTCTGCCCGCGAGAAGTTCGATTTTTGTGGAGATCTTCCAGATCTACCGAAGAATACTACTTCTGCAAGTCGTAGTGCTGTCTGATCATCTTCTGATCAAGTGAGTGTATACTACCTTTCATAAACACGATAATAATACAAGTATGGTTTGAGTGTATTAAGTTTATTGTTGTTTATATGTGTGAGTGTGTAGTTACTTTCTTCTAACACATAAATATGACGTATTTGCTATGAAATACATGCTATGTGTTTATATGTTATTTGTCTATTTGAGATGGGCATGGAAATTGGAGTTTTATACAGGTGTTAAATGATTTAAACTGTGTAAGTATTTATCTCTACAAATTTGTTGGGTAGAACATAGGTAGATGGAATAATTGGTGACTATGGAGTTAGCGCCTATTGTATAAACCTTGGCGACTATGGAGTTAGCGCACGTTGAGTAAACCTTGGTGACTATGGAGTTAGCGCACTTTGAGTAAACTTTGGCGACTATGGAGTTAGCTCTTGTTGAGTAAGCCTTGACGACTATGGAGTTAGCGCTTGTTAAGTGAACTTTGGTGACTATGGAGTTAGTGCCAGATAATTATGGATTTAGTACTTGATAAATAAGCTTTGGCAGCAATGGAATTCGTGCCAAATTCCTTACGCATAAATGAATGAAGGATAGTTGGTTCTTAGGATAAAACCTTAAGGAGATAATGGGGATGGGTAATTGGGTTGATTGTTTGCTGATTACATATAATAATTATATTATTGTGGGTTGAAAACCCTATATGCTCATCAGGCTTCCAAGCCTGACCTACTCAGTTTTCTTTACATTACAGGTGATGGCACAAGAGTATAAGTTGGTGGACTTGACGAGAGATTTTGGATTATAGATCAGTAGTCATAAATAACTGTTGTAAGATTTATTTTATATTGTTTATACTTTTGGTCTGTATCAAACATGACATCCCAATGTTTTATTATTTAATGAAAATACATTCTCTTTGAGAAATGTTTTGATAAATTTTATCATATTTTATTTTGGGAACAAATTCCGCAACTCTTTTAATCCAAAGATTACTCTGATTTTATAAAACAAAACATAAACAAATCGGTCTTTTCTAGCCGTGAAATTGGGGACGTCACATCTTTGCATCTTGAAACTGATTTGGTTTTTACAAAATCATCAACTTGAACGTCGATTGTGTCAGACTCAAAGACTTCATCCATCGCGAAAGGACACGAGCAGAATTGATTGATCGATTTGTCGGGAATAAAGGAGACGAGAAAAAAAAGTTTTCAAAGAAAACCTAAATTAATGAGGTCAAGGATACAGTCGATGCCATATAGTCTTCTTTAACCAGGAAAACAAGGGTCACCGGATGATAAGGACTAAATTGTCCGGTTTATCCAGTTTATTGGATTTTTTCATTTAAAAAAAAAAAAAATAGGACTTCTTTAAAACCTTTTCCAAAATACAGAAATTTTACTGTAGTTATCCTTTTGGATCCCATCTGTAGTTTTTGGCAAATTGTAAGGACCAAGTTTGAAGTTTTGTCTTTCAGAAAAGATCAATGACCATTTCGTAGTTTAACGAATGTATTACGGCGTCGTTTGACATCTTCTTGTAATGTTTTCCACCTCCTTCATCGTGAAATAAAACGAGAATTCACTCCATCTGCAACATCTTGAGAGAGAAAGAGAGAGCTCCAAAAATGGAGGATTTCGGTGGCGCATTCGGTACGGAAGGAGGAGAGGGGATTCAGGAGGCTACGTCTCAAAACAACGACAGTTACGACACGGGCCAAAACTACGGGTTCGAAGGCCCTCCTGTCGATGACCTTAACAACGTACTCGACGTTCCTCATCCGCCTTCCTATCATCAAGATGAAACAACGTATTCTCCTGACAATTTTGGAGGATTCTCTTCAGCGCCCCCCTTCGAACCAGAATCAAATGGCAATTCTAAGCCGTACGGCTTAGGAACTGATACTGAAGGCATATTCACATCTTCTGGTAATGGTGATGCCGGTGACAGCGGGCCGCTGCTTCCTGATCCTGGCCAAATGCGTGAGGAAGGTGCTGCGTTTCGCGAGTGGCGTCGGTAATTTTGACATATTTGCTTATTATTTTGTTTCCTATCTCCCCCCCCTCTCGTGTTCGGAAATATGTGCGATGACGTTTTATAGTCTTTACTGACATACATACGTTACTCAGATCATATTATGTAGATCTTGATCTGCTATCTCCATGTTTGGTTGCTAATTCGTTCGAATTCTATGAACATTTGTTAGACAAAGTAATGCTTGATTGAATGATGATTCTAGAGAAAACGTTTTCTTTGTTGTTCTTCGTATATCTTAATATGCATGCAAAGTGTTCGACTGTATGTCTTTTTAGCTAAACCACGTTCTTGATTGCATTGGTGTTTCAGATTAGCAGGCAATTCAACGACCCTTTTGAATCTTAGTCAATGTGAAACTATATGGGTACCGAATTGTGTGATTATGACTTATAATTTTGTACTAGAATAATGTCCATAGTCACACATATACAAAACATCTATCCAGTTCTAGCATTGTGTCGTTAGTTTTTTTTTTTCTCTGAAGGCAAGGTACTTTGAAAATTTTACCTAATTACAGCAGTGAAAATGTTTTGTGTTTGGATGTTATTGCACGTTGTGTTTTTTTTTTCTGCATTTTGAGGTTTATTTATTTATGTGTGTAGCCAAAATGCTATTAATCTGGAGGAAAAGGAAAAGAAGGAAAGGGAAATGCGGAATCAGCTTATTTCTGAAGCTGATGAATTCAAACGAGCTTTCATTGAGAAAAGGCAGAAGAATAGAGAAACCAACACAGCTCAAAACAGAGAACGAGAAAAGGTATCATATAATTATGTATGAATATGACGGTATTTTTCGCATTACAATTTTTATTATTTCTCCAAATCTGTTTATTCTTACATTACGCAAATTACTATAAATAGAAAATTACTTTTACTTCATTCTCGTTGCATTATATATACAAATAGCATTATATTTTTCAGCATTCTATCAGTTTCGCCACTTAATTATTTTCTTCAAATTAAGAAAACAGCTTTTTCCTTCTTGGGAGCTTTCACCATGTTTATTGATCTAGCCACTTTATTCTATTCAGTAGTAATTAAATCATTATAATTTTGTGAAAAGAAATGCTTGTATGTGGTTTCCCTTTTTAGCAAAAACCAATAATTCTATTTTTGTTCAGCTATACTTGATCAACCAAGAGAAGTTTCATAAAGAAGCAGATCAACAATATTGGAAAGCGATATCAGAGCTCATACCACGTGAGGTAGCCAACATTGACAAAAGAAGAGCAAGAAAAGACAAAGAAGACGAAAAGAAACCGGGAATTGTGGTAATTCAGGGCCCAAAACCCGGAAAACCAACCGATCTTTCTAGAATGAGACAACTTTTTATGAATTTAAAGCAAAATCCTCCTTCCCACATGTTACCTTCCAAAAAAGATTCCAAAGATGATTCTAAGCAAAATGCTATGAATTCCAACAAGAGCGTTCCTGATTCCAATTCCAATTCCAATGTTTCTGGTGCAATTGAAAAACCGATGGAATCGGCCCCAAATGTGTGATTGATAACTACACATAAGTATTTTTTTTTTTTCTGTTATGTTTGTTTTTTGGCTTGAAAACTCGATTTCTAGCCCCAAAAAACCAATTTTGTTTGGTTTTCTATCGGATTTTTAGGTTCTACTACATTGGGTTTTTTTTTTTTTTTTCCGGCTTTTTATTTTGATAAAGCGATAATAATAGCAATAGTATATATGGACTTGGTAGAGTCAAAATCAATGGAGTCATGAATAAGATATTTGTTAAATTTATAAAACATATGGTTTTTTGAATTTTGGTTTTAACTCGATGGGTTTTAGAGTTATTGAGAAGTGTGCTGTAACATGTAAGCGTCTATATGACAATTGAAGCTTAATGTATCTTCAAGTAAGGTGTTGGACTTATTTCATTGTGAGGTTTTAGTCATTTCGACGAGACTTGTGAAATATAATAATCATATCATGTATAGTTTCTGTAAGCATTTGAAAATATATATGTTACTTTTAACTAAATATACTATTTTGTTTTACTTGGGGTTTTTAACTAATATAATTTACAAGGGTTTTAGTATTGGTTTAAACAAAAATGTTTATAAGACAACTTAATAATAAAATCAAGTTGTTTTCTACTAAAGGATTTAAAAAAATCATGATCAAAAATAAAATAATTTAAAAAATATATTATTGTATTACCAAAGAACTTAATTATTGATGTCGACGAAAGTGGGAAACGATGTGCACCAAGGAATAACTCTAGACACACGTGATATGTCGATAGCTGATATTAAGAGTAAACTACAGAAATGGTCCTTGTCGTTTGTTTGAATTCTCAATTTTGTTCCAAAGTTTAAAATTTAATAGGTTATAAGTTTGTAAAAATTACATTGTAGGTCCTTCTTGGTCCATACAAAAAGATCAAATTACCTTCTTTTTTTTTTTAACAAACAGAATTATAAAATATTTTTATTTTTTAAATCAGTTGTCTAAATTATACAAACTCTTATTATTATTATTATTATTATTATTATTATTATTATTATTATTTATTTTTTGCTTTATTCATTTGTCTTTGTTTTTGTGATTTAAAAATCTTTTAACATTTTGACGTTTTATTTAGAAATAATTTTTAATGTTTTTTTTTTTTTTACTTTTGTTCGTTTAAATTATATAATGATTTTTTTGACCTTTTTTTCGAATAAACAAATGAAAACAATAACCCGAACATGAACAAAAAGTATCGTTCGTTTAATTAAACGAACGAACATTATCAATGGTGTTTTTCGTTCATTTATGTTCGTGAACGTTCATTTATTATGTCTGTTCATGTTCATTTAATTTATTTATATTCATCTTTGTTCATTTTTTTGATACATTATCATATTATATGCTCGTTTATATTTATATATTCTTTCAATTGTGTTTGTTTATCTTTTTTTCCGTTTATGTTCGATCATTTATGTTCGTTTAGTATGTTCACGAACATAAGCGAACGAACATAAACAAGATAATTTGTTAAACAAAAAAACATGAAAAAAAATCGCGTTCGTTTATCTGTTCTTGTTCGTTTGTTTGTTCGGCTAACTTAAATGCACGAACACAAATATAAACAAACACTGCATGTTTGTTTGTTCGTTCGTGCTCGTTTATTTTATAAACAAACATGTGGTTTTGTTTATCTTCATGTTTGTTCATTTAAGTTTTGCGACAAACAAACGAACACAAACAGATAAAATAATGAGATTTTCTTTTTCATGTTCGTGTTCGTTCGTTTAACAAATTGTCTTGTTCATGTTCGTTCGTTTATGTTTGTGAACATACTAAACGAACATAAACGGACAAAGATAAACAAACACAATTGGACATATATGAACATAAACGAACATATAATATGGTAATACTATAAAAAAAATTTTCACCATAAATGAATATAAATAAATTAAATGAACGAATATAAATGAACGTAAAGGAACATCATAAACGAATGTTCACGAATATAAATGAACGAATGAGACCATTGTTCATGTTCGTTTATTTAACTAAATGAACGATAATTTATGTTCATGTTTGGATTATTGTTTTTATTTGTTTATTCGAAAAAAAAAAGTTTAAAAAATCATTATATAATTTAAACGAACAAAATGTAAATAAAAAAAACAACATTAAAAATATATATTTAATTAAAAATAAAAAATATTAAAAGATTTTAAAACCACAAAAACAAAGATTAATAACAAAAACAAAAATAAATAAATAAATAATAATAATAATAATAACTTAGATAATTGATTTAAAAAATAAAAATAATTTTATGAATAATTTATATTAATTCTATTAAATTGTTAAAAGGAAACTTAGAGTATAATTTTCACAAACCACAGGGATTTTATTTATCAAATTTTAAATTTACAAATCAAAACTAAAAATTCAACCAAAGCACAAGGACTATTTCTGTAGCTTACTCCGATATCAGTTTTGAGGTTATGGATATGCTTTGAAAATAAGTACTTATCATATCAAATAATCTAAAGTTGATAATTATAGTATCAAGCAGATTATAACAAATAATATAATAATTAATAATAAAGATTACTCTATCTCACCCCTGTGTGGCGTGGTCTAATATGATTGGACCATGTTCCCTATAAATACTAGTGTCTTCCAATCCTATTCTTCTATCAAAATATCTCAAATATCCCTTTTCTCCATTGTTATATCAAAGCTCCGTTAACAATTTCTCTCGAGTATATCCATTCGAACCTTCAAGAACAACAAAACAACGATGAGTAATCTTGATTCGCTAGTGAAGCAGAAAGGTTATGGTATCAAGAGGTTCTTCAGTAAGGGAGGAAAGTCTATTACATATCCCTTCAAATTAGGCTGGTTCAAGATCACGCACTTTCGCAAATGATTTCTCTATCCATTGTTATGTATTCTGCGTGTGGTTATTTGTGTTTATCTGCTCATGCTCCTGTTTATATTCGATTGATTCTATCGCGATCCGTTTTGGATTTTATACGTCAAGCATATTAGAAAAAATGATTTCCAGTTTCTTCTCCATGTTCATCGCTACTTCCTTTTTTATGTTTAGGGTTTGATTGATAAGTTACTAATGTAATTAGGTTTTGGACATTAATGAAGTTTGAATTTTAAGCTGTTATTGTGGGATTTTGTGGTTTTTGTTTCCATTTATTGTTTTGTATCATTCGATTTGTCATGTAATCGATTTTAAACCCGATAATTTTGATCTTTTAATATATTATGAGTTCGTTGTTGAAGATTTGGATTTGTTCATCAAATGATCGTAAAGGATCACGCGTGATGACGTCAAGCTGTATTGATGACCCAAACATTAAAATTTAAAATATGAGGCACAAAATATATTTTTTGGAACAGCAGCAAAGAAACTAACAAATTAAGACATAATTAGATTTCTTAACCAAGCAATCCAATTTATCATAGCCTAGAGTTTCTTAAAGTGAACCAACTAAACGAAAAGAACGCTCAATAATATTATCAAAAATAAATTGCTTCTTATATTCGGAAAATAACTGAATTTCATTAGATCCAAATAGCCCATAACACTGTCATAAACACCGAACGATATTCAATCTTTCCATCGTGGTAACCGGGCGAGTATCAATCCACTGTAACAAGGAGCACAAAAAAAAATGGATGCACAAAATATTAACTTGATAAAATATTTGTACTAGTGGTGGCAAATCTATAAACGTGAAAGCATATTACATATTGTTATTGTGATTTTCTGTATTTTACCGTTTTTAAAACTTTCGTATACAAAATTGTGATTTAAGTCGCTAAAGGAAACTTTCGTATACAATCATTATAACTAACTGTAACTATACAGTTGGTTATGTATTCGAACACTTCTAACAAGTTCATTACCTAAATGTGTAAAAAAAATTATCCAAATATGAACAAAACGAAATAATTACTGTGATAAATCGATTTGTCATTTTATTAAAATGATCGATAGTTCTTAGAATAGATAAACATGTCTATATATTTGGTATATATTTGTACATGGTTGGTATTTATCCAGTACATATGGTAGGCCACAAGGCATACTTTTCGGATTCTAGATCTCTTTTATATATATATATATATATATATATATATATATATATATATATATATATATATATATATATATATATATATATATATATATATATATATATATATATATATATATATGGAGAATTTCATATATGCCCTTCTTAAACATCAAAATATCATATTTATCCAACATAATTTCTAAATATCATATTTACCCTTCATAAACTTTCTAAATATCATATTTACCCTTCATAAACTTTCTAAATATCATATATATCCTTTTTAAACATCAAAATATCATATATACCCTTCTTAAATATCAAAATATCGTATATGCACTTTTTAAACATCAAAACAATATACTCCATCTACAAAATGATAATAATCAACAACAAAAATTAAATAATCAAAATATACATTCCATAGAAAGGATTAAAAATGAATCTTTTTGTCTGTCAAGAAGCCGACATTCCAACAATTTACAAGTTCACATTCCATTATCATAGATAATATTGTTAAATTTATTTATTAATATAATAATTCTAAGGTATAAAAATGATTATAAAATATAAAAAACATTATAAAAATGATTTGGGTAAATATGATATTTTAAAGGTTTATGAAGGGTAAATATGATATTGAAAAATTAAACTGGATAAATATGATATTTTGAAGTTTAAAAGGGGTATATATGAAATTCTATATATATATATATATATATATATATATATATATATATATATATATATATATATATATATATATATATATATATATGAAAATGATCAAATGAGAACACCTAAAAGATTAAGAAAACAAAAACAAATCTGGTACATTAAATATTTAAAATCTAAAACTGTCATTAATCATTAATTTAAACATGTATATATTTGTACATGGTTGGTATTTATCCTTTACATATCGTAGGCCACAAGGGATACTTTTCGGATTCTTGATCTCTTTTATATATATATATATATATATATATATATATATATATATATATATATATATATATATATATATATATATATATATATATATATATATATATATATATATATATATGAAAATGATCAAATGAGAACACCTAAAAGATTAAGAAAACAAAAACAAATCTGGTACATTAAATATTTAAAATCTAAAACTGTCATTAATCATTAATTTAAACATGTATATATTTGTACATGGTTGGTATTTATCCCTTACATATCGTAGGCCACAAGGGATACTTTTCGGATTCTTGATCTCTTTTATATATATATATATATATATATATATATATATATATATATATATATATATATATATATATATATATATATATATATATATATATATATATATATATAGGGAAATGATCAAATGAGAACACCTAAAAGATTGAGAACGCAAGAACAAATCTGGTACATTAAATATTTAAAATCTAAGGCTGTCATTAATCATTAATTTAAACATAATATTAAATGAATTTAAATTGTTTTTTAATTAAAAAATATATAAAAGGGTATTCAAGTAATTTTATGATGCCATCCATTTTGAATATATCAGGTAAGTTTGACAATTAAAAGAAATCGTTCCTATGTTTTAGTAATCACAGCTAACTTCTTATCTTTAGGAGGATTTGATCGTATCTGCAATGCAAAATATTGTCACAACTAAACATTTATACGACACTCGATTACTACTGTTCATCCGTAAAGAGATTTGTGCATTCAGAAGTCCGTAAAGGGTTGAAGGTGGAGGAATGTCGTCGATCATCAACCGAAGTGGAAGAAGTAAGCTTTCTAATCTTTTTTGAATGTCGATTGAGTGGAAAACGGGTGTAGTAGTGGGTTTAGTTTTTCTTAATGTCTACATTTTAACGATTCTTAAAACCCTAGAATTAGGTTTTTTCGTTTTTTCTTTATATCATCTATTATGAACTGTAGTGACTCTAAATCGTTGATGGTTGTTGATTTAAAGTTTGTATTTTACAAATAAAATGTTGGTGTCTGTGAATGTTTAAATGAAAATGGTAATTGTAGACGAGTTTCGATGTTATGGTTGTCTGATATGGAATGTATTTAAGATTAATCATTTATGATTGTGATTGAAAGTTTTAAGATGCAGATACATGTGTAGTCGTAGTCGACTACTTTGAACTGAAGTACGATTAGAAATTACTCTGTTCTTGGGTATGTGTTTGATTGAGTTTGTGTTTAGTAGGGATAATTTATGATTATTTTAGTTGTTAATGATTCAATTCTAAGTTATAAATGAGTAAGGTATCTTAATTCTACTATTAGGTAGAAAGAAAAGCGAGAGGATATTTGTAACATCCCAAAAATTATGGACTAAAAATTTCATTTTCTTAATGTGTACATTTTAACAATTCTTAAAACCCTAGAATTAGGTTTTTTCGTTTTTTTTCTTTATATCATCTATTATGAACTATAGTGACTCTAAATCGTTGATGATTGTTGATTTAAAGTTTGTATTTTACGAATAAAATGTTGGTGTATGTGAATGTTTAAATGAAAATGGTAATTGTAGACGAGTTTCGATGTTATGGTAGTCTGATATGGAATGTATTTAAGATTAATCGCTTATGATTGTGATTGAAAGTTTTAAGATGCAAATACATGTGTAGTCGTAGTCGACTACTTTGAACTGAAGCACGATTACGAAAACCCAAAAATTAGGGGCTTTTTTTACTTTTTTTTCAGAGTCGTATTATTGAATGGCAAAGTAAGTAGATTATCAGTAGGATAAGAGGAGTAGTTGATATTAGTATTCGATTTTGAATGGTGTTTAATAACAAAAGAATAAGGAAGGGTATAAATGTCTTCACTATTGATTATTTGTAAAATCTGATTGTTTGTGCTACAGAAATACTTTTCTAGTATTAATCCTTGTTGTTGGTTATATATTATGTAGATTGTTAAAGGCATATTCGGTTGTGAATGAGTACTGTATTGAGTATGTATGTGGTTTTGATCATGTACATGATGTAGTAAGTAATGAATAATGGTGTAGGAGTCCCTACTGGTTTTTGTGACTAACTTAATTACACTGTTTGTTAAGTGATGATTATTATAGAAATTACTCTATTCTTGGGTATGTGTTTGATTGAGTTTGTGTTTAGTAGGGATAATTTATGATTATTTTAATTGTTAATGATTCAATTCTGAGTTATAAATGAGTAAGGTATTTTAATTCTACTATTAGGTAGAAAGAAAAGCGAGAGGATATTTGTAACATCCCAAAAATTATGGACTAAAATTTCATTTTTAGTTAAGTGATTTGCAAAAACGTTAGTAACAAAATATCGTTCAATCATATCATTTAATAAAACATGTCCCGTGTTTGTAAACCAGAACGTAAACCATAATAATATCATAGTACAAATCCCAAAATGTCTCATAGTGCGGAAAACAAGAGTGTGTCTGTGATATGCTGCTACCGCGCCAGCTCCTTCCCCTTAGCTGAAGAGGTACCTGAAACAACAACTAAAAACCGTAAGCACGAAGCTTAGTGAGTTCCCCCATTGTACCGCATACCAAATAACCACATAACATACAAATATTGTCAGGCATATCTAGGTGCCCGACCTACCCCTTCGGTCCTCTCGACCGGATACTGACTAGCATATCTGGGTGTTGGTCTCCCCTTCGGTCCTTTCAACCGGATAATGACTAGCATATTTGGGTGCTGGTCTCCCCTTCGATCCTTTCGATCGGATACTGACTAGCATATCTAGGTGTTGGTCTCCCCTTCGGTCCTTTCGACCGGATATTGACTAGCATACATGGGTGCTGGTCTCCCCTTCGGTCCTTTCGACTGGATGCTGGGGACTACTTCACCCCTACCACTACCACATAACATGTATCACATAATCTATTCAGCATGGATGGGTATGACTGCCCCTTCGTCCCTATCGACCGGTAACCTGGGGACTATCTCCCCTACTATCACTAGCACATAGCATCATATCATACAAACACATAAACATAACACAGGTAGTAGCAACCCTAGATGAATATCACAGAGACAATCATCTAATCATACAATTCCTACTAGTGGGTCGGCATTGTGGCCTTAGATGAATATCACAGAGACAATCATCTAACACGAGGAGCGGTACGATCATGCCTTTGCCTTGCCACGGTCTCCTGAAGAACCTGAAAAACATTAAACCACAACTGTAAGCCTGAAAGCTTAGTGAGATACCCCCAAAATACCAACCACATATTCCAAACACACATAACATGCTATATCATAACAAATCACAGAACAGCCATGCATATCGGGTCTACTGTGTGACTGGTCCGCCGTGTCGGGCCTTCAGCCCACCGTGTCCACCCTCCGAGTCTAGTCATGTCCCTTGAGTCTACAGTGTGGTCGGTCCGCCCACACCGGGCCTTCAACCCACCTGGTCCACTCTCTGAGTCTACAACATGACTGGTCTGCCCGCATCGGGCCTTCAGTCGGCCTGGTCCACTCTCCGAGCCTCGGCATATCTGGTTCGCCCTCGTGGGGCCTACAGCCTATCTGGACCGCTCGCTGGGCCTTCGGAATAACCGGTCCGCCCTGGGTATGTTGGCCTACAGCACAAAGCAGGTCCCACCTCAACCCAACCCCAGTCAAACAACCATGTGCACATAAACATACAATCATATAACAATTCACATTTAATCAAACCGATCTAGCAGATCACGTAACACGACATACTCTAAGCAGGATACCGACCTAATCGATCACTAGCATATCATCACCCTATATACCAGGATACCGACCTTAACCAGGTCTCTAACATATACCATCCTAACTACCATGATGCAACATAGTAAAACAGCAACATAACAATAATACCCGGATTACAATCCGATAAAGGGTCGACCTTGGTGCCTTAGACCCTATTGATATAGTGAGGATAACTCACCTTGCAACTACTGACTGAAAAGATAAGATCACGCTGCTCCAACCTCCGACACGAACTCCACCCCTGATAAAGCCGAAAGACTAAACCTAATAAATACCACAAAATACCAAAATGCCCTTAGAAGTCAACTGGTCAACTCTTGATCAAAGTTAAAGTCAAAGTCAACCTCCTGGCTGACTCTACTCGCCAAGTCAGTCTGCTGACTCGCCGAGTCCTCCAACACTAAAAAGTCCCATCTCAACTCACTGAGTCATCCCTTGACTCACCGATTCTTAGCTTAACCAGGAAAGGCTAAGACCTCAAGACCAGACTCGCCAAGTCCAAGAACAGACTCGCCGAGTCCAAGGCTATCTTCAACCAACTCGCTGAGTTGTTCTTCCAACTCGTCGAGTTCTTGCCCACCTTCAAGCAACTCGTCGAGTACACCCTTGTGACTCGCCGAGTACCACTAGCTTTTAACCCATACAGAAGCCTTCCAGGCCATGTAGTCGATCCAAAACGTAGATCTACCCTTCTATAACCCATCCATCACGTAAAGTGGCAAACTTTACGTGAATCCAAAGAGATCTAGGCATTTTACACTCTAGGGCTAGGGTTTGGGACAAGATGACTTCATCAAACACTCAAGAACAGAGACTTTCATGCACTCTAGACCTTCTCCATTCCAGATCTGAGGTAACAACCTCAGATCTAACCTTCAAACTCGAAATACCACAAGCTAAACTTTCCATACATTCCAAGATGATGAATCTAGATGAATAACAGCCCAAGAAACGAAGTAATACCTCAAAAGGAAGCCCCAATAGAAAAGAAATCTGATTCTTAGCAAAGCCCCTTGCTCCAAGCCACCTATCTCTCCAAGATCTCCTCCAAAATCTCTTCTCCAAGGTTTAAATGCACTCAAATCCCTCACAATCGCATCTTAGGGTTTTCTGGACTTCAATAGAGGGTAAAGAGGCTGGGGAGAGGGTATAATGTCCTTTATATAGGGCTCATCCCCCGAATTTAGGGTTTTCTCCACTCAGCACCTACTCACCAAGTCCAACCTCCGACTCGCCGAGTTGGCCACTTAACACGCGACCAGAGTTGCGACCCTACTCGCCGACTCCACCCATGGACTCGCCAAGTTGCCATTTCATATTTCCACTTTGAACCCTGAACTTGCACTCCTGAACTTGGGATGTTACAATTCTCCCCCACTTAAATTAGGTTTCGTCCTTGAATCCTGCGGCAACACAACTCC
This sequence comes from Lactuca saligna, assembly GCF_052625555.1. Taxonomy (NCBI): domain Eukaryota; kingdom Viridiplantae; phylum Streptophyta; class Magnoliopsida; order Asterales; family Asteraceae; genus Lactuca; species Lactuca saligna. The sequence goes on along the minus strand of NC_136420.1, from coordinate 85,478,813 downwards.
AGAACTACACTCGCAATACACCTCCTGTCATTAACCAGACCAGATTCCTCAAAACACAGCCATCGAAACCCGAAACCCAACTTTCTCTTTTCTTGCGGTGTTCTGACCCCGTCTTTAAGTCGGCCACTGGCCTCATCCTCTGATAACCACACCTAACCACCAAGTACCACTCCATGATACTTCGCTCGCTCCAAATCACAACAATCATTTGACTCATATGAGCTAGAAATAATCCTTGAACTACCAGAATCCCGGTCTGAATCCAACTTTACCCACTCCATGCTGACAGGATGATACATCCCTTAATCTCATAGCAACTCTCATGAGTTCCCCTCCGCAATCTCATACCCATGCTGAACTGGCTCTAGCATCCTCGGGTTGGAAAACCCGACACACTGACGATACCTCCAAACATCCCCCAGGATGAATTACCACTACATACACAATTTCTTAACCGAAATCAAGCTGGGAATCCAAGACTCCATCTCTGCATCCCTTCCAAGCCTCTTGACTTTACACCCTCAGAATTTCTTCCATGACCTCGGCAGACATCCAAACCGGACGTGATTCCATACCACCGCCGCACACAATGCGCAATAACCATAATTGGAACACCCCAATCGTAACTTCGCACTACTGATTTCACTTCCGCGACTTACATTCCCTCTCGGAGCTAGATTCCTTTCCTTTTTCCTTACCAAGGAGATTCACTTGGCTGCCTTGACACTACCACCAGTGCTACGGTGCTCACCCAATACTACATTGTTTCCTTATGGAATAATCACTATCCCATGCACCACACATACTCTGAATCCGCTCGCAGGGACTCTTGAGTCCATGCACTACCTCCACTAATCGTGATCAACGACACATACAGAGTCTAAATCCGCTCGCAGGGACTCTCGGGGGCCAGACCTTCTAACGCTAACATATCGCGACATACTCAATCCATTTCCTCGCACAAATCTAACGACACATGCAGATTCTTCAGCATGACTGGACTGTCTTGCCAGGCCTTCAGCCAAACTGTACCATTCTCAAAACCTTCAGTAGACCTGGACCACCCTCCAGGGCCTTCAATCTGGCTGGACCGTTCTCCGAGCCTTCGACTTGACTGGTATGCGGACCGGCCTTTAGTCTATCCGGACCGCTCAGCTAGCACTTCAACATTCCGAGTTACTCCTTCGGGAAACTCCTCCATCCATATTGTTCTAGCCCTCTAGGGGTTCCGAACTCTACCTCCATCCCATATACTCAGTCCCGGCCCGATCCTAGGCCTTCCACAATCAATTGCTCTTGGTCTGTATCCCGCCCCGCACGTATGCCACTTACTCATACCAACCTACGCTTTTGGCTGACCGAAACATTGTTGAGTCCCACGCATCTAAACAAACTCTCATGCTCACCGATCTTCCGGAGAATTCTCCAATTCTCCCCCACTTAGAGCGCTGACTATCAACCACCGGTCGCCATCACCGACCTCCCTCAACAACCCTTCACGACACAAACACTTACACGCGAACTGATTTCCACTGACACGAGCAACCTTCGCAAATCACATATCAACATTGATCATCCCAGGCTCGAAAGAAACTCGATCTTCAGCTAACCACTCCTCAGACTGTAGATGCTACCCGATATTCAGCCCAAACACCCGATTCCCACTAATAACCCTCATGAATGATAACCAACGAACTTTCCAACACTAACCCATAACCATGCCCTAACCCTCAAAAATCAAATAATACAATACCGAAAACCACACAACGAGACTAGCAGATAAACAATACTCCACAATAATCATAAAATAATAAGACATCAAGAAGATACATACCCGCAGCTGCATCCGGCACTGCCCTGACCTCCTCCGCTGTAAGCTGGAAAGCACGGCCCTGAGCCCTTGGGGGCTCCGCTCCACCCTGATCTCCACCCGTGATCCTCAATGTGGCCGGTGCTCGAGCCTGCACCGGTCCCGAAGCAAGCTGTAGACAGTTAACCCTCAAGTGCCCAACCTGATGACAATGATAACAGATCCTCAAATCCTGACCCGGGACTGCCTGCCGACAATCCCTCGCATAGTGCCCCTCCTTTCCGCACTTGCGACATGTACCATCGGACCTAAAACTCTGGTGTGACCCTTCCGACACTTCCCATAAGTGTGGCTGCTCTGATCTCCCAATCTAGAATCGACGGTCCTAGACCGTTTCGGCGCTTGCTGCGAGTGCACCGGAGCCTGCCTCTGCTCTCGTAACTGCAACTCAATCTCCAACTCACGCCGCCTGGCGGCCTCCTGTAACTCTAACAAGGTCTCGCTCCTCTACGTAGACACGAACTGTCTGTTATCCCTCTTGATCATACTCAGATATCGGGACATCTGAGCCTACTCCGAAGCGAACTTAGGGCAAAACATCGCCCTCTTAGTGAACATCCTGGTGATCTCTGTCACCGACTCTGAGTCCTGCTTCAGTTCCAGGAACTCCTGAGCTAATCTCTCCCTCTCAACCCGCGAAACATAACGAGTTCTAAACATCTCTCGGAACTGATCCCACGAAACCACAACCCTCTGAGCATCCGAATATGACCCCGTGGCCAATCTCCACTAATTCTTCACCCCAAGCCTCAACAGGTTCAAAGCACACCTCACCCTCTGATCAGCAGGGCATGAACACGTAAGGAAACACCCTTCCACATCTGACAACCATCTCATAGCAACAATCGAGTCCTGAACTCCATCAAAGGTAGGGGCTTCGTATTATCGAAGTCTTGATACTGGAAACCTCTACCAGCTCCTCCCCATGCCGCTGCTACAGCCGCTGTAGCCGCCGCGGCAGCCGTCTCTATGAGAGCCACATAGCGCTCATCAAAATACTCAACCATGGTGGTCTTGATCGACCCAAACAGTTCCGGCAGCTCGGCCCGAAACAACGCAGCAACCTCATCATGCAGGATTTCATGAATCCTAGCATCCAAATCGCCTATGCTCATCTGACTAACAACCTCAGGCGGTACTGACCCGCCCTGACCTCCCTCTCCTACTCCCGATCCTGACCTGGATCCACTCCCAGCATGCCTTGTGACCACCATACTGAAAAACACCACAAAATCTCAGATACTTCCCACTAACCCGGGAACCAACTCCCAACTCAACCCTAGAGGTCCTGGTTTCCCTGATACGCGTATGGGTCCTGTGCTTGCAGTAGTACGTGCCCATACCACCTTCCACACCTACCCATAGTTGTATGAAGTACTACCATAACACCCTAGTGACAAATATACATAACAAGCGCTCAATCCTCACACCTAGAGGAACACTGGAAATCTCATAGAGAGGAAAACCCTAGGCTAGCAGGCATCGTAAAACAGGCAACATTATCATGAAATCCCGAAGATCCCTAGCCTAGTACTAGCATGCTGTTCTATCAAAGCTCGAAGACAAATATCATGTATGGTACTTTGGGGTTACTTACTGGCTCCGGCTGATCGTACCTCCGAGTCCTCCTTTTACTTATTTTGAAAACCATTTCAAATTCTCTTTTAAAAACTCTCCCTGATTTGAGACTGGATTCACACGAATGTTCCTCCAATTCACTCAAACCAAGGCTATGATACCAACTTGTAACGATCAAAAATTTCAACAAATTTTAAACTTTTCAAAGCATCCTAATTTCTTTAAGTTTTTACAAAAAGGTTTTCAATACATTTATTATCAGAGTATTCCCAGAACCATAACATAAATCATAAACACGAGGAGCGGTACGATCATGCCTTTGCCTTGCCACGGTCTCCTGAAGAACCTGAAAAACATTAAACCACAACTGTAAGCCTGAAAGCTTAGTGAGATACCCCCAAAATACCAACCACATATTCCAAACACACATAACATGCTATATCATAACAAATCACAGAACAGCCATGCATATCGGGTCTACTGTGTGACTGGTCCGCCGTGTCGGGCCTTCAGCCCACCGTGTCCACCCTCCGAGTCTAGTCATGTCCCTTGAGTCTACAGTGTGGTCGGTCCGCCCACACCGGGCCTTCAACCCACCTGGTCCACTCTCTGAGTCTACAACATGACTGGTCTGCCCGCATCGGGCCTTCAGTCGGCCTGGTCCACTCTCCGAGCCTCGGCATATCTGGTTCGCCCTCGTGGGGCCTACAGCCTATCTGGACAGCTCGCTGGGCCTTCGGAATAACCGGTCCGCCCTGGGTATGTTGGCCTACAGCACAAAGCAGGTCCCGCCTCAACCCAACCCCAGTCAAACAACCATGTGCACATAAACATACAATCATATAACAATTCACATTCAATCAAACCGATGTAGCAGATCACATAACATGACATACTCTAAGCAGGATACCGACCTAATCGGTCACTAGCATAGCATCACCCTATATACCAGGATACCGACCTTAACCAGGTCTCTAACATATACCATCCTAACTATCAGGATGCAACATAGTAAAACAGCAACATAACAACAATACCCGGATTACAATCCGATAAAGGGTCGGCCTTGGTGCCTTAGACCCTGTTGATATAGTGAGGATAACTCACCTTGCAACTGCTGACTGAAAAGATAAGATCACGCTGCTCCAACCTCCGACACGAATTCCACCCCTGATAAAGCCGAAAGACTAAACCCAATAAATACCACAAAATACCAAAATGCCCTTAGAAGTCAACTGGTCAACTCTTAATCAAAGTCAAATTCAAAGTCAACCTCCTGGCTGACTCTACTCGCCGAGTCAGCCCGCTGACTCGCCGAGTCCCCCAACACTGAAAAGTCCCATCTCAACTCACTGAGTCATCCCTTGACTCACCGATTCTTAGCTTAACCAGGAAAGGCTAAGACCTCAAGACCAGACTCGCCGAATCCAAGAACAGACTCAACGAGTCCAAGGCTATCTTCAACCAACTCGCCGAGTTGTTCTTCCAACTCGTCGAGTTCTTGCCCACCTTCAAGCAACTCGCTGAGTACACCCTTGTGACTCACCGAGTACCACTATCTTTTAACCCATACAGAAGCCTTCCAGGCCATGTAGTCGATCTAAAATGTAGATCTACCCTTCTATAACCCATCCATCACGAAAAGTGGCAAACTTTACGTGAATCCAAAGAGATCTAGGCATTTTACACTCTAGGGCTAGGGTTTGGGACAAGATGACTTCATCAAACACTCAATAACAGACACTTTAATGCACTCTAGACCTTCTCCATTCCAGATCTAAGGTAGCAACCTCAGATCTAACCTTCAAACTCGAAATACCACAAGCTAAACTTTCCACACATTCCAAGATGATGAATCTAGATGAATAACAACCCAAGAAACAAAGTAATACCTCAAAAGAAAGCCCCAACAGAAGAGAAATCTGATTCTTAGCAAAGCCCCTTACTCCAAGCCACCTATCTCTCCAAGATCTCCTCTAAAATCTCTTCTCCAAGGTTTAAATGCACTCAAATCCCTCACAATCGCGTCTTAGGGTTTTTTGGACTTCAATAGAGGGTAAAGAGGCTGGGGAGAGGGTATAATGTCCTTTATATAGGGCTCATCCCCCGAATTTAGGGTTTTCTCCACTCAGCGCCTACTCGCCGAGTCCAACCTCCGACTCGCCGAGTTAGCCACTTAACACGCGACCAGAGTCGCGACCCTACTCGCCGAGTCCACCCATGGACTCGCCGAGTCCACCTTCCATATTTCCACTTTGAACCCTGAACTTGCACTCCTGAACTCGGGATGTTACAATGGACGACCACAAATGAATGTGTTCTGGATCTACATCCCCTTCCTTGACCTCTTCAACTTCTCCCTTCTTCTACTTGCTCTAAAGTGAACTAAAAGTCCCTTCACAAGGCAACTCAAACTCACCAATGGAGGCTAGGGTTTTCGATAAGGATTGCTCTGAGGGTGATGGGGGCTAAGATGGGGCTGCAAGGATGTTTAAATAGGGTGCAAACCCTAAGGATTAGGGTCTCCTCCTGATTGGCCTACTCGTCGAGTCCAGGCGTGGACTCGCCGAGTAGATCACTTAAATCCTGCATCCAACTCGACATCTACTCGGCGAGTTAGGGCTACAAATCGCCGAGCAGCTCTTCCAAAAGAAACATTTAATCAAAATAATTACGTACCAGGAACGGGGCGTTACAATTCTCCCCCACTTATCTTAGACTTCGTCCTCGAAGTCTACTGACTCTAGATACAACTCGGGGTAGTGCTCCCTCATTTCCTCCTCCGCCCCCCATGTCCACTCCGAACTCTTCCGGTGCTGCCACTACACCTTCACCAACTGAACCACCTTGTTCCTCAAGGTCTTCGCCTTGTGATCTAAGATCGCAACTGGTGTCTCGATATAATTCAGGTTGTTATCAACCTGAATATCCTCCAAGGGTACAACTGCTGACTCCTCCACCAAACACTTTCTCAACTGAGAAACATGAAAAGTGTTGTGGATCTGGATAAGCTCTGCTAGAAGATCCAATCGATAGGCGGCCCGACCTACCCAAGCCAAAACCCTAAAAGGACCAATGAACCTGGGGCCCAACTTGCACCTCTTCCGAAACCTAATGACACCCTTCCAGGGTGATACCTTCAGGAGGACCATGTCACCCACCTGAAACTCCAAGTCTGAACGTCTCCTATCGGCGTAACTCTTCTGCCGACTTTGCACAGTCTGCAGTCTACTACAAACCTGCTGAATCAACTCTGTCGTCTTGAACACCACTTCGGTGCTCCCAATGACACGCTGACCGACCTTGCCCCAACAGATCGGGGTCTTTCACTTCCTCCCGTAGAGCATCTCGCAAGTAGGGCGATCAATACTCGCATGGTAACTGTTGTTATACGAAAATTCCGCTAACGGAAGATACATATCCCAACTGCCATCAAAATCTAGCACGCATGCCCGCAACATATCCTCAAGAGTCTAGATGGTCCGCTCACTCTGACCCTCCGTCTGCGGATGGAAGGCAGTGCTAAGATGCAGACGAATGCCCATCTCATCATGAAACTTCTTCCCAAACCTGGAAGTAAAACACACATCTCTGTCTAACATCACTGACACTGGCACCCCGTGCCATGCCACTATCTCCCTGATATAGATGTCGGCCAACTTCTCGGCCGAGATGCTCTCCTGAATTGGAATAAAATGGGCGCTCTTGGTCAATCGATCCACGATGACCCATATAGAATCCACTCCTCGTGCGGTCCTGGGAAGCTTTGTGATAAAATCCATCGTAATACCCTCCCACTTGCACAATGGGATTTCCAACGGCTGCATCTTGCCATGCGGTCTCTGATGTTCAACCTTGACCTTCCTGCAGGTCAAGCACCGCTCGACGTACCAAGCCACATCCCGCTTCATGCAGGGCCACCAATAGTCCAGACGAAGATCCTTATACATCTTTGTCGCCCCGGGATGAATGGAGAATCGGGATTTATGCGCCTCCTCCATTAAAATTTGGCGCACGCCTCCGAGGTATGGCACCCATACCCTGCGGTGTAATGTTAGTAATCCCATGCTGTCATAGTCGAAGGAGGAAACCTGACCCACTATGCGCTCACTCTTCCGATGTTCCTCCTTCAGGGCCTCCAGCTGGGCCTCCTGAATCCGCTCCAAAAGTGGAGTCACCACTGTCATCCGCATGCAAATATCCCTGGTCGGCACCGCCTTACGGCTAAGAGCATCGGCCACCACATTGGCCTTCCCCGGGTGGTAAAGGATCTCGCAATCATAATCCTTCACCACATCAAGCCACTGACGCTGCCTCATGTTTAAATTCGACTAATCCATGAGGTACCTCAAACTCTTGTGGTCCGTGTAGATGGTACACTGAACCCCGTAGAGGTAATGTCGCCAAATCTTGAGGGCGAAGACCACCGCCCCTAACTCTAAATCATGCGTTGGGTAGTTCGCCTCGTGAGGCTTCAGCTGCCTCGAAGCGTAGGCTATGACGTGCCCTCTCTGCATCAGCACCATGCCCAACCCTGAAATGGACGCGTCACAATATACCGCAAAATCCTCTATGCCCTCTGGCAGGGCTAAGATTGGTGCCTCGCACAACCTCTGTCTCAGAACCTCAAATGCTGCCTGCTTCTCAGGCCCCCATCGAAAGACTACGACTTTCTTAGTCAACCGTGTCAGGGGTACGGCTATCTTGGAGAAGTTTTGAATGAATCTCCGATAGTATCCCGCTAAACCCAGGAAACTCCGAATATCAGATGGAGACTTTGGAACCTCCCATCTCATCACGGCCTCTATCTTAGCCGGGTCGACCAGTATACCATTCTGGTTGACAAGGTGCCCAAGAAATTGCACCTCGCGCAACCAGAACTCGCACTTGGAGAACTTAGCATAGAAGCTCTCCCTCCTCAATGTCTCCAAAACCTCTCTCAGATGCTCCTCGTGCTCCTCCTGTGTCTTGGAATAAACCAAGACATCATCAATGAAAACTATCACAAATCGATCCAACATCGGTCTGCATACGCGGTTCATAAGGTCCATGAACGCGGCAGAAGCATTGGTGAGCCCGAACGGCATCACCACAAACTCATAATGGCCATAATGCATCCGAAACGCGGTCTTCTGCACATCCTCCTCTCTGGCCTTCATCTGATGATAACTTGAACGCAAATCAATCTTGGAGAACCAAGATGCTCCCTACAACTTATCAAAGAGGTCGTCAATCCTCGGGAGCGGGTAACGGTTCTTCACCGTTACCTTGTTCAGCTCCCGGTAATCTATACACATCCGATGCGACCCGCCCTTCTTTTTCACAAACAGGATCGGGGCTCCCCAGGGTGGACTTCTCGGTCTAATGAATCCCTTGTCTAACAGCTCCTGTAGCTGTGTAGACAACTCCTGCATCTCAGGAGGAGCCAACCGATACGGTGCCTTGGCTATCGGAGCCGCACCAGGAACTAGGTCGATCCTGAACTCTACCTAACGCTCCAGAGGTATTCCAGGAAGCTTCTCCGGGAACACATCATCGTAGTCTCGCACCACTAGAATTTCGTCCACCGTCACCTTACCCGCCTCCCGGGTATCCACAACATATGTGACATATCCTGCGCAACCCTGCTGAAGGTAGCGCCTAGCTCTCGCTACTGAACATATTGTGGGTCCAAGTTGTGGCCTCTCGCCATAGATCACCAACTCTCCCCCACTTGGGGTCGTGATTCGCACTAGCTGTTGTGCCCAATCTATCACCACCCACTAGGGCTTAACCAGTCCATACCTATAATCACCTTGTTCCCACGCAACGGAATGGGAACCAAATCCACCAAAGTAGCGCACCTCGAATAACCTCAGAACGCAATCTCTGAACACCGCTGATGCCCGCACCGATCGATCATCGGCGATCTCTACCTCTAAAGGGCAATCCAACATGCCTGAAGACTCAGAAAACTTTTTGCTAAGCGCAAGAGAAACAAACGATCGGGTGGCACCCGAGTAAAACAACACCTGAATAGGGATACCGTTCACATGGAACGATCCTAAGGCATATACACAGAGCACATATCAATAATATAATCGCATGAAAATGAAATAGAGGGAAAGAATCATACCCGTCACCACATCGGGTGCGATGCGTGCCTCCTCGGTAGTCAACTGAAACGCGCGGCTCCTCACCATTGGAGCCTCTACCTTGCCCTGCCGGCCATCAGTGATCTGCAGGGTGGCTGGAGTTGGCACTTTTACTGGCACCGATACTGCTATCAACTGGGGGCAACTGGCCTTCTTGTGTCCCCTCTGGTTGCAATGGAAACATAGCAACTCAGACGTCTGTATCACAGGCGCAGGGGCGGTACAATCCCTGCTGAAGTGCCCTGACTTGCTGCACTTATATCAGCCTGACGATCCCAACTTGCACGCTCCCTTATGCGCCTTGCCGCATTTCCTACAGCGGCCCCGCCCCTGTTGGCCTTACGGCCCCGCATTTGGTCCCTTGGGCTTCTTCCCCGAAGCCCCCATAACATGACCCTCTTCCACCTTCCTCTTCCGGATGTACTCCAGATCTATCTCCCTCTCCCTTGACCTAGCAATCATAGAGTCCAGGGTAGGGCAAGATGAAAAACTAACATGCTCCTGAACATCAGCTCGTAACATGTCATGATAGCGGGTCCTCCTCATATCCTCATCACCCGCGTACTAGGGCACCAACAACGCCCTCTCCCGGAACTTAGCGATAATCTCCACCACAATCTCCGTCGTCTGCCTCATATCTAAAAACTCCCTGGCCAGCTGCTGAAGCTCGACAGCTGGTGCAAACTCTGCCCTGAACTTGGTCATGAAGTCCGACCAGGTCATAGCCTCGACAGTCGAGGCTCCCAACGAGTCACCAATGGACTCCTACCAATCCCTAGCTCGATCCCTCAAACATCCTGCTGCAAATCTCACCTTCGACCCCACAGGGTAAAAGCTAGTCAACTGTGAAAACTCAATGTCTGCAATCCATCGCCTGGCAGCTATGGGATCCTTCGCCTTGTGAAAATCCGGCACACCACTCCCCCTGAAGTCCTTAAAGGACAGTGTGCGAGATCCCAACTAGCCAGATGCCATGTCGCTCTTGAATGCCCGAAGGCGATCCTCCATCAGCTCTCATCCACCGGCTTGGAACCTAATCCCGAACCCGATCCCTCCCCTGAACTGCCAACTGCTAGTCTAGGGCGTAATACCACCATTCTGAAACACAACATAATAAACATTAGGAACACTGATATATCTCGGGGAATCACTACTACCACAAGCTTCCTGATCTCATCTTAGCTTTCCTTGATTCGAGTACGGATCCTCTGCTTCCAGTAGTACGGGCCCATACTACCTTCCATATCTATCCGTACTTTCCTCAAGTACTGCCTTGACTCCACCAAGTCACTATTACTGCTAATAATCTTTGCTACTCCCATCCTAGGCTTGCCATAGGGATTTCTCTGACTATACCCAATCCAGTCCTCAGTTGCTGAAAGCCTCCTTATGATGCCAATTAGCCATCACCTGAATACCATCACATGCGGCGAGGCTCATATAATCCTTCAAGTAGAAGACTCGTCCCTACAACGGTTAGACTCAGACAAGAGCTACGCAATAGGTCCAAGTCTAGCACTCTCAGATTATTCAACCCTATCCGCATATGACGTGACACATTCACCTAATGGCTAACTCCCATCACTTAGAGTCCCACAAAGTACAAAGCAATCAACATTCAGACGTAGGAGACTACTCAAGCAATTCTATCCTTATAATGGGAAACTGTACAAGCGTACAATGCTAAGCTCATGATATCACGCATAACCTAAATAGGCTATCCTACTGCTGTCTACTCAATCCTAGCATGAAATTTTCATTTACTGAAGCACAATAAGCAGGCACATAAGGCATCACTCTTAGATCCTTAGTCCTATTCTAGCATGTTGTTCTACTGAAACAGATAAACATACATAAACTTGTATAGGTACATTGGGGAATACTTACTTGAGCTCGGCCGGTCGCGCACATCACACACTTTGTTCCTTTTTAAGATTCTTTAGTTAATCTTTTAGAAAACATTTTCTTTTTCAAAATCTGGTAATCCCTTGATTTGAGTTCAGACACCCCTGAAGGTGTGTCCTAATCCCTCAAACCAGGGCTCTGATACCAACTTGTAACATCCCAAAAATTATGGACCAAAAATTTCATTTTTAATTAAGTGATTTGCAAAAACGTTAGTAACAAAATATCGTTCAACCATATCATTTAAAAAAACATGTCCCGCGTTTGTAAACCAGAATGTAAACCATAATAATATCAGAGTACAAATCCAAGAATGTCTCATAGTGGGAAAACAAGAGCGTGTGTGTGATATGCCGCTACCGCGCCAGCTCCTTCCCCTTAGCTGAAGAGGTACCTGAAACAACAACTAAAAACCGTAAGCATGAAGCTTAGTGAGTTCCCCCCATCGTACCGCATACCAAATGACCACATAACATACAAATATTGGCAGGCATATCTGGGTGCCCGACCTACCCCTTCGGTCCTCTCGACCAGATACTGACTAGCATATCGGGGTGCTGGTCTCCCCTTCGGTCCTCTCGACTGGATACTGACTAGCATATATGGGTGCTGGTCTCCTCTTCGGTCCTTTCGACCGGATACTGACTAGCATATATGGTTGCTGGTCTCCCCTTCGGTCCTTTCGATCGGATACTGACTAGCATATCTGGGTGCTGGTCTCCCCTTCGGTCCTTTCGACCAGATACTGACTAGCACATCTGGGTGCTGGTCTCCCCTTCGGTCCTTTAGACCGGATTTTGGGGACTATTTCACCCCCTACCACTACCACATAACCCGTATCACATAATCTATTCAGCATGGTTGGGCATGACTGCCCCTTCGGCCCTATCGACCGGTAACCTGGGGACTATCTCCCCTACTATCACTAGCACATAGCATCATATCATACAAACACATAAACATAACAAAGGTAGTAGCAACCCTAGATGAATATCACAGAGATAATTATCTAATCATACAATTCCTACTAGTGCGCCGACATTGTGGCCTTAGACCCACTGCTACTAGAAGGTAACTCACCTCGAAGTAGCTGCTGAAAGTTTGCTTGCTGAGTGCCTGACTGCTGAACCAGAACCCCCCGGCTACAAATTCCATAAACACTAAGTCAGATACTGATAACTAATCTTAGGGTAAAATGACTATTTTAGCCCCCCCCCCCCCCCCGGGTCAAAGTCAACATCCCGGTCAAAGTCAAAATCCTGGTTGACCGGACTCACCGAGTTGGCTCGCCAACTCGCCGAGTCCCTTCCATCTGTTCTAGTTCTACACCCGATCTACTCGTCTAGCTTAGCGAAGACTCGACGCGTTCTTCCTCGATGCATACATACTAAGTCCAAGTTCATCCGACTCGCCGAGTTGCTCATCCAACTCGCCGAGTTCACGGCTATCTTCATAGGACTCGTCGAGTTCACGACTATCTTCTAGGGCATGCTTATCACGTAAAGTTGCAAACTTTACGTGCATGCATACCTTTAGAGGCTTCAAATGTCCAAACTAAGCTCTTAATGGGTTCTAAGCTCAAGAGGGACCTTAATCACCAATATGACCGAAACTTAGCTTTTCAAGAAGCTAATGAGAGTCCAGATCTGAAGTATAACCCAACCATAACGTTTCTCTTCAAGGATTTGGGGTTTTAGGGCTTAAAAGCAACAATTCAGGGACAAACAAGATCTAATAGGTAAATAACCAAGATGGAAACTTTATTACCAGAATGGACGACCACAAATGAATGTGTTCTGGATCTAAGTCCCCTTCCTTGACCTCTTCAACTTCTCCCTTCTTCCACTTGCTCCAAAGTGCACCAAAAGTCCCTTCACAAGGAAACAATCACTCAAACTCACCAATGGAGGCTAGGGTTTTCGATAAGGATTGCTCTGAGGGTGATGGGGGATGAGATGGGGCTACAAGGATGTTTAAATAGGGTGCAAACCCTAAGGATTAGGGTCTCCTCCTGATTGGCCTACTCACCGAGTCCAGGAGTGGACTCGCTGAGTAGATCACTTAAAGCCCGCATCCAACTCGACATCTACTCGGCGAGTTAGGGGTACAACTCGCCGAGTAGCTCTTCCAAAAGAAACATTTAATCAAAATAATTATGTACCAGGAATGGGGCGTTACAATATTACTAAAGATGGCATTCAGCAAATTCACTAATGAAGAATCCAATCCATTGCTTATTGATATTGAAGATGAAGACAATAAAGGAAACGAAACAGTACAACCTCGTATTAGAAGAGAAGGACAAAAGAAATGTTCAACACCTTAGAAGAAAACTAAAAAACAAACTGGTGGTGGTGATGATTAAATGAAAATTAAAATGTTAAATATCAATTGGAATCTATATTGATTATGTGTCTTATTTTTTGGACAGGTGTGGAGCAACGTGTTAATCGCACACCAGATAATTCAATGCAAAGGGATCTTAAAGTTGTAGTTTTGAGCTTAGATTCAAGTAATGTATTTGTTTAAAATTAAATTTATTTAGAGTTTATTTTTGTAGTGGGTTTTAATAACTTGTATTGTTTTATATTTATTAATAGAAAAGAATGTGAAACCCAAAGTCAATGTGAAGAAGTTTGCTGCAGGAAAAGCAAGGGTTTCAAAATCTAAAAAAAAAAAAGATACAAAAACAAAAAGGTATCAATGATGATTTCATGTAATGTAAGTTGTATATCAAAGTGTCTTCAGTTATGATTATATTGTCTACATTTTGGCAGGTTTGATTGAAAGTGTTGACATGACAGAAGATAATGGAATACATAGGGAAAATGAATTGAGAACAAAAAGATGGTTTGATAGATGTAACATAAAAGGTGATGAAGTTGTTGTTTTAAGCTCATGTTCATGTAATGATTTATTTTTAATTAAATTTAGTATAGTATTATTTTTATAATTTAGTTGTAGTCATTCCTTGTGTTAAATATGTATTAACAGGAAAAGATAATGTTACTGTCAAAAAGCTTAATGAAGACGAAGACTCTGATTTTGAAGATGCTAAACCTGTGCTTACAAGGAAAAAGAGAATGCATTATACTTCTTTCAAAAATGATGACAAAGAAAATGTGAAGAAATTTAAAAGACAAAAGAATAAAGAAGGAAATGTAGTGAAAGCAAGGAAAATGCCTAAAGTTGTAGGAAATGATGCAGAAAAAGCAAGGCGAATACAAGTACGGACATCTCCAAATGTTTTGTACAGTTATATGCATAACCTTAGCAAGGAACAGGAAGCATATATTTCTTATATTGGTCTGGGGCATTTGTTGAATATGAAAGTGGAATTATGGGGCATTATACTGTAAGGAATTTTGATGCAGATAGGATGGTACTCAACCTTCATCATGGAGAGATACCAATTAATCGGAAGGTTATTCACGAAATGTTGGGTCTGCCTCTGGGAAATGTTACAATAAAGTCCATGGCTTATAGAGAAGTCACAGACGACACGATAACTGTTTGGAAGAAACAATTCGATGATGAAGATAATATTAGACCAAGGGAAGTTCAACAAGTTATTATGCAAACAACACGTGCGGATTTACTCTTTAAA
This sequence comes from Lactuca saligna, assembly GCF_052625555.1. Taxonomy (NCBI): domain Eukaryota; kingdom Viridiplantae; phylum Streptophyta; class Magnoliopsida; order Asterales; family Asteraceae; genus Lactuca; species Lactuca saligna. Next base: position 85,463,719 of record NC_136420.1, on the reverse strand, counting down.
GTAAACATCTTTGTCCTGTTGTGTAATATACTAGGTCAGTCGATGAGCATAGGAACATGTGACCTGTCCATGCTATCAAAACTCACGAAAGACCTGGATCTAAGTGACATTGATTGGTGTGGATATGTTTTTGATTGCCTTAAGGAGAAAAAAGTGCATGGAATCCAAACATCAATAAAGGATTCTATGTTGGGCCAATTATATTACTGCTGGTAAGAGTTGTTTTAAATTCAGTTGTCATTCAATATTGGTTGACTTATGTGTGCAGATTCATTAAAGTGTATTTAATTAATACAATATTTATTTGTCTTTGTTGTAGTTGTTATACGTAGAAAGTGTTCGATGCGATTCAATGAAGATTGTAGGAGGCAGACCAGCAATATGTTTTTGGAATGTTGATAAACTGCGTGAGCGAGAAAGAGTAAAGAACCATTTCAAGTCATCGATGAAGCATTGAGAACTAGTAATGTAGGGCAAGAAAAAGTTCAGGTAGTATTTTATTATATTGAATAATGCATATGAAATTTAAAATTTGTTATTTTGTATAATCTAAATTAATTATATTCATACATGTTGACAGGGAAATGATGCAGGAGGTGTGACAATTAGTGATAGAAGGTGTAAGGTATTAATATAATATAATCATTAATAAATAATAAGGTAATAGTACAAAAACTAATAGTGTATTAATTTTAGTAGGGAAATGAAGGAGAGGAAATTTTTAGTGGAAATGGGAAAGTGTTGAGGTAGTTTACTACTTATTCACATTTGAATTATGAGTTACTATAATATTAAGTAATACTAAATGACATATTAATGTTTTTATTTGGTTTGTAACGTAATTATATTGTGGTGACTGTATTAGACAATTATTTCAACAATAAAGGAGATGCACGACATGCTAGTGCAGCAAAAGAAAGTGTTGGAAGACAAAATAAATGATGTTGTCAAGAAATATCCTGAGAATCAGTTGGTTAAGGAATCGAAAAACAAAGTAAATGATTTGTTTAGTGAAGTTTCCGCATTAGAGGAACCAGAATAATCTCAATGGTGGTATGATAACACGGCTGAAATTGAACGTACCCTGATTCTAGCAACATCTCACAAACAGTTTGACAACTCTCCGATAGCAAAATGTAGTATTCAGATGTCACAGGAATATGCAGACTTCATGAATAGATCTAGAAGAAAAACTTTTCATACTACACCACCATCTAAAATGGAAATGCTAATTCCTGTCTGTAGTACCATTCAACAATGATAAAAAGGGGTTTAATAGAAGAGGGTACATGCCTCGAATGAAATCCGAATATCTGAAATCTCCTTACATTATGCGGGCTGTTGATATCATCAAAGGAGTTCCACGACAAGAAAAACGTGTAGCAGAATGGATATTCTCTCTCCAAGGAGAGCCAAAGTAAGATGCATTTAAAACAATGGTTTCTTTTCTTTTCTTTTTCTTTTTTTTTTTAATTACAAAACAATTAAAACAAATAAAGAAAATGTCAAAAATAAATAATAAGGGCAAAATAGTCCTTTCAAAATTTCAAGACCCAAAACGAAAGAAATTCTTGATTTTTGACATTCCATGCAAGTTGAAAACTTTTTGGACCTCATCCAAAGTTTTTTGCAAACCACAATGACCAATTTGTTAGTTTTGTCTAGATAAAATTGTCCATAGGTTAAACAAAGATGCAATAGTTTATAATACACAATCAAATAAATGTATATATACTGACCAAAAATAAAAAATAGCAATGTACTAAAAAAGAGTTGTAAATAAGAACTGCTTTTTTTAACTGATTTTAAAGCAAAAATAGCAACATATACACATACTTTCGATTTTGTATTTTATTTTATTTTATTTTTTTTTGTAAAAAGCATATCTTATAGTGAAATTTTGCAGAAAAAAGGAATGATGAACTCACAAGAGATGTCTTTAGAAAACAGAAACTACATTGGTATTAAAGTATTTTCAGAAAAAGGTTATAAATATTGGTTTACGAAGATGAACTAACCAGATTTGGTATGTTGTCTTCTTTGCAGAAATCGTATTGTTGAAGATGAGGAATCACAATAAAATTCGATAATGGGAATGAAAGTCGAAGACGTATTAAATGGAGTCGGAATATTTAGCATTAGAATTTGAATTCAAAATGCTGATTTTTTGGGATTCTTTGAAATCTTTAAAAGAATTCAAAAAAATATAGGATTTGTAACCAAAGATTTAGAACGGGAATTGATATTGTTTCCAAAAAAAACATGGAATTTGAAACTGCAACATTCAATAATTTCAGAAAAATTCGGGATTATATTAATAGATATCAAACTATTCTGATTTATTTATGATTATTATATGATTTAATTCAATCGGAATTATATGAATTTTGCATAAGATGACACGTGGCAAAGTGGTAAAGTAGAATAGAAACACTTGGTAAAATTTGGTTTTATTTATTAGAGGAAGGGAAAGGTAGATATACTATTGTACTGTTTTTTTTTTTAACTAAAGTATTGTTTTATTTATTAGAGGAAGGGAAAGGTAGATATACTATTGTACTGTTTTTTTTTAACTAAAGTATTGTTTTAAACGAAAATGTTTATAAGATAAGTTATTAAAATCAAACTCTTTTCTACAAGTGGACTTCCATTAAGGTCGACGAAGTGGGAAACGATGAGCACCAAGGAATAACGCGTGGCGTGGTTTAATATGATTGGACCGAGTTTCTTATAAAAACTATCTCAAAATATCTCCTTTCTCCATTGTTCTACAAAAGCTCCCTTCACATTTTCTCTCCAATCTTCCAACTCGAACCTTCAAGAACAAGAACAACAACGATGGGTAGTTTTGAATCGCAAGCGAAGATGAGAGGTTATGAGATCAAGAGGTTCTTCAGTAAAGGGGGGAAGACTATTACAAATTCCCTCAAAAAAGGCTGGTTTAAGATCAAGCACCTTCGCAAATGATTTCTCTGCGCTGTTTATATTCAATTGATTCTATCGCGATCAGTTTTCGATTTTATAGGTCAAGCATATTAAAATGATTTGCAGTTTCTTCTCCATGTTCATCTTCATATTTATGGTTTGATTTATATGTTTCTGATGTAATTACTGAAGTTTGGATTTTAAACTTATATTGTGGGATTTGTGATTTTTGTTTCGATTTATAGTTTTGTATCATTCGTTCGTTATGTAATCGATTTAAAACTGATATTTTTGATCTTTTACAGGTTCAGTATTTAATAAATTTAGTAAGAGCTGTGGTTGAAGTTTTGGATTTGTTCATCAAATTTTAATTAGTTTTTATGATCGTGAAGGATCATGTGACGACAAGTTGTATTTGATGATCGAGACGTTAAAAATTAAAATTGTGAGGGGCAAAATATTATAATATTGATAAGATATTTGTCTGAATTTGTTAGTATACACGGCTTATTTTGTATTTGGTAAGGATCGGTAATTTTTTAAACAAGTTGCATCTGCTTCTTTCAAGTTTCAACCCTTCAATAATTTTCTTGAGAGCTAAAAATTTACACAACCGATCGAAAGGTAACTTGTTCATATCTAATCATTAAATTTTATTGTTCCCATTTACCTATAATTGGTTATAATAAAGAAAAAATATGAACAATTTTAAATAATTAAATATTAAATTAAACATGAAAAAAGTTCAGTCACTGAATATAAACAAAGTTAAAAGTTTATCATCGTTGTAAGTCCTTGTCCATTTTTGTAATAATTCTTAGTTTATTTTGTCTATTGATATTGATAGTAATTATTTAGATTAATAATTTTGATTTCAGTTATTACGATTTGTATTGTAAGAAGTACTACAAAATAGAATCTTTATTATATAATTATATTGTAGTTCATGGTTTTAATCATAATCCATGAAATAAATTTTTACCTAGAGTTTCTTTATTCATTTCATGTTGTATGTTTCTATTTATAATTACAATACAATTTTATTTTATGTTCTATGTTTCTATTTATAATTACAGAACAATTTTACATGCCGTAGACGTGTGTTCGCGCAAAACGTCGATGATATCTTTTGGTGAATAGTTTCTTATCGATAAATAATTATTTGATTTTTTTTATTAGTTTGTAATAAAAAATTATCACTTTTAAATAAAATATTTATGTTTATACCTTATATTTATATTACATGTTTATACTATTGATGCAAATTAATTAATATTGATCTCTAATTTAAAAAAATATAAGTTAATTTATATGCATGAATTTAATATTTTTAAATTTTCATTTTTTCCAAATGAATCACCTTTCTTAATTCAAGTTTTCAAATGTTGATAGGTATTAATGAATTGTTTATGCATAATTGATTTGTACAAAAAAAAAATTAGAACTTATCTCTTTTAAAATTTAATATATGACTGACATGTTTATAATGTAATATAATATTATATATATATATATATATATATATATATATATATATATATATATATATATATATATATAGAGAGAGAGAGAGAGAGAGTTAGGATCATATGTATTTGGACATGTATTGTGTAAATATATAACTCAACATCAGCTAATCATTTTAACAACCTAGAAAAGGGTAATATAGTAAATTAACATAATAATCATTGAATTATAGTTTAAATTATTCCATTAATTAAGGTAACTGATTAATCATCCTAATTTTATCTCATTCTTTCTCTTTCTTCTCATCTTATACAGGACGATCGATTCAATTGTGAACATTAAATCATTTGGATTGACGTCTTCAAGCGAAAATCATTTGCATTTGTTGAAGCCTTATACGATCGGAATTCAAATAATTCAGTTCTTATTTTTTAATTTTTCTGTTAAGGGATGAAATTGGTGCAATCCCTCCTGGTGCGATTTCTAGGTTTCCTTGATTCCACCATGTACGACACTACCTGTGCACATTATATACAAAATATCCATTTCAAGCTATATCAAGAGATATAAGGACATGAAAGTTCAAATGAAGCATTATCACTGACATATTAACTATGGCATATCACCACTAAAGGTAAATGTGGCGACTCTTGATATCTTCAGCGGTGACATATGCTGACTGTTATGCCCTTAAATTGTAACACCGTAAAAATTTAAGATAATTTTTCACATTTCCAAACACATTCATTAATAAAATCTCATTGTATCGTATCATTGTTCACAAAACATTTCTCAAGATCAAATCATAATAAACTCTGCGGGTGTGTGTACAGATAATGTCGGCGCCTTCCCGCGATCATCACTGGTACCTGAAACACATAACACATAACATTGTAAGCATAAAGCTTAGTGAGTTCCTCAAAATACCACACATAACACATACTAGCCACTCGAGGCTATAACTCTGTGGACCCTCTGGTCCTAGCTCTGTGAACCTTCCGGTTCTAACTCTGATATACACATCGCATAAATCACATAGAAATAATGCAGTACAACACATCACGTAACAGCATACAATAACTCTGTCACATAACTCTAATTACCAGTCAAGGTAAAGTATAGTGAGAAGACTCACCTCAGATGTCTCGGTAAATCCCTGACTCGGTAGTAGTATAGTCTAGCCTCCGCCTAATCACATAAAGTAAAATACGCTCATAAATATAACTCTCGAGACTAGACCCCAACCCTCTCTTAGTACCCTCAGATGGGTAAAAGACCATTTTACCCCTCTCTTGACTCAAAGACCCCATTGTTGACCAATCCCTAAAAGTCAACAAAGTCAACGGTCAAACTTTGACCTAACTCTTCGAGTGCACTTGGGCGACTCAGCGAGCCTTCCCCCTGCTCGACGGGTTACACCTGGCATGAATCACGGGGCCACCCCGACTCAACTCGTCGAGTTCAATTATGGACTCGACGAGTTCCACCTGTAATCCTCTACCCCCTTCTGACTCACCGAGTCATTCCCCCAACTCGACAAGTTACTCATTGAGTGACTTACGGGAAACCTTAGCCTCACTCGCCGAGTCTGTTCTTGGGACTTGGCGAGTTCATGCCATGCTCGAGCTTAAATGAGCTCCTATGGTCAAATCCGTTCCTCTAACTCATAGATCTGGCCTCCTAAAGCAATAAAAATACGTAAAGTTTGGATCTTGATGCCCATGCAAGGACCCCATGGCTCTATTTGAAGAAATGGACTCAATATGCCATCCAAAACTCATATCTCTCCAAGACACTCAATAAAGATCAAGGATTTAAGGTCTCTAGACCTCTTTGGATCCATTTTCGAAGCCTCAACACAAGAAGGGACCAAATGCACTAAGAATTATACTCTAAATGGGCTAGAAACAATAACTCTCAAGGATTAACACCCCAAACTAAAGAAGGATCGAATATGTACCTCAAGATGAAGTCCTTAAGCTCTAAAATCCACATATTAGCTCCCTCTTCAGCTTCCTCTTGCCTTGGTCACCTTCTTCTTGCAAAATCACCCACACAAGGATCAAAAATGGCTTCCTTTCTTTCTCAAAACACTCACACACTCTGGGGTCTCTCTCTATCAACTGGTAGCCGCAAATGAAGGCCATAAGGGCCTTTAAATAGGTCTCAAACCCCAGAAATTAGGGTTTCATTAAACAGCGTGGACTCGCCGAGTCCACTAGTCGACTTGCCGAGTCTGGTCATTAACCCAGATGAAAATTCGCGACTATACTCGGCGAGTCTAATCATCAACTCACCGAGTCTCTCTCAAAATCTCCAAAAATAATAATTAAATAATGTACCTAAAAATCCAGATGTTACATAAATCATGTAGTGAAACCAAATATATTTTTTAAATCTTTAAAATTAAACCATACACTCATCATACTATACTTATAAACGAGATATTTTTTCCTATCACCTCATGCATTTGAAACCCCCTCACAAATTTCGAAGCACCTCATTCATTTGAAACCCCACACATTTTCACATTCAAAGTAATTAATAACACATCATGAAAGGTTTTATAACTTATATAATATGTTTAATAAGTAATTAATTGATAGTCTACTATAAAAATGTCATTTATTTTTAGTAGACACACAAATTCAATTAACATACAAATTTCACAAAGAAAACAAGTTTAAAGGTTTTGTATTGGTTTGAAGGCTTTGGACCATTTTTTGAGCTATGTTATTATGTTAAAGTTTTTAATTTGTAAGTTTGTTATATACTAATTCTTTTTTTAATAATTTTTCTTGATTTAAGTATTCTTTTAAGACAATCATTGTATATCGTGGTTGAAACTTTTATGTAAATTAGATTAGATTCATGTTATCGATCATATATTATGGAAAGTTGTATACATAATATTTAATTAAATATTGTATATATGTTTGTGTTGCTTCAAATAATAATTAATAAAAATATTATGGATATGCAATATTATCCATAGTATCCATGTAAGTTTCTTTAAAATGCAAATTGTCTATCTTATTGTTAGGTGCAATTCGTGCACCTTTTTGCACACCTTTTAGCCCCATTTCATGCATCTATTTAGCATAATTGTTCTTCCTTTTTCTTGTATTTCATCATATTCATGTTAATCTCTAGAACAACCCTATTTGCACACTTTCATGTCTTTTTCAGGTAAACCGGAGGTTGGAACGCGCTTTGGGAAGTGCCGGGAAGCATTGGTGAACATTCCGGGATGATCAGGCGAACAACGAAAAAGTTGGAAAAATCAAGTTTGGATTCGGAGTCAGAGAGGTACATGGGGCGTGTTGAATTTACACTAAAAAGTGGGCACGGGGCGTGTTTGACCAAAATGAGAGCTGTTGACCATGTTGAACACGGGGCGTGTCAGTTTAGTGCAAATCAACACGGGGCGTGTTGGCTGCTGAACACGACCCGTGTCAGTTTAGCCTATTTTAACATGGGCCGTGTTCAACCCAAAAACCAACTTTTGGCAGTTTTTCCTATCTTTCATATTACGGGTTGAGGGTCATTTTTACATAGACACTGTTGGATTAGTGTCTAAGTCCATAATTATTTTGGTATATACTTGACCCGATGGTGAATAGTCCTTTTGGGATGCCTTCACCAAAGCAACTTGATAGGATGAATTATGGAGAGAAAGGATTAAATATGATTTATTAATATATTATGAGAATAATATATTAAAGGATAAATCATATTGTTTAATTAATATTAGTCAAGAATTAATAAGAATTAAGTTTATGGCTAAAAGAGATTAATTAAACTTAAGGGACTGGAATTGTAATTATAAGATAATTGCAATTGGGCTATGGATTACCTTATTATATAAGGTTGGACGAATTCTATGGGGAAACCCATTAGAAATCGTCCAAGACCTTTAAGAAAGGAGTTCATGGGTTGCTTAGGGCCTAAGCATCCAAATTAAGGTTTCCTTGTTAGATAACCCTAATAGCCTCACTATTTAAAGGACCCTTAAGCCCCAAAAACGTGGTGAACTAATTGGTTAGGGTTTCCACACGTTTTGGGCAGACTCCTTCTCTTCTCCTCTTCATCCTCTTGCTCTTGGTGTTTGTGAACCATTAGAGGAGTGACATTTGTGACTCTAAGCTTTCTAAAGTCAATACAAGGAGGATTTGAGATTGTTATTGCTTCATAACAATCAAGGTATGATCTAAACCCTAATTCATATGTTATGTTGATTATCATATACTAGATCTAGGGTTTATAGTCTTGGATGAATTGCATGTACAATATAGAAACCTAGATCCAAGCATTAGGGTTTGTATGAGCACATAGGATGTTCTTATAGCTAAAACCCAACAGACACAACATATCAGAGTACATTTGGAGGAGGATTTTCAAAGGTTTTTGCAAGGGTTTGATTAGCAATCATTTGGAAACATTATTTCTAGTATTTGTAAGTAGTAATTGCACTTTAATTCCATCTTTTATTCTTGTGATCTTGTTCTAGCCATGTGTGGCTAGAACCCTAGTTTCTCCAATTTCATGTTTTGACTTCTTGGTAGTGACTTCAATCATATGACATGATGTTTATTCTTAATATCTATCTAATAAATTTGATTTTGCTTCAATCGAATGTTTGATTATAATTATGATTCTTATTGGCCATTTGAATTAAGGTTAGGTCATTCAAGTTATCTCTTTTACAAAATCCGTAATTGTTTTGTGAAATTGAACAAGTAACAAGCATTAAATTGATCTCTATTGAATGAATTTAGTGTAAATCTTATTCATACACTTTTACACTCCCGAGCTTATGAGGAGTATTGGGTGTTGTTGGGAACATTCACATAAAGCTTCATGCAATCTTATAATATAATTCTAAGAGCTTGTTTAGATTAGGTTAATAAGGTTATGGTTAATCAAAGAGCTTGTTTTGGTTAATTAATATGGTGAATGGGAAGTGTTAGAGCTTTTTAGCACTTTCAAGTACCAACTTAGATAGAATTGAACGAATATTGTGTCATCTTTGAGTCACATTGCTAAATTGTCATACATGAAGTTGGAGTCCTTACAAAATCTGAATCTAATTCACTCATTCAGTTGATTGCGTGTGTTTTTAATTTGTTTTTTTAGTCATTGCACTCTAAAACCCCCCTTGTTACTGTTGGTGACTATAATACCTTGTACAAAGAGGTATAAATTAATTATCACGTGTCTCTATGGATCGACCCTACTTGCCTTGTACTACCTTTTAGTGCAATATAGTGGGATTATTTTGGAGTATATCGTACCCCTTTATTTGTTGGGTTTGACACGCCTAACACTTATCACTTCATATTTTTGTTGGAATAGTGTCTAAGGCTATAACTATATTCGGTGGTGCATGGTCCTTTTGGGTTGCCTTCACCATAGCAACTTGAAGGATGATTTGTATAAGAGAGAGTAAATATTATAAGGAATAATATTTAGCTATTTGATTAATATAAGTCATAAATTAATTAGTATTAATTTGGTGACTTAAAGAGATTAATTAAATAAGAGGGTATAAACTGTCAATTGTTTGATAGTTAGACTTTAGACTATAAATCCATTAGGATACACCTTGGATGGATTCTAAGAGCTTTAGGATAGCTCAAAATCGTCCATAGGGTTATCTATGGAATGGATTTGGATAGCCTTAAGAGAAGATTATCCAATTAGGGTTTAGGGTGAAACCCTTAAGGAGTCTAAAGGTATAAATAGGCCCTTGGGATGGGGAATTCGTGTACAACCTTGTAGAACCTGAAGAAAGGAACCTCTGGTCGAATTCCATTCCCTCTCCACTCTCCTAAATCATCTTGCTTGCTAGTGGTGTTTGTAAGCCATTAGAGGAGTGACAATTGTGACTCTAGAAGCTCCAAGACAACAAGATCAACAAGGAACTCAAAGGTATGATTCTAGATCTGTTTTAATAATGTTGTTTAACATAATTAGTCATTAGAAGTCTTGGATTCAAAAGCATGTTTATTAGAAAGCCTAGATCCAAGCAATAGGGTTTTGCATGCGCACATAGGAAAGTTCTTATGGCTAAAACCCAACAGTGGTATCAGAGCTTAGATTGGTTTTCTTTAAATTGTTGCTTGAATAACTGAAACAAACCTGCAAAATTCGATTTTTTGGGTTTTGAGTCACTGACTCGTCGAGTAGGCCTGACTCGGCGAGCCCCCTTGTGCACTCGGCGGGTCTAGGCGTCAGGAATGGCCAGATTCGGGATTTCTTTGTGTTTATCTTATCCAAACTTTCCATAAACTAATTAGATCAATATAAATCCGATTTTTTGATAAATATAAGTGTTATCTTGATCTAGTTAAAGGTAATTATCAACTAATTAAATAATTGATTTCCTTATATGATAATTAATTAATTATTTTGATTATTTTGGTAATTATCTTCAAAGAAATCAAAGATAAATCAAATAAAGATAATTAAGATATTAATTGTTAATTGAAATTATTTGTTATTTGATCCTCCATGTTTCAAATGTTTAAAACCTACCCTAAGGTTTTGAAATTTATATTTGTGATTAAAAGTTTTAATTTAGACAACTTAAATTTCAATCCCTAGATTTTAAAAAGTTTAAAATACAACCCTATACTAATATGATATTAATAGTATAATATATATATGTATAACTAAATGCTAGTCTTACCGTTAGTAGGCCTCATTCACGAAGCCGATCTATAAGGTGGGTATAAGGTTGCGGCCTATAAAATGGCGCTTAATGGGTGTACACTCACACCCACCGCTTGCTTGATTGGTGGAGGGTCGTTAGCCGAACGGGTAGGATAGGGCAACCTCATCCTCTCATTAAAAGTATAATAAGAAATACGAAGTAACTAAATTTTTTTTAAATTTCCCAATCTTAGTTACTTTAGGAAAAGTGAATTGATGCAATCCCATGAAATTACACTTTGCACCTTGCTAAGATGTTAGTGGAGCGTGTGTGGTTTACCGGCACACTAATTGGTTCTAAGCGAAGGTGGCAAAGGGTGATTCATTGTTTATCATAGTTCGATGGAGCGTGTGTGGTTTACCGGCACATCGAATAGGTGATCGTTACAATGAAGGCACCATGTGAATTTGCATGGTAATTCACACCCGCTTTGTGATCCTCGGCATCCCAGTCACAAACAAGAGGGGCATATCGAGATTTAAACATGCCATTGAATAGTTCAATGAATCTCATCCGAATCTAGGAATTCCCAAAAACACTTAGGACTAAAAGTTTAAGTTTTGTGATGGAGAATTAGTGAATCGTCATTCACTTACCTTCAATTTATTTGCATGATAGATTACGGCATCCCTTTTCTAGTATGTAAATGTTATTGTTGGATCCTAGCCCTAATTTTTCTTATTGGGTGATAATTAGGGATTCTTATTCTAATCTATCTTTGTCCTTTCTATAGATGTCAAACGCAAACAACGCTGCTGCTAGTTCTTTCACGTTGATGAGCCTTTGCCAAAAGGTCACCTTCGATGGAACGAACTTTGGCGAATGGATAAGATACATTCGCACCATTGCTCGCTATGAGGATAAAGAGTATGTCCTCGACGAGAAGCTCGAGAAAATCAACCCCGAAGTTGCTACTCCCGCCGAAATCACCGCCTTTGAAACTCATGAGCGAGATGCAACGATGGTACATTGCATCATGATCGCCACCATGAACTCCGAATTCCAAAAGTCCTACGAGGACATGTATCCATACGAAATGCATCAAGACTTGTTGGAGAGGTACCACCAAAACGCGAGACAAGAGCGTTACGAGATCTTCACTAACATGATTTCCGCAAAGATGGGTCATGGAGAATCTCTTACCGTGCACTTGCAAAAGATGCAAAGGTATGTCGACCACCTTCGCAAGTTAAATGTTGACTTCGGCGAAGACTTGGCGATCGACATGGTGCTTCACTCTTTGCCTCCGATGTACAATCAATTTAGGATGACCTACCACATGAACAAAGAGGAGGTCACTCTAAGTAAACTCCAAGGTCTATTGAGGGTTGCTAATAGCAATTTCAAGGACAAGTATGTTGCACCAACTCCCAATCCATCCGCTGCTCCTGTCTTGGCTATTGGTCAAGGGAAGGGAAAGAAGAGGAAAGCTTCTTCAAATAACTATCGAAAGGTGAAAGCCCGAGATGGTTCCTCTTCTAGTGGGACTAAAGTTGATCCCTCTAAGCCCTGCTCTAACCCGAAGGAGGCAGAGTGCCACCACTGCCACAAGATAGGACATTGGAAGAGAAGTTGCCCGGATTACCTGCAAGCCATCAAGGAAGGAAAGATCAAGCCATCTTTCGCAGGTATATATGCAATCAAATCTAACGATTCTAATCATGCTATTTCTTGGGTTCTTGACACCGGTTGTGGTTATCACATTTGTTCTAATGTGCAGGGACTAAGAAGAAGTAGGGATGTGGATCAAGGAAGGATCAATCTAATCATGGGGAACAGAAGATCGTCGCCTGTGACCAAGATTGGAGTGTATTCTTTAGTGCTTAAGAATAGTTTAGTTTTAGATTTGAACAATTGTTGCTATTCGCCAGAAATGGCTAGAAACATCATTTCATTTCATGGTTTATATAGACAAGGATTTAGATTTTCTTTTAATAATGAGAATGGTTCTATTTTGGCTTATCTAAATGGTGTCTTTTACTTTGAAGCTATACCATGTAATGGAATATATGAAACTGTTATGATTGTTGATAACTTAGGAAATGATGTTTTGAATATTGATTCTTCCACTAGTATGGATAAAGCATCCTTGTGGCATTGTCGTCTTGGACATGTCAACAAGAAACGCATAGCCCAACTCCAAAAGGATGGAGTGTTGGAGTCATTCGACCTTAGGGAAGATGACACATGCGAGTCTTGTTTACTTGGAAAGATGACTAAGTCACCCTTCACGAGTACTTGTGAAAGGGGTGAGGGACTATTAGACCTAATACATACCGATGTATGTGGACCTTTTAAATCAACCACGAAGGATGGGAACCGCTTCTATGTGACTTTTACCGATGATTATAGTAGATATGGGTATATCTATTTAATCAAGCAAAAGTCAGAAACCTTTGAAAAGTTCAAAGAGTTCAAGAATGAAGTGGAGAATCAATTGGGCAGGAAAATCAAGATGCTTCGATCCGATCGAGGAGGAGAGTACCTAAGTCTTGAATTCCACGATTATCTCAAGGAGTGTGGAATAGTTTCGCAATTGACGCCTCCTAGGACACCGCAGTTAAATGGTGTGGCAGAAAGGCGTAATCGAACCTTATTGGATATGGTTCGCTCTATGATGAGTCGTGCTTCACTACCTATCTTCTTTTGGGGGTATGCCTTAGAGACTGCCGCCCATATCCTTAACCGAGTCCCTACTAAGAAGGTTGCCAAAACACCTCACGAGATGTGGACGGGGAAAGCTCCCTCGTTGGCACATATCAAGGTTTGGGGTTGCGAGGCTTTCGTAAGATGAGATACTCACGACAAGCTTGAACCTCGAAGTGAGCGATGTATTTTCATCGGCTACCCGCAAACTTCCTTTGGATATCTCTTCTATAGACCGAAAGATAATGTTATCTTTGTTGCGAGGAGAGGAGTTTTCCGAGAGCGAGAACTCATAAGCCAAGGAGACAGTGGGAGGCAAATCGAACTTGAAGAGATTCAAGAGTCGATAGATGAAGGAACCTCTACCGCTGGCATTCAACCCGAGGAGGAAATTCCGGTTGAACCGATTGACGAATCCTTACCTCTTAGACGTTCCGATAGAGTTAGAGTTCATCCCCAGTTTTATGGTTTTCATATTACTACCGAAGGGGACACGTATATTAGTGATGGTACACTAGTAAATCTCGATGAACCTAATAGCTATAAGGAAGCCATGGCAGGCCCGGAGTCTGCAAAATGGAAAGAGGCGATGGATAGCGAGATCCAATCCATGTACGATAACCAAGTTTGGAATTTGGTTGATTACGTGCCTGAACGTAAGACCGTAGGGTGCAAGTGGATCTTCAAGAAGAAGACCGACGTGGATGGTAACGTACACACATATAAGGCGCGATTGGTTGCGAAGGGCTTTACTCAAACTCCCGGAGTTGACTATGATGAGACATTCTCACCAGTTGCGAAGATTAAATCTATTAGAGTGATGCTAGCAATTGCCGCATTTCATGATTATGAGATTTGGCAAATGGATGTCAAGACCGCTTTCCTTAACGGAAAGTTGGCTGAGGATGTTTACATAGCTCAGCCAGAGGGGTTTGTGGATCCGAAGCATCCGAATAGAGTGTGTAAGCTTGAGAAGTCCATTTATGGACTTAAGCAAGCGTCTCGCAGATGGAATCTTTGCTTCGATGAGAAAGTCAAAGAGTTTGGATTTGTACGAAGCGAAGACGAATCTTGTGTATATGTCAAAGCCAGTGGGAGTATAGTAAGCTTCCTCGTTCTATATGTCGATGACATATTACTCATAGGAAACGACATCCCGACTCTGCAGGAGGTTAAGTCCTGGCTCGGGAAGTGCTTCGCTATGAAGGACCTCGGAGAGGCTTCTTACATTTTGGGAATAAGGATAGTAAGAGAAAGAAGTAAGAGACTAATTGGACTTAGTCAGAATACTTACTTGGAGAAGGTACTAAAACGTTTTAGTATGGAAAACTCAAAGAAGGGAGAACTACCGATACAAGGAAATGCCAAGTTGAGTAAGACTCAAAGTCCGAGTACCGAAGCTGAGATAGCAAAAATGAGCCGAGTACCATACGCTTCCGCAGTTGGCTCAATCATGTACGCTATGACTTGTACTCGCCCTGATGTAGCCTTCGCTTTGAGCATGGTTAGCAGATATCAAGGGAACCCTGGCAAAGCACATTGGATTGCGGTGAAGAACATCCTTAAGTACCTTCGGAGGACAAAAGAATGGTTCTTAGTCCTTGGAGGGAGTGATGACTTGAAGGTGCGAGGGTATAGTGACGCCAGCTTTCAGACCGACAGGGACAACTACCGTTCGCAGTCGGGCTGGGTCTTTACCCTAAATGGAGGAGCAGTGACATGGAAAAGTTCCAAGCAAGAAACCGTAGCTGATTCAACGTGCGAATCAGAGTACATCGCAGCGAGCGAAGCGTCGAAGGAGGCAATATGGCTGAAGAACTTCATCGGTGATCTTGGAGTTGTGCCGGCCATAAAGGAGCCCATGGAGATTTTCTGTGATAACGAAGGTGCGGTTGCCTTGACCAAGGAACCGAGGGATCATGGTAGATCTCGACATATCGACAGAAAATATCACTTCATTAGACATCGTGTAGAAGAAGGACAACTCGTAGTGAAGAGGATATCATCAGAAGATAACCCAGCAGATCCGCTTACGAAGGGACTGAGTAGGGTTAAGCACTTGCAGCATGCTAGGAGTATTGGGCTAAAGGATGATATTAGCATAGATTAGATAGTATTAGAAACGCATAATAGATAAATTTAATTAACGTTTGATGATTAAATAAAAGAGTTTTATTTATGAGTAAAGTTACTGTCACATATTAGTTGTTTAACTATTGTTTCACTTTGCATGTTTTGACTTCCAGAATAATTGAGTTTATTAGGAATAATCGAATTATTCAAATGGTCCACAATCGTTCATATGTTGGGAGTAGATATGAATGAAGATTGTCATGAATTGGTGTGTAGAATGTCTAAATGGTGTTAGACATGGCAAGGGTTGCTGCAACGTTCATGAGTGCTTATGAACTGGTTTTGAGCATTGGAATAAACCCGCGCTTGCTGGAATCACTTTATGGAATACGATATAAAAGGTGATCGCAAGACGATAATATCATATGGTCTTAAAACCTAGATATATGGTTTATTATTTGTTAATTGATTGTGCATTGATAATGCGAAAACGCATCAGTAACTTGATGTTATAAAACGCATTGTTGTGTATAGTTGGTTAATGAATAAGTAAATGCATATAAGTCGAAGTTTATCTGTAAATTTTATCCTAAGAGGATAGAAGAGATATCTTGGCCACTCGATGATTTGATTTGACTTATGTGCTGGGCCCGATCAGAACTGAATTGATGTGTTCGATTAAGTTCTATGTCAAATAAATCGAAGATCGAGAAATCTAAATGCTAGACTAACCATTCCATACGATTGTCAGCATGATATCTAACAGAGGACTGTACAATCCCTTATCTAAAGGACAAGATTGATTAGATCAGAGTTGACAGCGTCTTTGAGAGCTACGATTGCAAACCGTATTGTACTTGTATAGTTATTAGACTTATCCAAGTGGGAGACTGTTGGAATAGTGTCTAAGGCTATAACTATATTCGGTGGTGCATGGTCCTTTTGGGTTGCCTTCACCATAGCAACTTGAAGGATGATTTGTATAAGAGAGAGTAAATATTATAAGGAATAATATTTAGCTATTTGATTAATATAAGTCATAAATTAATTAGTATTAATTTGGTGACTTAAAGAGATTAATTAAATAAGAGGGTATAAACTGTCAATTGTTTGATAGTTAGACTTTAGACTATAAATCCATTAGGATACACCTTGGACGGATTCTAAGAGCTTTAGGATAGCTCAAAATCGTCCATAGGGTTATCTATGGAATGGATTTGGATAGCCTTAAGAGAAGATTATCCCATTAGGGTTTAGGGTGAAACCCTTAAGGAGTCTAAAGGTATAAATAGGCCCTTGGGATGGGGAATTCGTGTACAACCTTGTAGAACTTGAAGAAAGGAACCTCTGGTCGAATTCCATTCCCTCTCCACTCTCCTAAATCATCTTGCTTGCTAGTGGTGTTTGTAAGCCATTAGAGGAGTGACAATTGTGACTCTAGAAGCTCCAAGACAACAAGATCAACAAGGAACTCAAAGGTATGATTCTAGATCTGTTTTAATAATGTTGTTTAACATAATTAGTCATTAGAAGTCTTGGATTCAAAAGCATGTTTATTAGAAAGCCTAGATCCAAGCAATAGGGTTTTGCATGCGCACATAGGAAAGTTCTTATGGCTAAAACCCAACAATTTTAGTATATCTTTAACATTTAAATTATAATAATAAGTTTTTTTTAGTTTTCTTTCGTTTATTAATAATAATAAGTGGTTTTAAAACTAATGAACAATAAGTATAAATAATAAAATCAAATTATAAAAACCATAGATATGTCATATTATCCATGTGAGTCTCTTTTAAATGGCAAATTATCTATCTTATCAGTTTATTATTTAGTGTATGTTTTACATTTTAATAGTAATATTAAATGTTTTTTAAAAGTCTTTTTTAACTTATTATTGATAATAAGTGGTTTAGAACTGAAGAATAATAATTTTAAATGATAATAACATCGATCTATAAATTACATAACGTTGACAACAAATAAATTGTATTTTAAATGAACATTATTATTGAAATTAGAAACAATTGGTAAAAATAATATTAAATAGATAATTATATTTAATTTTATTAATAAGGAATGTGGGTTGATGTCAATGAATAATATTGTTAAAATATTATGTCAAATTTAATGTCAATAACATAACAATTTTTAATATATATTTTTCAACATTTTAACAATATATTTTTAACATATGTTGCACAATGCAGGAGAATTCGTCTAGTATAAAATAATATAATGAAATTTATTAAGAAGTCTTGAAATAGAGAACATAACATTGTGACTTACCAAAGTAAAATAATTTATTTTTGTGATAATTACTTGAAAGGGTAACAAACTTTTAATTTTGTTCACATTTAATAATTGAATTTATTCGTGTTTGATTTACCCTTGAATTATTTGAAATTATTCGCATTTTATCTTCATGACCAATTGTAACCGATCATTAGGGTAAAATATGAATAATTTCAAACATTTAAAGGGTAAATCAAACATGAAAAAAAAAAACTTTTGTGAATAAATGTGAAGAAAGCCAAAAGTTCATTATTCTTTCAAGTTATTACCCCAATAATATAACTTAAAGTAAAGTAATGGTTTGAAAATATGATCCAATGCAACGCCACATAACATTCGCACAACAGTTTTTAAGTCGAAAGTCCCTAAAATAACAATTGCAAAAAATGAAATAATGAAATGTTGTGCACATGGCACAACCAAAAGTTGTAGAAATGGTTTCTTTCTTATTTAAATCTAAATCAAAAGGCTCTTCACTTTATCAAGTAGTTTGTCTGTAGCCAATTCTAGTCACTTATTGAATTTTCTTTAATTGTTTTCTTGATATGGCATTTTGCATAGGCTCTTTGGTTAAAGAACAAGCTTAAAATGTAAAGAAAAATGCATTTCTCCAACTTGTTAATATCATTATTTCTCTGAAAAGTATTATAATAATCAAATGCACTAATGTAGTGACAAATTAACGATTAAACGATAGAAAACAAAAACAATAGGCTGAATTATTCCTCATAAAGAAACAAATTTCAATTTAAGAAGCATATATTTGGTAAATCAAACTTATTAGCTATTAGTCAACTAAGAATTCAGCATTCAAGTGGTATCTATCTATATACAAAGTACACTTGCAAATTTAAAAGGGTATTATGATCAAAACTGAATAAATCCGTAATGCATCATTTCGGACAAGATGATCATTTATTTTAAAATGACGCAAATACTGATTATATAATGATAATTTCATATTTTTAATGGCCATTTTTTATCATAATAACTTTTCCTTATTTCATTTCTATCATGAGTTGGTCATAATCCTAATTTGAAGTTCTCGATCGTAAATTCGAATTCGTGTTGCGTATCCTTTATATGATCATAATCCAAAATTAATTTGTTTAATGAACAGGTAAAACCCGAATGGCTGAATAGGATTAGACAAAAATATAAACTGAAACAAAATCACAAAAAACGAAACTGAAAGACGAAATGGTTTCCGAGTGTGAATGATCGCAATCCTACAATAAAACTCTAAAATTCAAATTTACTAAGAAGTTCCAACATCAAATTACTTCAAATTGGGATTATGAGAACCAATAAACACAAGAGAAGAAGTTGGAGATGATATTTAATTTGCTAGCTAGAGTGCTTGACCAATAAAATCCCAAACTACAACATTCAAAATCTTCCAGAACTAGGACACATCGAGAGCAAATCAATCAAAGATAAACTCGAGAATAAAAACACAACAATCATATTCATAATCAGAGTACCGAGGAACAGAAGAGAGAAATCATTTGCGAAGGTGCTTGATTTTGAGCCAGCCTTTTTTGCAGGAGTTAACGATCTTCGATCCCTTACTGAAAAAGTTCTTGAGATCCTTAGCTCTCTCCTTCAACCGCTTATCAAAATCACCCATCGTTGTTGTCTTGTTGTTTTTGAATATTCGAATCGGGAGACTCTGTGGAGAAAATTTGTATGGAGGATGGATAATGGATTATAGAACAGATGAAAGGGGATAGTTTGAGATAGTTTTATTGAGAAGCCTTTGGTCCAATCACAGAAAAAAGCGTGTCGGCGATGTGAGAAAAAATTATTAATTCTTTGGAAACTTCTTTTTAGTTTTGGCAACCCTTACATTTTGATTAAGCTATATACTTTTCAAATAAAAAACTTTTCATTTGAAGCTATTTATTTTGGGAGAAATAAATAATTATTATTTTAGGGATATTGTTTACCATTAGTATTTATAATTTATTTTCATTTTCAACATATATTTATTATTTTTTTAGGATGTTAGGTGTGGGCAACATTTGTGGGGTTTTTTGTTATTCTCTTAGGCTATTAGGTGTGAGCAACGTATGTGGGGGCTTTTTGCACGTTATAACGATACAAACACCGTCCCCTCTCCCGTTTTTAGACATCATAAGCATGCACGTTGCTTTCCGTTATCACCACAACATCCTATAACGTACGTTTTCTTCTTTTTTCTTCTAAAAACGTTGGTGGGCATTGCTCATACCGACCAGTCTTATGAAAAACCATGAGTACTATTTGATGTATATATTTAGAAAGAATGGTTGTTGCATTTGGTAGTGTTGAATCATTAATCCTTGAATTTTTTTGTGAATATGCACTATAAATGTTTTTGGGCGGTGCTTATGACCATCTAGGAATTAGGAAAAAGTTAGAAGTATGTAGTTGCAATATGGCGGATGTTTCATAGTATAATATCTATGATATTTTGAAAGTTAGTTTTAACAAAAAAAAAAAAGTAGGATTTTGTAATAATACAAATAAATAGAAGTACATTGTTATTTCTTACATCTAGATCAAATATAGTAAAAATGCCATAGGTATTTTATTTTTCCAAGTAATGAAATTCGAATTCATTGCTATCACCAATAAAAAATATAAGTACATTACTATCACGGATCATAAAATATAAGTGCATTGCTATTATTGGTAAAATGTGAAGTGAGAAATAAAAGTGAATTGCTATCATAGATTAAAAAAATAATTACTAGTTGGGTAAAAATAGAGTACGTTTTGATAACTTATGTTGCTAATATGTATTAAGAAATAAAATAGGTTGTTAAAATAGAATTTAGGGCAATAATCATGTATGTAATGTTGGTTAGGGTTATTTCAGGAAAAGGAAATTGTGTCACCATTGATGATATCGTGTTGTTTGAGTAGTAGTGGTCTCATGTAGTCTTTTGACACAATTTTTAATCAATTTTTTTATTTTTAACTTTTTTAAAAAGTTCGAAAATTACCAAAAGTTGTTTGGTAAATTGAAAAGTTTTTTTTCAAAACTTTTAGCTAATAGGAAAATTTGATGGACAAAAGACAAGAATTCCTTTTTTTTTTTTTTTTTTGTGACTGTTAGCTTTTGTCACTTAACAAAACACATTTTAAAAAACCTTTCTTTTAGAAAAAGTTCTTTTACAAAATGTCTTTTTATAAAAAAGGACTTTTAAGTTTAAAAGTAATCTCAAACACACCCTTAACCTTCATTATATATTTAGAAAACATCCAAAAAAAACTTTTACCTGAAAACATCTTAATTAGCTTCATGTAAATGTTGATGCATAACATCTCAAGTATATGGCTCTTCTTTGTTTGTGGTTAATAATTTCTATTATTTGTATGCCTTTTTATTATAACAAATTAATTGAACACATAATGATTGTTGTATGGATAAATAATGTTTAACATATATGTGACAAAATTATACACTTGGAAAAATGGAACAAAAGAATAAATGAGATGAATTTTGTAAAATGTTAAGACTCAATGGGAAAAAATTACTCCATATCCAATTTCCCTTACTACATCTTTCAACAAACTACATAATATATTTGCTATGTTACCGGTTAAAACTCAAAGCTTTTATTGCTATAATTAGGTAGATTTTACAAAATATAGTGTCCTAAAATGTTTAAAAAAAAAATTACAAGTACAATGTCATATGTAATTCAGTAGATTTTTCAAATTGCAATGTTTGATAAAAAAAAAATGATATTACCTTAGGTTGTTAAAATCATAATCACCACAGGATCCTACAATCCATTTAGGTAAACTGATGCCGATAATACTAGATCGTTTTCTATTAGGATCAAAGGTAGAATTGTGAAATCATTATTATTTATATATTTTTGAATAAATTCTAATATTTTGTCATGTTGCTAACGAAATGAATCAAATATGAACCTTACAAAAACCTTTTGAATTGTCTATTGTTTAATGATATAGAAGATGTACTTTTCTTGTTTTTAACTATTTGTTATTAACCGGATGATTAACTAAATATATATGTTTTGAATTTCTTTTGGTAGAATCTACAATCCCAATTAAATTTTACGATCTTGTCTTGCAAAATAGCATTCAATGCTATACATTAGATCTTGACAAATTTAAGTATGACAATGTTGTAGTACAATTTAAGGAAACTAAATTGTTTTCATAAAAAATGTAAGCTATTTTCACATTTAATCCCAACAAAATT
Source organism: Lactuca saligna (assembly GCF_052625555.1). Taxonomy (NCBI): domain Eukaryota; kingdom Viridiplantae; phylum Streptophyta; class Magnoliopsida; order Asterales; family Asteraceae; genus Lactuca; species Lactuca saligna. The sequence continues at coordinate 85,441,376 of NC_136420.1, read as the reverse complement.
CAAGCTTGAATTAGGGGTCTGCACAAAAAAAAAAAAAATGAAAGTATGTTGTTATTTTTAATTGGTTGTTTTAAAACCAAACAAAACCATATCGTAATACAACATATTTTTATAGCATACATAAGTCCTGAATGCTTTTTCTTAATCAGACTTCAAGCAATTGACTTATTTGCAAGCTACAGCAAAAAGCCTTTATCTAACTACAACGAGCTAATTATAGGTATAATCTGAATCCAAGTACAAACGAAATGTGTCAAATAAATCAAAAGTCAACCAAAATATATTCGACTTTTATCAGTAATAACGTCTTTTTATCATTTAAATTGAACAATACCGAATGAATAAATTTAATTATTCGTTCTAGCTAAATCAGCAATGAATCTTTCTAACATATCAATATAAACAATCATCTAAAGCTAAATCTCAAAGATTTGCAACGTGCCTCGTCGATCGAAATGCGATTACCGGTTGTCGGCCAACAAATTGAACGCGAATGCAAATGAGGAGAAGAAAATGAAGTCGCCGGCGATAGGATCAAAGAGTCGGCGATTAGATTAGTAATGTCGGTAAGTGGTTTCCTGTACTTGTTCTTGGTCTTCTTCTTCAATGTCATCTTGGCACTAAGCTTATTACCTGTGGTTTTGGAGATTGAGAAAAATGGAGGAATGTTCTCTTTATTATCATGGTATTGGCATAAAGAGTTCATTCCCTCCATCTTCTCGATTTCCAGAGTATGAGAAACTTGACTGGAAGAGTTAATATATATGAATTAGGGTTTTGGATTTGGATTTGGAGGGATGAATTTGATATTGAAAATTTGAGGATTTGGACATTCGAAGAGGGAAAGGGAGAATCCACATTTGGGTTGGAGGAGAAACCAAAACTTGAAAAGTTTTTATGTAAATTTTGGTTTGGGGGGCAAAATCAAATTGGCGCTTGCCTTTTTCTCCGCCGTTCCACTTAAAAAAAAAAAAATCCGTGATTGTGTTAGGGGAAAATGTTTAGATATAGTTATTTAGTCGATTTGATCGTCGTTTTTATTTTATTTTTACACAATAGATAACTAAAGTTCTCAATTTACTTGTCTAATAAATAAAAAACTTTTTGCCACTTGTCAATTTTTTATGTATTTGAACTCATATAATTTTATAGTTAATTCTTAGAAATTAATTTTCATTTATCATTTTATGATAATTTTTAATTTTCATAATTAACTATCTAATTTTTATGTTATAGAAAGTAATTAATGTATTATTAATTTGTTTCGTTATATTTTTAATTTTAATATGTTTATTTCAATAAATATAATTTAAAATTGATATGTTTCTTTTAAAGTTTATTGTAATTTTAGAAAAAAATAGTTTGTATAAAAAAAATCAAACATTGTTATTTTTTATTGACAAACTAAAAAATTTGTTATCTCGTCAAAATATAATTATTTTTTTTGTAGTTTGTTTTATTAGTATAAATTGAATTATTTATTTATTCATCATTTTGTTTGTATATATATTTTGAAATTTTATTTTAAAAAATTTATAATGTTTACACTTTGATATTTAACATTTTCTTTAAAAAAATATATTTAAAGTTTATATTCTTATATATAACTTTTTTTAATCAACCCGCGTAGCACACGGGTTTTACACCTAGTATGGGAATAATCCAATATAATTTAGGTTTCATAGGTAACATATAGTTTATGTGGCTTTCTCTCTATTCTTTTTAAATTAAAAATTAAAATTTTAACTACGTGGATTCTTCTTTTTTCCATTTCCCCTTTGTTGTTAGAGGTCTCTCTCTCACACCGGTAATATATAGTTTATGTGGTTTTTTCTCTATTTTTTTAAATTAAAAATTAAAATTTTAACCACATGGCATTTTTTCCATTTCTCTCTCTCTCTCTCTCTCTCTCTCTCCACGTGTTCTTCTTACTCATGAACAACAAATTCCCGATGAATTCATATTTTAATTACAAACAACCAAATGAAAGTGCTCATCAAATGTCTACAAGCATAGTTACAATCATGCCCTTTACATGAACCAACTGTTAATCTGAATGGTTTTAAAAATCAATGGTTTCATAAGGGTTCATCTTAATCAACTATTTTAGAAATTGACGGCTTCTTGTTCATCGATGGTTACAAAACTTGATCGGTTCTGGAACTTAGCGCCAATGGATCTAGAGAAAAAGGAGTAAATGATTTACCCATCTCCATTCATCATATTGTACCTTATGTTGTACAAGTCTGATTTCCCCATCTTCACATATTTCCCTATCTTCACATACTTTTTCAGCTTCTTCATTCCACAGATTTTAGGCATAATCTACAATGAAACTACACTTGAGGTGTGAGTTTTTAGTTAACCCCACTAAGAGTTTTAAAAGAAACTGAAACCTAATATGAAACGAATTTCAAGTTCATCTTCCTACATCCTTTCACTAATGAACATGATGAACACCAAGTTTTCTTGGTGTTTGTGTGCATAAGACATATTGGTTTAAATACATACGATTTTAGAGATAAACACACATGGATCACCTTCTACTTACCTACATAAAATTGGGAAACCCACTAAGCTTTATGCTTACAGTTTTGGATTAAATATTTTGTAGGTTATTCGTGAGAAGAGCTCTGTAGGTTATTCGTGAGAAGAGCTCAGCAGGACAGTATAGTCGCATCGAAGATATTGGTTTCCACTTTTTTGCAATTCAACTTTGTTAAACTTATGGTTTTCAAACAAATGAATGTCACTTAATGATTTTAAGTAAAAGGTTATAATTGGTTAATTGTTCAAAATGAAAAATCTCTTTTGTAATTTGGGGACGTGACAAGATGGTATCAGAACCTTAGTTTGAGGGATTTAGACCCCCATATGGTGTGTCTAAACTCAAATTGAGGATTAAGAGATTTTCTATATTAAATGTTTGAAAAGTAATACTTTATTCAAAGAAACTTGAGTAAATTCGCTAGGTTAGAAACATGAGCTCGGTATTTTGTTGTGTTCTTGTTTAATTTGTGGAGTTGAGATCGTGATCATGGTTTCTTAATCTAACCTCAACTTATAAAAGAATGACGTGATACATACATTCAGTTGGAGCTCATGGAGTAAGTGATTCCCAATATACCCATATGGTTATGTATTTGTGTTATAGGTTGATATGCATGTTAGATTATATGTTAAGGATCTGCTTAGAAATTGCATGCTATAATTTCCTAATTGTATATATAGGTGCCTTATATGCCTTATATTTGTTGATTGTAGTATGTGTTGTAGAATCGTTGGATGATACTACGAAATTTCTAATCAAATGCTTAAGAGTTGTACATGATTAGAACCCAATAGCCTTAAATATTCTGATTCTGCCTTTTTACATGATCTTTTTCTAGTTGTGGTTTTATGGTGGAATCCTACAAAGAGTTTAGGAGGTCTAGTATTATGCATATGGCTAAACATATGCATGCATGCCAAGAGTTTATGGGAGTGATGCGAATTGACTTGGAAATTTTTAAACAATCATTGGAGAGAGTTTGGACTGGTGTGGAAGGTAGTATGGTATCATACTACTGAAAGCACATGATCAATACTTGGGTCAAAGAAGTGTTATAAAGATATCAAGGAACTTGTGGGTGGGTATGCATAGTATGGTGATCATTTGTGATGAAGATGCACCCCTAAATGAGAGGAATGTCTGTGACATTATCATTGTAGAGGTTTTAAGGTTCATGTTGGAGGATTTTCCTAGCATGATCAGTTCGATCAATGATAAGTTGACTTCAATGGTTGACGAGAGGTTTAGGATTCTTCAGGCTGATTTGGAGGTCAGTCGACTTAGGACTCGTGGTGTCACCTTTCGGAAGTTTGATGCTTGTGGGGCTCCTCGGTTCATGAAGAGTAGGGAGCCTATAATTAGTATGCATTGGATTGCCAATGTTAAGAGTGCCTTTCTCGACAACTTTTGTCCGTCCAAGAACAAGGTTAGATTTGAAGTGTGTTTGTTGTGTGATGGAGCTAGGGATTGGTGGTGTGAGGTTATTTGAGACCTCAAAACATGCGGTTAGGTCTATGACATGGGAGGATTTTGTTACCAGGTTCAAGAGAGATTTTGTGCCAACGACCGACGTTTAATAGTTGTCTTGGGAGTATTTGGCACTTAAGCAGACTATAAAGATGATGACCAAGATCACTGCCAAGTTCATGGAGTGAGCGTTGCTTTGCCCATAGTATGCAACGACAGAGGGGATGAGGATGACTCATTATCATGATATTTTAAGGTCGAAGATCTGTGAGTTCGTAAGCATTTTCCAATTGTGAGACTCTTTCTGATTTTGTGGAGGAAGCCAGGGATAGAGAACTGGAGTTGGAGACCTAAAACGGAAGGGAAAGAAGAATTAGGTTCACACATCAGTATCATTAATTAAGAAGACCAAAGTGACTGACGTTCGGTCGGGGATCAACGAATTTGTGGATTTTTTTGCACGTGTGGTTTGGCACACTGGTGTGTTAGATGTGATCAGGAGGGTCACTATAGCTGGGATTGGAGTAAAAGGAAATCGAGGGTATGTTTCTTTTAAAGTCAGACATGCCATGTTAAGGTTGAGTGTCAATAGAGAGCGGATGAGATGGTTTTGGATCCTGCACCTATAGCTTGGCAGTTATCAGATGGATGACGTGGGTCAAATGGACTCCCAAGGGCCAGTGGTGGTTGTCGAGGCCAACAAAATTAATAACCCTAAATCTTTTATACTAAAATAGTGTATAGCAGTAAAGGGGTCGATCCACGGAGATTGATTCAGTTTTATAACTCTATGAAAAATCTCTTTGTAAATACACTTGTAAAATGACAATAGAAGTAAAAATGGGGGGTTTTGATCTTTTGAAACACTTGAAGTAAACTAGGATTAAACTAAGATTTAAATAGACAATTTCAACAAAAACAAGAGTTTGATGTAAAACCAATAACAGAAAGATGGTTGACTTTAGGTTTCCTCACTTTGACTGTTGATGAACATATCATTAGAATCCAATGGTGCAATACTTCTTTTAAATCCTTAATTTGGTTATAATAATCTAAGAAGCTTAAGATTACCTAGACTTTTCTTAGTTTTTGAAATGGTTAGAGAAGCTCATAACAACTTCCTTAGTCAAAGTCATAATTTCCATTAAGCATGTAATTAGTGAAAGTCAGTTAGCATTAAAAACTAAAAAGTCACCAAATCCAAACGGAGTCAAATGCTTCCACTACCATGTTGGAGGAAATGTTTTTATGATTGTGTGAATCAAAACTAACACATAAATCATATGTTGCTTGCTAATTTGAGGATCTTTTAATTAATCAAGAAATTAGTCAACTAATCACCACAAACACATTTAAACTCATGAATAAAAACATATAAGTAGTGATAATATGTTCAAACACAAAACATTCCATAAAGATTCAAGAACAAGTTTATGAAATCTTCACCATTTAACAACTAGTCAAAAGATTTCACCAAAGTCTACCAATTTTGGTTTAGCCTAACATGGCTAAACACAAGAAAACAAAGTTAGAAGAGATTGTACCAAACATTGAACAAGATTAAGAGCAAAAATGATGAAGTTATTTATGGTTCTTGGCCTTCAAAGTGCTTCAAAATTTCCAGAGAATTGCTCCAAAATCGGATGTGCAAAAGTCTCTTAAAGTGGCACACCAACCTTCCCAATATAGAGCCCTAAGTAAAATTCTGAAATTACCCCAGTAGGAATCCATGTGGGCCGCGTGGAATCCTTACGCGGGTCGTGCGAGAGTGACGAGTTTTTAGCTTTCTTCAAGTCTTGGGCCTCCACAGCTTAACCATTGGCCCAGTTTGAGCCCGATCGGTTTCTAGCCCATTTTTTTTCAAGATGTCTTCAATTTGATCCCGATTTGCCTTCTCCAAATCACTCATAGCGTCCACAAACGCCTGATCATCAATCTCCACGTACACAAAAATTATCCTACACCTTGCAAATTTAAAGTTCAATTCTTCCAAGCCTTCAAGTAATTGACAAGCCTACTCCATGAATCACTTCCATAGCCATCAAGCCCAAAATTCCCGTTGTCCTCCAAATCCAATTGCCTCCCAAAGATCCCACTCCGCTAGTCTCCTTAAAGTCTACAATTATGCTCACGAAACTAGAAAGTACCCGAAATTGTCATAAAATAACAAAAAGTAAATATGAATAGAAATTAACTAAAATGTGAACGAAATATGCTAAAATAAACTATAAAAAAGAAGTAAATAAAATGAAACTATCAAATCACCCAAGCTTAAACCTTACTTGTCCTTAAGTAAGACAATACTAAAATGAACTCGGGACGAACTATCCTAAGAAAAATAAAAAGAATAGATAAAATCGCGGAACCTGATCACCGTTAGTCAACATGGTCAGAATTGATCTTGCTATTATCTCATGAGTTTTTCATTTGGTGACAATGAGACCATAAACCACAGTCAGAACAACTCCTCTAGGTGAGCAAGGAGGGATGGTCAGTCGCAGCCCCAATAAAACATGCATACAATGAAGAACATATGTAGTAACGAGAAAGAAAATGGACGGGCTGGTATGGAGCTCTTCTTTTTAAGTGTACGGTCTTATCATGAAAGTTGTGTGATCTCATGTCTGTCGGCCACTCTCAAGTGTGATTGAGTTTTATCGCTCGGGCACCGTTGTAGGAATCAGTACTCTTATTGTTGGCCCAAACCTTTCGTAGTATCCGACTCGACAGTCTCTTTAACATCACCAATTTGTGAAAAGAAACAAATCGGTATATATACAATAAAATAAACCTATATAAATGAATATTAAACGCAGGGTGACCAAAATATAGGAAAATTTGTTCAATAATTGAACTGGTCACCTATCTAAGATAATTGCAGCTTGGATATATATATATATATATATATATATATATATATATATATATATATATTAAAAAATATGTGAATTTTTGTTTTTTATCAAAAAAAACTTTTTGACTCAAAATTTGGTTCTCAAAAGTATGTAAGTGGAACCGAGAGGGTAATAATATAATCTGAATGGTCTAAGTGTGAAAATGACCATGTATGGAGCGTAAAGATGTAAGATCCTTTTCAAACTCGTGATTTCCAAAATAATGAAAATGTCCAAATGTGGACCAAAAGATTCTCTAAAATCCTAAGAAATCGCAAAAATAATGGTGATGTAAAGAGACCGGATATGGATTCTACTCGGGGACTAGCACCAGTGCTTCATCCTAACGGTTCAAACATGATCAAGTGTGATCCTCTCGGTGGCATGGACCGCAAGGCTAAGAACATCCATTGCTACAGTATATCCTACAGTTGTTAGTATTGTATGCATAATTCTTCATGAAACTACCTGGCCATGATCACTTACCCCTTTAAGCTCCAGTATCTTATCCTAAGTATGAAGTCCCAAACTGCAGCTAGTAGTCCCGGTTCAATGGGTGAGATAGCAACAAGATTCTGGACTAATAATGATACAATAACTGTGAAACTATTCCATGGCATCCAAGGGGGCACTGTTGTAAAACTCACCGAGTTGGCCGATTACTCCTCCGAACACTCGCTACTTGGCCCCTTACCAAGGTGAGTTGCAAAATCCTGAGTACTCCCCGGTCGGCCGTTTACTCAACTGAGCACTGTTGTAAAACCCAGTCAAATCGGTGATTAATATGTATAATATAATTAATGATTTATTATTTAACACACTCACATGTGATTATTACTACATATATATCTTAAATTTTAAGTAATTATTCACGAAGTAAGACCATTATGTGTTTTTCAGTTTTTGTGTATTCACATGTATCTAGTATTGTTATATATTTCTATCAACTTATGATTTTAACATATATAATGTCCCTAAAAATATTTCTACATGAATTACCGAATCTGAGTACTACCGAGTACTCGCTACTTGGTAGTCGGCCGAGCAGGTACCGAGTAACGAGTTCTACAACCTTGCAATGGGGTGAGAATAAACAAACAACAAAAATGCATGAATACTAATGCCTTAAGCTAAATGTTATGCAACAATAAAAATGTGAAAAAGAAGAATATAAAATCTTTTTGGAATTTAAAAAAAAAATGAATGCAAATTAGCTTAAAACTAAAATGTTATGCAGCCTAATAAAGAAATGCATGGAAAAATAAAAGAAAAGGGAAATGCCCCACCCCAAGCTTAAGAACAAGCAGCATCCTTAATGCTTAAGGAAAGGGCGTTAATGACCTAAATTGTAGGATCGAGCGGCGGAAAGTATCCGTGGTGGTAGTTGTAGTCCCACATATCTTGGACCTGGCGGGAAGTGGGTGGGAAAGACTACTCCAGCCGATCAACACAGGTCGTCACATCCTAGATGGCTCGGGTGTTCTCTTGTGTCTGAGTGTTGATGTGCTGAACAGTGGAGAAAATTGTGGCGAATTGGTCGAAGAAGGCAGGGGGGAAATATGATGGGATCTCGTGTCCCCCTACTGTTGCGACCGATGTTGGGACTGGCCAACATATTGTGGATGCTGAAAATGGTCATCTTCTTGATCGACGGGCGGGGGGTAGTCAGATGGAATCCATTTCTCGGGGTCGGTTGGTTCGAAAGACCCAACATACTCATAAGGGGGAATGAGGTATGGTTGATTATCGAGATTCCATATGTGACCACCGACTGAATAGCGAATGATGAGCATTCATCAGAGTGCCTTGATGTCAAGACAAGAGGGGCCAATCGCTTTTTCAAATGGAAAGGTGGAGAGATGAAGTTGAAGCGGGGGTCAAGATGCAATGAGTGTGATCAAGCCTCCAATGAAAATGTCCCCGGTGTCCATGGTGGTGGTGTTGAAACATTTGGCAAAACAGAATGTTGCAAAGTCCGTGTTGGATATTATTCCTTTTATATATCAGCTCAGATACCGATTTGTTGAAAATATAACAATCTGATCACCACAACAAAAGGCTCGGTTACCAGTTACTGTGTGATAGATATATCAGTTTAAGATATAAGATATATATATATATATATATATATATATATATATATATATATAAAGAATAATAATTGCGGAATAAGTATAAATATGAAAGCTGTAAATGACTGAAAGCTATAATAATATAAATGACTGTATTTAAATGACGTAAAGCTATAAATAATATAAATGACTGTATTTAAATGACATAAAGCTATAAATAATATAAATGACTATATTTAAATGACATAAAGCTATAATAAAGTATATAAATATATAAATATATATCAAGTAGGTTCGTCAATAAATTGACTGAACTGGACTTATGGAGCGACTGGTCGATATTTGTTCTTTGAATGGACTGGTCGATATTGGGGCTCTTGGAGCGACTGGTCGATATTTGTTCTTTGAATGGACTGGTCGATATTGGGACTCTTGGAGCGACTGGTCGATATTTGTTCAAAGATCAATCTGGCATTGGATAAGTAACAAAAAGTTCATTTAAAGCTCGATTTTATGTAAAACAAGTGTTTACAAAAGGGTACAAAATACATGGGTTTATGTATTTGTAGTTGAAGTAATTTTTGGGTAAAAACATGCACACGGGTCGTGTAAGATAAGGCACAAGTGACACGGGTCGTGTAGGAGGGTTTTGGAGGGTTTTCTTGAAGAATGATGCTGACACGGGGCGTGTTGATTTAGCCTTGCTGAACACGGGGCGTGTTCATGATGCTGATGCTGACACGGGGCGTGTTGATTTAGCCTTGATGAACACGGGGCGTGTTGAGGTTCAGAAGTATGAAGAAGGCAATCAGAGGGCAACACGGGGCGTGTTGATTTTGCCTTGGTTTTTAACACGGGGTGTGTTCGTGTCAGAGTTAATTTCGGGATTTTTGTGATTTGAAGGTAAGTTTTGTTTGTGATGTTTTGGCTAGGGTAATGGTGTTAAGGTGTTTTGAGGATGTTTTCAAGGTTGTTTAGAGGTTGGAAGGAGGTTTATATAAGGTGGTAAAGGTGGTGAAATTTCTCATGAAGATGATGATGAATAGTGATGGGTTTTGTGGTTGATCTTGATGCAGAAGGTTTTGGGTTGTTTCATGGTTGTGTTTTGGTGTTTTGATGTAAGGAAAGTGTTTGGTGGTGTATGATGTGATGATCAAAGGTGGTGAAGATGAAAAACCTTTAGTTTCAATGAAGAAGATGAAGATGGTTGATGGTGTTCTTCATTTAGCTTCTTGTTTGATCTTGGTGTTCTTCACTTGGCTTCTTTTTTGATCTTGGTGTTCTTCATTTAGCTCCAGGGATTTGTCTTTGTTCTTGAGGAGGATGAAGATTTGTGATGTTCTTGGGAGAGTTTGTAGTTTGTAGAAGTGTTACAATATTACAAATGAACACACACACTCACACACAAACTCACGTATACATATATGAGAGAAAACAAATATCTTCTTCACTTGAGTGTATTTTGAAGAAAGAGTATGGCTGGTGTATGCAAGTTGATGTAGACTAGTAGGAGCAAAAAACGTGGGTCTTCATTTGGCTTCTTATTTCCTTGACTTTGTTTGACTTCCTCTTTGTTTGACTATTCAACACATATACAACATATATATAATACATATATACAATATATATAATACATATATACATATATAATACATACATATGTATATAATACATATATATATATATATATATATATATATTGTTGAAACTGTTTAGTCACACATATGTGTTTTCGTCATTCGCGTGTTTTCGTATTTTCCGTTTTATCACGCATTCATGCAACCTGAAATAACTGATAATATTTGTTAGATTGTATAAAAACAGTTCATCTTATTTCAGTTATGGTCACATACAAGGTTACATAAGAACATTTTTCAACAATTTCCCCCTATGTGATCATTGCTGAAATAAGGACAGGTATGATATAATCATATTGACAGTTTAACTTTTGAAGATTCGAGATAAAAGATTTGTCAATAGATAAGATATATATAAAACCATAGCAATTGATTTGAAAGTTTGCGACTTGGTTTAACATATCTTATGTAAAAGATTTTCAGAAATTTGTTTCCGAATCAAAGTCTCGGGTTCGGTTATCAAAGGGTAGCCATATATGTATCTAAAGAAAATTCTTAAGATTTTATAGCATTATAAATGACGACAAGTGGTTTAACAGGTCGATTCAGATGAACGCTCATAGGTATAGCTCACACTTCACTTGGGTGTTTGGTTGTTCTGGCAGCAGAACAAGTTAATGATCACTAAAAACGAGTGATATCTCTCTCTGACGACTCACACTCATATTGGAGGTGTTCAACTATGCTTTTTCCGAAAGGTCACTTAGTCTCATTATTAGATAATCAATCACATAAGACTGGTTTCGGCATTACTTAGCGGGTTTCTTCATTCATGCCATTTAAGTTCACCCTCTCTCCGTCGGGAAATACATGTAGAGGGGTTTAGCAATTTTCATAGTGCAGTTTGCAACTAAGAATCTTCAGTGATGAAGGCTACAGTATCCCGGGAAATCCATTGTTGTTGCAGCTTTTTCTTTGATGGTATCCTTTTTGTTGATCAATATCTTTTTGTTTGTAAAAGGATATTTTGTTTTAGCATCGAGAATTTGCTACATTTGAGAAAATTGGGATTTTTGAGAGTATCTATCTTGTGGGATTAAGATATCCCTTTTTGTGAAAAATGGTTAAAAACAGATCATGAGATCTTTTGATGTTTGCTTTGAAATAACCATTTGGTTGAACTTTGTTTGAAAATACCAAATGTAGAGTTTTTTTTTTGTTTTGTTTGGTATTTCTTCGGTGAATGATTTGGCTTTCTTGTTGATTCTTCTTTATCTTGTTTCATCTTTTCTTGTTGATGGATCACGGGATCTCAAGACATCATTTTTGGTTGGCTTATATCTAGGTAGGGATTAGTGGCATAAAAGACAGTTTGTCTAGTATGTAAGAAATGAATGTATCGTCCCTGGTCATTTTGATATCTAAGCAGAAATGAGACCGTGACAAGGTATAATCGGATATACCTTATAAGCAATAGTGACACACCTAAGCTCACAAGAAATGAATTCCACAATGATTCAGATTGATGAGGCACAAATTCTCACATGGGTTTTTGTTTTCATCTGAACCTCCTAACCTTATGTCCCTTTTTAAAATCATCAATAATGAAAGAAAATTGAAGGAAATAAAGTTATGTACATTATGAAAAGTAGGAGATTTGAACCTTCACTCCAATTGAGAATCAATATGACTTAAAATCTTCATCGAGCATAAGCATCTGAAAATTAAGTCAAAAGACGATTAATCACAAGGTTCTATAAAAGCTTATTACGGCAAGTCTTTTATTATATTTTTGAAGATTTGTTTTTCTGAATGTTTTTGGAAATATTGGTTATTTCAATGTTTTTGGTTTTTTTGAAAAGAAAGCAGTTTTCAAATGTTTTTAAATTTTCTTTTTGAGTGAAAGTAAACACACTTTTGTACAAACAAAAAGTAAAAGTTTAAGGATGGATGTTATCTGGATTTAACATTCCTAGACGGCCTAGGAAGTATTGAAACTTTGTTTCATCGAGAGCCTTAGTGAAGACATCGGCAATTTGATCTTCATGAAGTGTAGTTCGATATGACCCTTTTGAATGTTGTCTTTGATAAAGTGATATCGAATGTCGATGTGCTTTGTCATGGAATGGTGAACGGGATTGTGAGAAATGGCAATTGCACTGGTTGAGTCACAAAATATAGGAATTTGTGAGATTTTGAAGCCATAGTCACGCAGTTGAGTTTGCATCCATATGACTTGTGAACAACAGCTGGCGGCAGCGACGTATTCAGCTTCTGCTGTTGATGTGGACACACACGTCTGTTTCTTTGAAGTCCAACTCACTAGTCTACCTCCTAGGAATTGACAGCTACCAGATGTACTCTTCCTATCTAGCTTGCATCCTCCGTAGTCTGAGTCGGTGAAAGCGTTCAGCTGAAAATCGGATTTAGCTGGATACCAAAGGCCAAGTTTGGGAGTGCCTTTAAGGTATTTGAAGATGCGTTTCACAGCAACTACATGGGATTCCATAGGATTTGCTTGGTATCTCGCACAAACACATGTAGAAAACATGATGTCAGGTCTGCTGGCAATGAGGTACAAGAGTGATCCGATCATTCCACGATATCTTTTCTGGTCAACTGGTTTGCCATTTAAGTCTGCATCAATTTTGTATCCAAAAGCCATTGGGGTTTTTGCGGTATTGGATTTTTCCATTGAAAAACGAGTGAGTAGGTTTTTGACATAATTCTCTTGGTTGATGAAAATGCCATCAGTTGACTGTTTGATTTGAAGTCCGAGAAAAGTAGTCATCTCCCCAATCATGCTCATTTCAAATTTGCTCTTCATTAGATCTGCAAACTTAACACTTAAAGATTCATCAGTAGAACCGAAAATAATGTCATCAACATATATTTGTACGATTAACAGATGTTTATTAAAGATTTTACGAAAGAGGGTTTGATCAATTGAACCTCTTTTAAAACCTGATTCTTCGAGAAAGGTTGACAACGTGGCATACCAAGCTCGAGGTGCTTGTTTCAAGCCGTAGACAGCTTTCTGCAATTTAAAGCTGTGATCTGGAAATTTGGGATCTTCGAAACCTAGTGGTTGTTGGATGTATACTTTGCGATCTATCTCTCCATGTAGGAATGCACATTTAACATCCATTTGGAATACTTTGAAATTCTTATGTGCAGCATAAGCAAGAAAGATGTGAATTGCTTCAATTCGGGCAACTGGAGCATATGTTTCATCGTAGTCGATTCCCTCTTGTTATGAATATCCTTTGACTACAAGACGTGCCTTGTTTCGACAAATGATTCCTTGATCGTCAGTCTTGTTTCTGTATACCCATCTTGAACCTATAACAGTAACATCGGGTGGAGTAGGAACAAGATTCCATACGTCGTTTCTTTCAAATTCTGCTAGCTCTTCTTGCATAGCTTTTACCCAATCTGGATCTTTTATAGCAGAATGTATGGTTTTGGGTTCGGTCGTGGATAAGAAGGCTCCAAATAAACATTCATTTGTGGATGCGCCTCTACTTTGAATGCCTATGTTGGGATCTCCGATGATTTGGTCTGTTGGATGATTTCTGGTCCACTTTATTAAGCGATTCTCTTCCGCTATAATAATTGGAGTTTCAGTATCCCATTGTTCTTCTCCGGGCGTTTCATCTTGGAATAGGTTTGAAGGTTCCCCCATAAATGATGCATCGGGATTGTTTTGGCTATTTGGGGATGGGGTGTTTAAAGGAGGATTTGGTGTTTGTTCCAAAGAGGAAGTATGTGTTGGTGGTTCCCCCTCGAATTGATTTGCATCATTTTGGTTTGTTTGTGGAATTACTTCACTGGGTGTTCCTGTAGGGTCAATTAAAGTAGTTAGAAGTTCAGAATTGTAAGCAGTTTTTGGTTGTTCAAAAAGCAAATCAAGATCGATTTCAATGTCTATGTCAGGAGAAGGTGTTTGTTGAATTGGATTTTGAAAAATATTTTCAATCATTTTTGAACCAAAATGTTCACGATCCAATTTCCTAACATAAAATTCATCGAAATGAACATCGGTACTTTCTTCAATTACTCTAGTACATTTATTCAGTACTCAATAAGCAGCTGAAGAAAACGAGTAACCAAGGAAAATTCCTTCGTCCGACCTTGATTCAAATTTTGAAAGGTGATCTTTATTATTCTTTACGAAGCATCGACAACCAAAAATATGAAAAAATTTGATGTTTGGTTTTCGGTTGTTAATGACTTCATATGGTGTTTTATGAAGATGTTTATGGATTAAGGAACGATTTTGAGTATAGCAAGCTGTGGCTATTGCTTCTGCCCAGAAGTATTGTGGCAGATCAGCGAAGATAAGCATTGATCTTGCAGCTTCACATAGAGTTCGGTTCCTTCTTTCGACAACACCGTTCTGTTGTGGAGTGTATGGGGCTGAGAAGTTGTGTTCAATTCCTTTGTCTTTGAGAAATGAATCTAGAGTATTGTTTTTGAACTCTAAACCATTATCACTTCGGATTCTTCGAACAGGTCGTTTCAACTTCAGCTCGATTTGTTTGATGAAGTTGATCATCTTTTCAGGTGCTTCTGATTTTAGTCTTAAGAAAAAGACCCAAGTAAAGCGCGAGAAACCATCAACGACAACAAGAATGTACTTCTTCCCTTGTATGGTTTGGGTTTTGGCAGGGCCACAAAGGTCTATGTGCAACAACTCTAGTGGTTCGGACACACTAGATTCTGAGATGCTTTTGTGAGTGGATTTGGAAAGTTTTCCTTTTTCACATGCAGCACAAAGAGTTTCGTTATCAAGCTTCAGAAGTGGTAGCCCTCGAACAAGATCATCGCCAATTAATTTGTTGATGTACCCAAAGTTTAGATGGGAAAGGCGGCGGTGCCATAACCAACTAATATCTGTTGGGGTTTTAGATAACAAACAGATATCGGGTTTACCATAGATAAGATCCATGTCAA
Organism: Lactuca saligna; assembly: GCF_052625555.1. Classification (NCBI taxonomy): domain Eukaryota; kingdom Viridiplantae; phylum Streptophyta; class Magnoliopsida; order Asterales; family Asteraceae; genus Lactuca; species Lactuca saligna. The sequence goes on along the minus strand of NC_136420.1, from coordinate 85,425,859 downwards.
GTGGATACATATTTTCGGCACGGTGAGAATCAACTATAACATCTTTGGTTTTGGCGTCCATGATCAAGCTTCGTTGTTTGGTGAAAAGAACTTCAAGATTGTTATCACACAGTTGAGAAACACTGATGAGGTTGTGTTTCAGGTCATCGACGAAGGCAACTTTCTTTATGGTAAAATTACCGTTTGTTATGTTTCCATAACCTTTGATTTTTGCTTTCATGTTGTTGCCGAAGGTAACATCTTGATTGGTTTGTATAGGTTTGAAGTCACGTAAGTAGTTCCGGTTTCCTGTCATATTCTTGGAGCAGCCACTATCAATATACCATGTATCATCATTGGGTTCTCCAGCATTAAGTACCTACAATCAGACAGAAACTTTAGGTACCCAAATCTGAATAGGTCCTGGTTTGTCAGTTGTTATTTTGGGTGCTTTGCTTGATGAATTTCTTTTATCATTTGACCTCACATTATTGTAATTGTTTGGTTTATGACGATGGAATGGTTGAGGTTTGATTTGATCTATCAATTTTACCCAAAATGCGATTTGTTTTTGAAAACCTGTGGGTTGATAAGATCTGTGATTTGGTGAAAGATATCCTAGATGTGAAGGTTTGTTTGAAAAGTTTTCTTCATATCTGGGATGTGATGGGCGATTTTGAAAAGCTTTTTGATGATGATGGTTTGAAACTTTCGGATGTGATGGTTTTTGAAAGTTCCTTGAATGATTAAAAGTAATATCTTGAAAGCGGTTTTCAAAAGGTTTTTGAAAAGATTTTGGTTTTTGTTTGGAAACCTGTTTATGAGGTATGACGTATGGTTTAACTGGTTTCTTTGGTTGTTTTTCAAAAATGTTTGGCTTGATTAGTGGGGTTTTGGTGACTTGAATGGATTTTTTGCTTGTTTGTTGTTTCTTGGAGTATTTTTGTCCCAGACTAGTTTTTCCAACAATTGATGAAGTCATTGTGGGAAAAGCAGTTGGTATAGAAGTACTACCATCCTCATAAGAGGAATTTTCTCCATTCAAAATTTTTTTGAGTTTAGTGGTTCCATCGGTATGTTTGATTTGGTGAGTTAAAGAACTTGCAGAGTCTGTTTCAGAATTTACAACTCTTTTGAAAGACTTTTTGGAAACACTGAAAACAGTATCATCTGGACTACAGTTGATAACTGTTTCTTCATCTGAATCTTCCTCATTAACAGATGTGAAAAGATTAGGTAGAGTAGATTCAGAGTTTTCACAATTCGTCATGTTTTCCTGTTTTGCTTGTTCAATTTCAAAGGATTCTCTTCCAATTCCTGGTCTATAATTCGTATCAATTTTGCCAGTTCCCAAGGTGTTTGCCTTGGTGAAAATATCATCACTTAGCTTTCTGGAAACTTTGATAGAATCCATATTCCATATCAGTCTTTTATTCTTGGTTTCAAGAGAATTGATTTGTTTTAAAGAATCAGTCAGCTTTTCATTTAAAACATTGTATTTGTCAGTTGATTCTTGAAAGTCTTGTTTCAACTGAAGGATTTCCATTTCTAAAACATCTTTTATTTCAGAAGAAATGACTGACTGATTTTTTAGTTCCAAATCCCTTTTCTGAATTAGGGTCTGATTTAATTGTTCCAAGACGTGATTATAATCTTCTGATTTTCTTTCAACGTCTCTTTCCAATTTGCTTTTCGTTCTTGTTGATTCTCCAAATTTGAGTTGCAAGGTTTGTAACTCAGATTTGCAAATATCATAATTGACCATTGTGTCGTGATATGTTTTGAGATCAACTTCTAGACTAGTCTCAATTTTGGTTATGTGGGACTCAAAAATTGTTTTGGAAAAACCAAGTTCATAGATCATAGACCATACCTGTTCTATGACGTTTGGAGCTCTTGAAGGTATTTAAACACCAGCTATGAAGCAGAAGTTTGATTGTGTTGGTTCGTGTTCAGCTTCGTCATCAGAAGTTGGCCAGTATTCCACACTTGGTTCATGGATTGCCATCAATGCTCTTTGCTTTTCTTGGTTTTCCAGTTTCTTCAATTCATCGGCTCTTTGAGCATAGTATGCTGGGTCTTTGATTTTGGTTTTGTTTTTGGCTCGACATTCTCTGGCATAGTGATTTGTTCCTTTGCAGTTGTGACAAATGATCACTTCTTCATCACTATCATCCTTTTGACTTTTAATCGGAAGTCTTTCAGGTGTTTGACTTTGGGTTTGTTGGGAAGGTTGAGAATGGTTTTGTTGGAATCCAAAATTTTGGTTGTTTTGAAAACCATTGTTTTGATTGTTGTAACCTTGATTTTGGAAACCTCTGTTTTGATTTTGAAAACTGTTGTTTGGATTGTGATTATGACCTGAGTTGGGATCGTTTTGAAATCCCTGGTTTTGAAAACCTTGGTTTGAGTTATTTTGGAAAGAAGGTTTTTGAGAATTTTGTCCAAAGTAAGGTCTAGGTTGAAAACCTGAGTTGTTTTGACCAAAAGATGGTCTTGGTTGAAAACTTGAGTTATTTTGTCCAAAAGATGGTCTTGGTTGAAAATTTGGTCTAAAATTTGATTGACCATGATTTGGGATAAATCTCTGGAGATTTGTGTTTGCAACCAACGCACACAGTTGTTGATAATCTGCTTCATCATTTGAATCAGACTGGAAGGCTTGGTTTTGAAAAGATGTAGTCCGATTAAAATGATTAAAGTTTTGATCATTGAAAGGTGTTTGGTTTTGAGAAGTTGTGGACACAAGTGCAAGTGGTCCTCCAAAAGCTACAGTGGTTGGTGGGTCAATCGAGGATTCATACGATTGAAGTTCTCCATACAAGTTGTACAAAGTTTCAGTATGAATAGCTGGATTTCCCTGAATAATGAGTTTAACCATTTTCCAGCTTTCGAAAAGATTGTTTAAAAACGTGAGATTTATCTCGTGTTGTGTCTTTTTGATACCCAAATTGTTCATTTTAACCATAATCAGATTGAACCTATCATGAGCATCATGGATGGTTTCTGATGAAAGCATTTTGAAATTATCGAATTCATTCAAAACAGATGTTCTTTTGTTTCCGATAATTCTTTTATTTCCACAAAAACGATTTTTCAAATTCTCCCAAATTTGATTTGCGGTTAACAGTATAATGTCATCCATTTGACTTAGAATACTGTGAGGTATTCCAGAAACAAGTTCCTTTTTGGCTTGGAGTTCCAACTTTTTTGTAATTTCAACTTGAGTGGCTTGATTTGTAGCAAGAGTAGCCATATTTTATGGAGTAACAAATGTTCCTTCTACACACTTCCAGACATCTTCATTTATAGCATTAAGATGAAGATTCATACGGCCAACCCACGAATTATACTCTTCAAGAATAAGTATGGGTGCCCGTGAACCAGATCCTAAGCTATTTGCAATGGAGACAGAGTTCATGTTGGAGTAATTTGCCAAAGACATTTTTTTTTGAAAGGATTTTGAACAAGTGATATTAAAATGAAATTTTTAAAGAAAAGCTTATGGAAGGTTTATAAACGCTATAACCAAAAGTTTTTCGACAAAAATTTCAAGGTAAATCACACAAGCTCTGATACCAATTGTTGGATATTATTCCTTTTATATATCAGCTCAGATACCGATTTGTTGGAAATATAACAATCTGATCACCACAACAAAAGGCTCGGTTACCAGTTACTGTGTGATAGATATATCAATTTAAGATATAAGATATATATATATATATATATATATATATATATATATATATATATAAAGAATAATAATTGCGGAATAAGTATAAATATGAAAGCTGTAAATGACTGAAAGCTATAATAATATAAATGACTGTATTTAAATGACGTAAAGCTATAAATAATATAAATGACTGTATTTAAATGACATAAAGCTATAAATAATATAAATGACTATATTTAAATGACATAAAGCTATAATAAAGTATATAAATATATAAATATATATCAAGTAGGTTCTTCAATAAATTGACTGAACTGGACTTATGGAGCGACTGGTCGATATTTGTTCTTTGAATGGACTGGTCGATATTGGGACTCTTGGAGCGACTGGTCGATATTTGTTCTTTGAATGGACTGGTCGATATTGGGACTCTTGGAGCGACTGGTCAATATTTGTTCAAAGATCAATCCGGCATTGGATAAGTAACAAAAAGTTCATTTAAAGCTCGATTTTATGTAAAACAAGTGTTTACAAAAGGGTACAAAATACATGGGTTTATGTATTTGTAGTTGAAGTAATTTTTGGGTAAAAACATGCACACGGGTCGTGTAAGATAAGGCACAAGTGACACGGGTCGTGTAGGAGGGTTTTGGAGGGTTTTCTTGAAGAATGATGCTGACACGGGGCGTGTTGATTTAGCCTTGCTGAACACGGGGCGTGTTCATGATGCTGATGCTGACACGGGGCGTGTTGATTTAGCCTTGCTGAACACAGGGCGTGTTGAGGTTCAGAAGTATGAAGAAGGCAATCAGAGGGCAACACGGGGCGTGTTGATTTTGCCTTGGTTTTTAACACGGGGCGTGTTCGTGTCAGAGTTAATTTCGGGATTTTTGTGATTTGAAGGTAAGTTTTGTTTGTGATGTTTTGGCTAGGGTAATGGTGTTAAGGTGTTTTGAGGATGTTTTCAAGGTTGTTTAGAGGTTGGAAGGAGGTTTATATAAGGTGGTAAAGGTGGTGAAATTTCTCATGAAGATGATGATGAATAGTGATGGGTTTTGTGGTTGATCTTGATGCAAAAGGTTTTGGGTTGTTTCATGGTTGTGTTTTGGTGTTTTGATGTAAGGAAAGTGTTTGGTGGTGTATGATGTGATGATCAAAGGTGGTGAAGATGAAAAACCTTTAGTTTCAATGAAGAAGATGAAGATGGTTGATGGTGTTCTTCATTTAGCTTCTTGTTTGATCTTGGTGTTCTTCACTTGGCTTCTTGTTTGATCTTGGTGTTCTTCATTTAGCTCCAGGGATTTGTCTTTGTTCTTGAGGAGGATGAAGATTTGTGATGTTCTTGGGAGAGTTTGTAGTTTGTAGAAGTGTTACAATATTACAAATGAACACACACACTCACACACAAACTCACGTATACATATATGAGAGAAAACAAATATCTTCTTCACTTGAGTGTATTTTGAAGAGTATGGCTGGTGTATGCAAGTTGATGTAGACTAGTAGGAGCAAAAAACATGGGTCTTCATTTGGCTTCTTATTTCCTTGACTTTGTTTGACTTCCTCTTTGTTTGACTATTCAACACATATACAACATATATATAATACATATATACAATATATATAATACATATATACATATATAATACATACATATGTATATAATACATATATATATATATATATATATATATATATATATATATATTGTTGAAACTGTTTAGTCACACATATGTGTTTTCGTCATTCGCGTGTTTTCGTATTTTCCGTTTTATCACGCATTCATGCAACCTGAAATAACTGATAATATTTGTTAGATTGTATAAAAACAGTTCATCTTATTTCAGTTATGGTCACATACAAGGTTACATAAGAACATTTTTCAACAGTCCGGGTTGGGTCTTTTGTCACGAGTCATGCACCAAAGAAAAAATAATTCAACTTTAGAAATTTAACCCACTTTGGAGGGGGCAAAAATGCTGCATTTAAGAACTCGGTGGGCCAGACGTAAACATGGATGAATGATTGAGGAATCCTTGGAGGATGATGATGAATATCGTGGTTCGTGGGTGATTGTTGCCAAAAATGGTGTTCGTTAAAGGTTGTGGGCCAAGGTCGCCT